>NC_091168.1:39347967-39373439 GCF_040958095.1 Procambarus clarkii | reverse complement strand
ATGTTTGCTGACGACGCCAAAATTATGAGAAGGATTAAGACAGAGGAGGACAGCTTGAGGCTTCAAGAAGACCTGGATAAGCTGCAGGAATGGTTGTTAGAGTTTAACCCAAGCAAATATAATGTAACTAGCTGTACCCGAGCAACGAGTTGCTGTGGCTCAGCAACGCATGTGCGTTGCTGAGCCACAGCAATCTTCCCCTGTCTCCCAGTCCTCCCACCAATTTCCCCTTCCCTGTCCCCTCGTCCTCCCAACCATTCCTCACCCCCATCCCCCTTGTTTCTCAGCCATTCTCCACTTACTCCGTCCCCTTTTCCATCCCTCCATTCTTTCCCTCACCCATCCTTTTATCCTCCCCACCATCACCCACTCTAGTGTCCCCTAGTCCTCCTAACCATTCCCCACTCCACCGTCCCCTCATCCTCCCTGCCATTCCCCCTCTCCTGTCCCCTCATCCCCCACTCTCCTGTCCCCTTGTTGTCCCCACCATTCTCCATTCTCATGTCCCCTCGTTCCCACCCTCCCCAACTCCCTCGTCCCGTCATCCTCCCCACCATTACCCATCCCGGTATGGTAAACAACACAGCTCAATTCCAATGCAATGTCACACAAAATAATTAAAAAAAATAAAAATAAATCAAAATCCAAGAAAATTCAATTTATCAATGCAATCAAAACATTGAAATGTCTTAACACATTTAGTATAGCGTGTGTTGATATTACGTGCAACAGATGGCGCTGTTTCATAAAAAAGAATGATTTTTACCTGTCACAGATGTGACATCTATATAGTAGGTATATAAAAACATGCACGTATTCGAATGGAACCTTGTGTCAAAATTTTAAAGCAATCGGTGAAGAACTTTTGGAGATTACAGCGTGTGTTGCTCTTTCATCCAACAGATTGTGCTTTTTAAAAAAAAATGTTTTTTAATGTCTCTGTGGTGTAGTGGTAAGACACTTGCCTGGCGTTCCGCGAGCGCTATGTCATGGGTTCGTATCCTGGCCGGGGAGGATTTACTGGGCGCAATTCCTTAACTGTAGCCTCTGTTTAACGCAACAGTAAAATGTGTACTTGGATGAAAAAACGATTCTTCGCGGCAGGGGATCGTATTCCAGGGACCTGCCCGAAACGCTACGCGTACTAGTGGCTGTACAAGAATGTAACAACTCTTGTATATATCTAAAAAAAAAAAAATGTCACAGGGGAGGCATGTATATAGTAGGCATATAAAAACACGCGCCTATTCGAATGCATCGTTGTGTCAAAATTTCAAAGCAATCGGTAAAGAGGTTTCGAAGATTTTCCTCACATGAAAAAAACATGAAAAACACAGTTTTTTGAAAAAAAGCATGTATTTCCCGCCACAGACGTGACATCTATATAGTGTTTATATAAAAACCTGCTCGGATGCGAATGAAACGTTGTGTGAAGATTTCAAATCAATCAGTGAAGAACTTTCGCAGATTAGCGATTTTGAACAAACGAACATTTACATTCTATTTATATAGATATAAATATATATATATATTGTGCATATATAGGCATAGGTTAGGTGTTTAGGTTCTGTTGGCGATAATTTGTAATATTGGTACGTGGATTAAGC
Organism: Procambarus clarkii; assembly: GCF_040958095.1. Taxonomy (NCBI): domain Eukaryota; kingdom Metazoa; phylum Arthropoda; class Malacostraca; order Decapoda; family Cambaridae; genus Procambarus; species Procambarus clarkii. Next base: position 39,371,832 of record NC_091168.1, on the reverse strand, counting down.
ATTCATAGCTTTGTGGTTTGAACAAAATTCGTCAGTGAAGCACTTGTTCCAGAAGTGTCAGAACGAAATCAGTTGAGTTGTGTGTGAATCGTTTTTCATTTATAAACAAGGGGTTTGGGGGGTGCATGGAATCACTTTTGAGTCTTTGTTTGGAGGACGGGCTGTTTATAGAATTGTGATTCAAACAGAAGACGTCAGCGAAGCACTGCTCGAGAAATGTTCGAACGTCATCAGTTGGGAGTCGTGTGTAAACCGTTTTTCATTCATAAACAGGTGTTTGTCGGGTGCTTGAAATGGACTTTGGCCTTTGTTTATGAGGACGGGCTGACTATAGATAACAAACGGTTCCTGGTGGATCACCCCATTTTACTCAAGGGTGGATCTCCCTCTGACGAATCCTCACCAGGCTAGCAACACAATGTCTGACTGGTCATCAAAATTTTTCTTCCTGACTTGCGTGTGGCGGTCAGACACAGGCAACAACCTTGCTTTACTTGTCACATCCCTCACCTGGGTCATACAAAACCTATAATAGGTTCCACAGTGGACACCAGACTCATTCCTTGACAGAAATTGTCTCTGTCACAGCTTCCCTTATGTAGAACTATATCTTAAATTTGGGAGTAGCGACGAGTAACGTGTGACCCCTCCGACTTTACACTCGCAAATGACGTCATAACCAATCACAGAGCCCTAGCTCGTATCACATCACGGCCTTGCTCCTCCCTAATTGGTCAGTGATGACATCATCCAGCTCCTCCCTCATTGGTCAGTGATGACATCATCCAGCTCCTCCCTCATTGGTCAGTGATGACATCATCCAGCTCCTCCCTCATTGGTCAGTGATGACATCATCCAGCTCCTTCCTCCTTGAGTATGTCTCCCATCGTCGCCATCTTTCTTTCCACCAAAAATGTTGCTCAGTGCCATATCATGCCTTCTCTTCCAAATAACTTCGATTTACACTGCTGTACATCCGGTTTCAGTCAACAGCATGCTTGAGTGCAGAATTCTCCTAGGCAGGATATAGGCCATGATGCTATCAGGGATCATGATAACTGTCAGCCATGTATGACAGTTTAGGTGAGTACACTTACACTAACACTTACCCAGTGTAGAGCGACGGTCTCTATTCTTGCAGGTCGGCATTCAATTGGTCCCCAACCACCTAAGTGGTTGGGGACCAATTTCCCTCCCTCGTCCTACACTGTAATCCTTATCGTCACATCCCTTCCAATGGCTATACAGTGTTAAATGGCTTAGCGCTCTCTCCTGATAACGTTCGTGCCGTGTAAGACCATCTAACTGTGATGTCACGCCCCCAGCACACACGGTCGGCTGTGAAGATGGCTGGACCAACTTCAACGGCTACTGCTACATGTATACTTACGGCGACTACTCAAACTACCTGAGTTACAGCGATGCCCGGGTGGCGTGTCAGGGCCTGGGAGGGAACCTCGCCTCCATCCACACGGCAGAAGAAGCGGACTTTATATATTCTTTTCTCAGCACTTACAGTACGTGTTTCTCACGTTCTTGGTAGCTCTTTATTCTTTATTTATTTATATTTAATTATATTCTTAATTTATATCCGCTTTATTCATAGTCTTTATTGTTTTGTGAATGAACTAAGATGATGGAACTTACCTAAGTTTTTTTTTTTTAGTAGCGAAACAGTAATGCATTGAAAGTTGTCACAAATGAGTTCAAATTAAATTTTTTACAACCACGACACTTTCCATAACATGGAAAAAAAGTTTCGACCACAGGATAGTCGTCCATTTGAATGTTAGTTACGACTAATATAGACTGTCCTTGGAATGTTAGTTACGACCTGCATAGATGATCCTTGGAACATCAATTACGACCTGCATAGACGATAATTGGAACATCAATTATGACCTGCATAGACGATAATTGGAACATCAATTATGACCTGCATAGATCTTAATTGGAACATCAGTTACGACCTGCATATACCTTAATTGGAACATCAATTACGACCTGCATAGACGATAATTGGAACATCTTTACGACCTGCATAGACAATAATTGGAACATTAATTATGACCTGCAGATGATAATTAGAACATCAATTACGACCTGCAGATGATAATTGGAACATAAATTACGACCTGCATAGACGATAATTAGAACATCTTTACGACCTGCATAGACGATAATTAGAACATCTTTACGACCTGCATAGACGATAATTAGAACATCTTTACGACCTGCATAGACGATAATTAGAACATCTTTACGACCTGCATAGACGATAATTAGAACATCTTTACGACCTGCATAGACAATAATTGGAACATTAATTACGACCTGCAGATGATAATTGGAACATAAATTACGACCTGCATTGACGATAATTAGAACATCTTTACGTCCTGCATAGACGATAATTAGAACATCAGTTACCCACTTATCAACCGGTCATTAACTGATATCCTGAGACTTCCCTTGGACATCAGTTACGACCATTACATACATGAAAGACGATATTCTCCAAATTCGTCTGTTGACCATATCATTGAAATATTTAATATATTTACGTTTGAATTAATGTTCTATAGTACTGTGTACTGACATCGCTGTTACTTTCAGAAAATAATTGTTTGCAGGTCTCTATGAATCCGTTTGGATTGGCTTGTGAGATGTTGGCCACTTTGGAGAGTACCAGTGGAGTGATGATACATCTCTCACATATACCAATTGGGATCCTTCGACTCTCTTTGTAAGTATAAGAAGATTGGCCCTTAAGTTTTAATCAATCGACAATAGCGAAAATAAGTGAATTAAAACAATTTTTTTAAGCTTTCCCCTCTAAGCAAATATTGGTGAATGAGAATATTTCTGAGAGCAAGTTTACAGTTTCAATTGTGTCTAGAACTGAAGTCTGTTTTATCATACATTAAACATTATTTCCAGCCCAAAGAGTGGGTTTATAACGTATACACCTGAATTTATATACCGGCTTGTCAATCGTCCCCCATTACTCCGGAGGATTTTTTTCCAGATGAATTTTGAAATATTGTCCTGGTATTTATGACTTTGGCGGGTAGGCGGTTCCACGGGATTATAACCCTGTTGATGAAAAAAAGCATCTCCTATTTTCAAGCATCTTCAAGCTACACTGTGGCTTGTTGAGGTTGAATCCGTTGCTCCTTGTTTCAGTCATTCTCCTCACGTATGTAGTATGTATGAGTAAGAGAGTTGACTTAGTTCTACTATATGTAGAACAATTTATCTACTGTAGATACTGTATGTCCTTTTGAAGGTGAGGTCTCCATGCTTGGGTACAGTAGTCCAAATGGGAAGCACCAGAGACTTGTGCAGTTGAATTACAATGTTTATAGGTGTGAGTTAAGAACGTATATAGGAGTGGTGTACAGAGTGAATATAGCAGTGGTTGACAACATATATAGCAATAGTTGACAACATATAACAGTGGTTGACAACATATAGTGATTGACAGCATATCAGGAAGGCCATCAAACAGCTTTCCTGTGGTAAAGCGCCAGGATCAGATGCAATCTCTGCTGAAGTGTACAAAACAGGAGACTCAGCCATGATGCTGGCACTGACAAAGCTCGTCCAGTCCTTGTGTAATGAAGGGGAGGTCCCACAACAGTTAAAAGATCCCAGCATAGTTCATATGTACAAGAAGAAAGGCAACCGGCAGTCTTGCCGAGGTATTTCACTTTTGTCCATCGCTAGGAAGATCCTGGCTCGTATCCTGCTCAACCGTCTCATTCAACACCTTGAGCAGGGTCTCCTCCCAGAAAGCCAATAGGGCTTCCGCGCAGAATTTGGAACTGTCGATTTGTTATTTGCTGGACGCCAGATCCAAGAAAAAGGCCAAGAGCATCATAGTGACTTCTTCATGACCTTCGACCCGACCAAGGCCTTCAGTACTGTCAGCAGAGATGGCTTGTGGAAGGTAATGGATAAATTTGGCTGTCCAGGCAAATTCACCACGTTTGTCGCACAGTTATGATGACGAAAGTACTGGACGATGGAGACGAGTCAGAAGCCTTCCTGGTGACAAACTGTGTGCAGCAGGACTGTGTTCTCGCCCCAACACTCTTCAGCATGGTATTCTCGGCCATGCTCACTGATGCCTTCAGTGATTGCCAGGACGGAATGCCCATCAGATACAGGACTGACGATGGGCTGTTCAACCTCAGGCGCCTACAGGCCATTACAAAAGTGAAGGAAGCTGTCATAAGAAACTTCCTGTTCGCTGATGACTGTGCCCTCAACGCCAGCACAGTAAATGATGCAGCACGAAATGGATTGCTTCTCACGAGCCTACGACAACTTCGGTCTCATCATCAGCACTAAAAAGACCGAAGTCAATGTTCTTAATCTGTTAATGTGGAGTCTCTTAATGTGGAGTCAATGTTCACCAATGTGCCAGTGGATGAGACCATTGGAATGATGGGCAGAGTTTATCGGGATCCAGCTTTGTACTCCCTTGACAGCCCTGAAGGCACACTCAAGAGGCTCCTTGAAGTATGTACCAAAGAGGCACCCTTCCTGAGTCATGATGGGCGCATGTATAAGCATGTAGACGGAGTCGCTACGGGGTTCCCTCTTGGTGTCTTATTTGCTAATTTTTACGTGGTACCGTCGAACAGAAAGTCCTTGTTTTCATGGGCCTAAAGCTCACTGTATACTGTAGATATGTAGACAACAAATTCCTGCAGGTGCCTGATATTGAGCACTTGCTGCAGCTTAAGGATGCACTGAACGAAGCTCAGTGCTAAAGTTCACTTACGAGATTGAGAGTAGAGTTGGCCAACCTTTTCTAGATGTAATATCATCGGAAAGGAATGGAGGCTTTAACACTGCAGTCATTCTGACTGCTGTCATTCTAAATGCTGCTCTATTCACATTCAAAGTGCTTTCATTCTAAGTATTGTCACCCTGTCATTCTAAGTGCTGTCATTTTAAGTGCTGTCATACGATCATTCTGTCATTCTAAATACTGTTATTCTAGGTGCTGTCATTCTAAATACTTGAATTGTAAGTGCTAGCATTCTTTCAATCGAAGTGATGTTGTGCTGTCATTCAAATTGCTTTCATTTTAAGTGCTGTCATTCTGTTATTCTAAGTGCTATCATGCTGATATTCTAAATGCTGTCATGCTATCATTCTAAGTTCTGTTATGATGGCACTCTATGAAGCTGTCATTCTAAGTTCTCTCATGCTGACACTCTATGATGCTGTTATGCTGACATTCTAATTTCTTTCATGCCAGGGGAATCTATAATGACACAGAGATTGGACAACACAACAATACTCCTCAAATGATAGAACGTTTCGAAACTATGTTATTACAAGTATCAATATGTAGTAACAGAACCCCAGTATAACACTTTTTATACATATTATTATAGTCTGGGAAAAAATAATGCTGAATACCACACTTAAATCTAGGCCTAGTATAGCACGTATGCACTATATTAGGCCTTTGCGTGGATTAAGCTTAGGATGTATTTGGTCTAGGTTATTTTAGCTAATGTCTCATTAGCAACATAAATATAAAAAACATATCCGGAGTGTCCAAATACAATATTACAAAGGTTAACTTTCTGTGTGTTCATCACTACACACTGGTACGTCCCACCATATACTTTCATATTAGAGTGGGTTGAGAGTTTGCGTTTTACAGTGATTTTTCATTAGTATTGGAAACATCATTTTCATATGCACTTTAATGATCTAATGATCCCACTAAATCGTTACTACAAATACTTTCACATTAGGATGGGTTGAAATAACAATATTTTATTTTTCAGATTTCAACTCAGAGCCTTCTTGTACATATATTCACATGTATCCTGAAGGAAAATGGGAACGTGATAACTGTAACATACTTAATAATTACGTCTGCAAGAAGCCTCAGGAAGCCACACCCATCACTCCCTCCCAGACCGGCTGCTATGAGGTAAGAACACTAATGGAATACATTATATGTGATGGAATATGGAGGATTTTGTTTACATTTTTATGAAACAGTAGAATGAATCATTAGTTGTGATGCGTGAATTGTCTGGCCTATGGTAATCCAGAGTTGTGATAATCCAGGGTTGTGATCAGTCAGTAAAGTGATCAGCCAGTGTAGTGATCAGCGAGAGGAAAGATCAGACAGTGTAGTGAGCAACCAGAGAAGTGAGCAACCAGTGTAGTGAGAAACCAGTGTAGTGAGCAACCAGAGTAGTGAGAAACCAGTGTAGTGATCAGCCAGTGTAGTGAGCAACCAGAGAAGTGAGCAACCAGTGTAGTGATCAACCAGTGTAGTGAGCAACAAGTGTAGTGAGCAACCAGAGTAGTGAGCAACCAGTGTAGTGATCAACCAGTGTAGTGAGCAACCAGAGAAGTGAGCAACCAGTGTAGTGATCAACCAGTGTAGTGATCAACCAGTGTAGTGAGCAACCAGAAAAGTGAGCAACCAGTGTAGTGATCAACCAGTGTAGTGATCAACCAGAGTAGTGAGCAACCAGAGAAGTGAGCAACCAGTGTAGTGATCAACCAGAGTAGTGATCAGTCAGTGTAGTAATCAGCCAGTGTAGTGATCAGTCAGTGTAGTGATCAGCCAGTGAAGTGATCAACCAGTGTAGTGATCAGTCAGTGTAGTGATCAGCCAGTGTAAAGATATGCCAGTGTAGAGATCAGCCAGTGTAGTGATCAACCAGAGTAGAGATCAGTCAGTGTAGTTTTAAACCAGTGTAGTGATCAGCCAGTGTAGTGATCAGCCAGTGTAGTGATCAGCCTGTGTGGTGTCAGCCAGTGTAGTGATCAGACAGTGAAGTTATCAGCCAGTGTAGCGACCAGCCAGTGTAGAGATGAGCCAGTGTAGTGATCTGCCAGTGTAGAGATCAGCCAGTGTAGAGATCAGCCAGTGTAGAGATCAGCCAGTGTAAAGATCAGCCAGTGTAGTGAGCAGCCAGTGTAGTGATCAGCCAGTGTAGAGATCAGCCAGTGTAGAGATCAGCCAATGTAGTGAGCAGCCAGTGTAAAGATCAGCCAGTGTAGAGATTAGCCAGTGTAGTGAGCAGCCAGTGTAGTGATCAGCCAGTGTAGAGATCAGCCAGTGTAGAGATCAGCCAGTGTAGAGATCAGCCAGTGTAGTGAGCAGCCAGTGTAAAGATCAGCCAGTGAAGTGATCAACCAGTGTAGTGATCAACTATTGTAGTGATCAGCCAATGTAGAGATCAGCCAGTGTAAACATCAGCCAGTGTAAAGATCAGCCAGTGCAGAGATCAGCCAGTGTAGTGATCAACTAGTATAGTGATCAACCAGTGTAGAGATCAGCCAATGTAGAGATCAGCCAGTGAAGTGATCAGCGAGTGTAGTGATCAACTAGTGTAGCGATCAACCAGTGTAGAGATCAGCCAGCGTAGAGATCAGCCAGTGTAGTGATCAACCAGTGAAGTGATTAGCCAGTGTAGTGATCAGCCAGCGTAGAGATAAGCCAGTCTAGTGATCAGCCAGAGAAGTGATCAGCCAGTGTAGTGATCAACCACTGTAGAGATCAGCCAGTGTAGTGATCAGCCAGTGTAGTGATCAACCAGAGTAGTGATCAACCAGTGTCATGATCGGCCAGTATAGTGATCACCCAGTGTAGAGATCAGCCAGTATAGAGATCAGCCAGTGTAGAGATCAGCCAGTATAGGTATCAACCAGAGTAGAGATCAGCCAGGGTAGTGATCAGCGAGGGGAATGATCAGGCAGTGTATTGATCAACCAGAGTAGTGATCAGCCAGTGTAATGATCAGCCAGAGTAGTGATCAGCCAGTGTAGTGGTCAGCCAGTGTAGTGCTCAGCCAGTGTAGTGATCAACCAGAGTAGAGATCAGCCAGTGTAGTTTTAAACCAGTGTACTGATCAACCAGAGTAGTGATCAGTTAGTGTAGAGATCACCAAAGCAGAGATCAGCCAGTGTAGTGATCAGTCAGTGTAGTCATCAGTCAGTGTAGTGACCAGCCAGTGTAAAGATCAGCCAGTGTAGAGATCAGCCAGTGTACTGATCAGCCAGTGAAGTGATCAGCCAGTGACGTGATCAGCCAGTGTAGTGATCAGCCAGTGTAGAGATCAGCCAGTGTAGAGATCAGCCAGTGTAGTGAGCAGCAAGTGTAAAGATCAGCCAGTGTAGAGATCAGCCAGTGAACTGATCAGCGAGTGTAGTGATCAACTAGTGTAGTGATCAGCCAGTGTATAGATCAGCCAGAGTGTAGAGATCAGCCAGTGTAGTGACCAGCCACTGTAGTTATCAGCCTGTGTAGAGATCAGCCAGTGTAGTGATCAGCCAGTAAAGTGATCAGCCAGTGTAAAGATCACCCAGTGTCGAGATCAGCCGGTATTGTGAGCAGCAAGTGTAAAGATCAGCCAGTGAAGTGATCAACCAGTGTAGTGATCAACTATTGTAGTGATCAGCCAGTGTAGAGATCAGCCAGTGTAAACATCAGAAAGTGTAAAGATCAGCCAGTGTAGAGATCAGCCAGTGTGGTGATCAACTTGTGTAGTGATCAGCTAGTGTAGAGATCAGCCAGTGTAGAGATCAGTCAGTGAACTGATCAGCGAGTGTAGTGATCAACTAGTGTAGTGATCAGCCAGTGTATAGATCAGCTAGTGTATAGAGATCAGCCAGTGTAGTGACCAGCCAGTGTAGTGACCAGCCAGTGTAGAGATCAGCCAGTGTAGATATCAGCCAGTGAAGTGATCAGCCAGTGTAGTGATCAGCCAGTGTAGAGATCAGCCAGTATTGTGATCAGCCAGTGTAGAGATCAGCCAGTGTACAGATCAGCCAGTGAAGTGACCAGCCATTGTAGTGATCATCCAGTTTAGTGATCAGCCAAAGTAGAGATCAGCCAGGGGAGTGATCAGCGAAGGGAATGATCAGGCAGTGTAGTGATCACCAGAATAGTGATCAGCCAGTGAAATGATCAGCCAATGTAGTGATCAACCAGAGTAGTGATCAGCCAGTGTAGTGATCAGCCAGTGTAGGGATTAGCAAGTGTAGTGATTTACCAGAGCAGTGATCAGTCAGTGAAGTGATTAGCTAGTGTAGTGATCAGCCAGTGTAGGGATTAGCCATTGTAGTGATAAACCAGAGCAGTGATCAGCCAATGAAGTGATCAGTCAGTGTAGTGATCCGCTAGTGAAGTGATCAGCTGGTGAAGTTATCAACTTGAGTAGTGATCAACCAGTGTAGTGATAAGCGAGGGGAATGATCAGCCAGTGTAGTGACCATGCAGCCAGTGTAGTGATTAACTAGAGTAGTGATCAGCCAGTGTAGTGATCAGCCACTGTAGATATCAGCCACTGAAGTAATCAGCTAGTGGAGATATCAACCTGATATCAAACACTACAGTGACAATCGGTCACTGTAGTGATGAGCGAGGAGAATGATCAGCCACAGTAGTGATCAACCAGAATAGTAATCCGCCAGTATAATGGTCAGCCAATGTAGTGATCAGCCAGTTTAGTGATCTGAGTAGTGATCAGCCAGTCTAGTGATCAGCCAGTGTAGGGATCAGCCAGCGTAGTGATCAATCAGAGAAGAGATCAGCCAGTGTAATGATCAACCAGCGTAGTGATCAGCCAGTGTTGAGATCAGCCAGTGTAGTGATCAGCCAGTGTTGAGATCAGCCAGTACAGAGATCAGCTAGTGTAGTGATCAGCCAGTGTAGTGATCAGCCAGTGTAAAGATCAGCTAGTGTAGAGATCAGCCAGTATAGAGATAAGCCAGGATAGTGATAAGCCGGTGTAGAGATCATCCATTAAAGTGATCAGCCAGTGTAATGAACAACCAGTGTAGTGATAATGCAGTGTAGTGATCAGATAGTGCAGTGATCAGCCAGTATAGTGATCAGCCAGTATAGTGATCAGCCAGTATAGTGATCAGCCAGTGTAGTGATCATCCAGTGTAGTGATAATGCTGTGTAGTGGTGTCTTCCACCGTACACAGGAAGGGTATGGCGTCTTCCACCGCACACAGGATGAGTATGGGGTCTTCCACTGTACACAGGATGGGTATGGGGTGTTCCACCGTACAAGGGATGGGTATGGGGTCTTCCACCATACACAGGATGGGTATGGGGTGTTCCACCATACAAGGGATGGGTATGGGGTCTTCCACCATACACAGGATGGGTATGGGGTGTTCCACCGTACAAGGGATGGGTATGGGGTCTTCCACCATTCACAGGATGGGTATGGGGTCTTCCACCATACACAGGATGGGTATGGGGTGTTCCACCGTGCAAGGGATGGGTATGGGGTCTTCCACCATACACAGGATGTGTATGGGGTGTTCCACCATACAAGGGATGGGTATGGGGTCTTCCACCATACACAGGATGGGTATGGGGTCTTCCACTGTACACAGGATGGGTATGGGGTCTTCCACTGTACACAGGATGGGTATGGGGTGTTCCACCGTACAAAGGATGGGTATGGGGTCTTCCACCATACACAGGATGGGTATGGGGTGTTCCACCATACAAGGGATGGGTTATGGGGTCTTCCACCATACACAGGATGGGTATGGGGTCTTCCACCGTACAAGGGATGGGTATGGGGTCTTCCACCATACACAGGATGGGTATGGGGTGTTCCACCGTACAAGGGATGGGTATGGGGTCTTCCACCATACACAGGATGGGTATGGGGTCTTCCACCATACAAGGGATGGGTATGGGGTCTTCCACCATACACAGGATGGGTATGGGGTGTTCCACCGTACAAGGGATGGGTATGGGGGTCTTCCACCATACACAGGATGGGTATGGGGTCTTCCACCGTACACAGGATGGGTATGGGGTTTTGCACCATACACAGGAAGGGTATGGGGTCTTCCACCGTACACAGGATGAGTATGGGGTCTTTCACCGTACACAGGATTGGTATCGGGTCTTCCACCGTACACAGAATTGGTATTGGGTCTTCCACCGCACACAGGATGGGTATGGGGTCTTCCACCGCACACAGGATGGGTATGGGGTCTTCCACCGTACACAGGATGGGTATGGGGTCTTCCACCGTACACAGGAAGGGTATGGGGTCTTCCACTGTACACAGGATGGGTATGGGGTCTCCACCGTACACAGGATCTGTATGGGGTCTACCACCGTACATAGGATGGGTATGGGGTCTTCCACCATACACAGGATGGGTATGGGTCTTCCACCGTACATAGGATGGGTATGGGGTCTTCCACCATACACAGGATGGGTATGGGGTCTTCCACCATACACAGGATGGGTATGGGGTCTTTCACCGTACACAGGATGGGGGTATGAGAGTAATTAATACGAACTAATTCAACTAAAACTGAACAGGATGACGGAGCGTATAAAGCTTCCTGTTACAAGCTGTTGGACGTGAAGCTGTCGTGGAGTGAGGCCAAGTCTGCCTGTGAGTCTCAGGGAGCGAACCTTTTGGTGATAGACGACAGGTGAGTACCGGAGAGTGAGTCTCCTGGTCTGTGACGACAGGTGAGTACCGGAGAGTGAGTCTTCTGGTCTGTGACGACAGGTGAGTACCGGAGAGTGAGTCTTCTGGTCTGTGACGACAGGTGAGTACCGGAGAGTGAGTCTTCTGGTCTGTGACGACAGGTGAGTACCGGAGAGTGAGTCTTCTGGTCTGTGACGACAGGTGAGTACCGGAGAGTGAGTCTTCTGGTCTGTGATGACAGGTGAGTACCGGGTAATGAGCCTCGAGGTCCTCGTTGAGACATCAGCCTCCCGAGGCTCACCTGGTCTCGTCCACAGGAAAGTTTATATACTCTCATAAGTATACTTGCCTTCCACATATCTTCATTGTATCTCTACTGGTTGGATCTTAATGAAATAAGTTGGCCCAGATTAATCCTAAAACAAAAATTAATATTTTGGTATGTTAAACTTTCTTATAAAATTTTTATTTAAGCTATTAGCTCTGAAGCAATATAAACTAGCAGTAATTAACGCAGACAAGGAGAGAGAACCAGCCATAGTCGTAGCGATAGCAGCAACAACTACAGAACTCTCGTGTAGGTACGAGAATGCTTTCGTAGCTGCCTTCCTGGGAGACCTTGACAGCTGGGTCTGGACTGGTCTCTCAGGCACCGTCGGTGAAGATGGCTCCGTCTCCTTCACTTGGGTCAATGGCGATCCTGTCGACTTTTCCAACTGGGACGAATTTGAGCCAGGTTAGTTGCATGTATGTTTAAAACTATGCAAAAAACATACACAAAAATATTAAAACTATGAACTTCAATGTCTTAACGTTTCGTTGAACCCTCAACAAAATAAATGATAATGAACTAAAAAAATTGTTACCACAGAAGTTATCGGGAAGGAATGGCAACCTCGTAGATCATCTACAAGCTGGCTGGGAAGTATTGACATTGATAAGGGACTACTATATTATCTACAAGCTGCATGGGATATAATGATGTAGTTGAGGGCACAATAATCCCCTTCACGCCTCCAAGGTGTCTGGGCGGGGCCGACGTGGATAATGGAACTATAGTTAATCTATAATCCATCAGGGAGGTGGCTTTATTGTTCAATATGCATCAGTAAAGATCAGAGTGACTTACTACTGTCCCCTTCACAGATGTCAGCCACGGGACGTGCGTGGTGGCTTCCGGCAAGAAGACCAACCCAGGCTTGTGAATCGTGAGGATCTGTGAGGATACCTACAGCTATATCTGTAAGGCTCACCACTATCATGTACTCCCACACCTTCTCCAGGCGCTGTCTATCGTACCATTTGTACTCTGTTCTGTTGTATGATTATGTATGACGGACGTCGCCACCAGATCAACAATGTTGGGCAACACACACAGAAATCACAGTAACGTGATGCATCAGTGAACAAAATGTTGATTAAGGCAGCGTCTGGGATGATCTCGGACGTAGGTTCGAATCCTCGTCACGGCCTTTGTGGATTTGTTTAATGTTGGGCAATATCCCAGTTCATCCCCCTGGTTTGGTAGTACTTATAGTAACGATGGTGACCATAGTAATATACCGACGTACAACGAAATTAGAAAGTAGAATTCTAAACTATTGGTTTGGACAAACTGGAATTTTTATTTTACTTGTTGCTTTAACAACCTAAACTAACCTAACTTAACCTCCCTAGGCCTAATACACGATATCTGAAGCCTACTATAGTACATATGTGAGCTATACTAAGCCTAGGAATATTTAAGTTTGTTTTTTAGCTCCATTTATTTAAATATAATTCTTTACTAGTCAGTATACTACTATATAAAGCTAAGTACGTACGAATTCGTGACTATTAACGACCGTCACAATAGGTACTATCTAAACAGGAGGAAGGGTTGAATAACGACCGTCACAATAGGTACTATCTAAACAGGAGAAAGGGTTGAATAACGACCGTCACAATAGGTACTATCTAAACAGGAGGAAGGGTTGAATAACGACCGTCACAATAGGTACTATCTAAACAGGAGGAAGGGTTGAATAACGACCGTCACAATAGGTACTATCTAAACAGGAGGAAGGGTTGAATAACGACCGTCACAATAGGTACTATCTAAACAGGAGGAAGGGTTGAATAACGACCGTCACAATAGGTACTATCTAAACAGGAGAAAGGGTTGAATAACGACCGTCACAATAGGTACTATCTAAACAGGAGGAAGGGTTGAATAACGACCGTCACAATAGGTACTATCTAAACAGGAGGAAGGGTTGAATAACGACCGTCACAATAGGTACTATCTAAACAGGAGAAAGGGTTGAATAACGACCGTCACAATAGGTACTATCTAAACAGGAGGAAGGGTTGAATAACGACCGTCACAATAGGTACTATCTAAACAGGAGGAAGGGTTGAATAACGACCGTCACAATAGGTACTATCTAAACAGGAGGAAGGGTTGAATAACGACCGTCACAATAGGTACTATCTAAACAGGAGGAAGGGTTGAATAACGACCGTCACAATAGGTACTATCTAAACAAGAGGAAGGGTTGAATAACGACCGTCACAATAGGTACTATCTAAACAGGAGGAAGGGTGGAATATCGACAATTACCCAAGAAGAGACTTGAGGCAATGTCTGGTTCCCGTAATAATAAAGATAATGCACAAAGAAATCACATTAACGTGACGTATCAATGACAAAATCAGAATGGGTCATGAGGAGGTTTTGTTGTAAAAGTCATGTACTTGGGAATTCCAGAGCATCGGTTCGAATCCTCCTCAAGGCTCCTACGGAATTTCTCAATAATAATAATAATAATAATAATAATAATAATAATAATAATAATAATAATAATAAAATAATAATAATTTCATTTGTATACAAACACAGACGACAAGGTTACGTTGGTTAATTATTAGGTATTCTATTTGTATGTTTTATAAAACCAATAATTACAGCAACATTTTGAGCATATTGATTGTGCTGAGTGTTACAAAACGATGACTGTTAATTAGGCCTATGGAAACCTCACTAGGCCAACGACGGGCATTTCTTAGAACGCGGCCATCAACAGTTGTATAACTCATTATTTTTACTGCAAGGTGAACAGTCGTATCAGGTTTAAGGAAATGTCTTCAAACGTCTCTCCCTGCCCTGGAATCGATCTCGGGTTTATTGGGATATGTGGTGTGTTACCTGGTGCTCCACAAGTAGCAATTTACTTGTTTAGAATATTTTAATATGTTTTAATACTTTAGAATTTAATATAAGAATTCTAAACATCTTTAACAAGAATTCTTAACATTCTAAACATCTTTAACAAGAATTCTTAACATTCTAAACATCTTAGAATAGAATTCTTAACATTCTAAACATCTTAGAATAGAATTCTTAACATTCTAAACATCTTAGAATAGAATTCTTAACATTCTAAATATCTTCTAATAGAATTTAGAATTCTTGCCATTCTAAGATGTTTAGAAAAGGCACCACAGTCAAAGCACTGAAAGCGTTACAAATTATAAGTCAAATGTATATGTAAGAATGTACACTACAAATAATCAAATGTATATGACTAAATTTAGACTAAGGAATACCACGAACATGTCCATAAGTGGTCACACAAACGCCTAGAAAAATTGTGTTTTGTCTTTAAACATCAACATTGTTTTATCAAAGGTTGATCATGTCTAACGAATCTATTAGAGTATCATAACAAAAATTACAAAGATAAAATAGGCTCGAGAAGGGTGAAGTGGCTGGGTTTTCCACGACAGTCATGAAGTGTTTGATACTCCTGCATGAGAGGCACCTGACGGGTAGGAAACAAAGGGTGAGAGAGCACCAGACGGAGCGGCAGGAGGGAAAGTTGGGTCAGAAGTGGGGTGCCACAGGGATGAGTATTCAAACCCATTGTGGTCATAATGTATGGTAACAATGTGTTGTAATACCATCTCCTGCTGCTCCTCCTGCAGGTGAGTATGACCGCAGCGGGTACACCTCGCCTCCGGTACCTACCACATTGTCCCCCGGCGCCTACTGCGCCTATGGCTGGAGTCACCAAGACGACCGCTGCTATCAGGTATGAACGATACTTGGTTCACCAACCTGTGTTCAGTCCAGCCCCAAACACTACTGCGTCAACTTAAGAACAAAGAGTAAATATATACACCAATAGGCCTACTGGTTCATGTTAGCTAAGTATTCTTTAGAGCATTTATTTTTACATATTTAATTGAATTTACATATTGCATTTTACATATTACATATTGAAACCTTCATGAATCCTTTATCATATTTTTTATGAATCTAAATGATCGAAATTATAATCCTTTGGTAAGGGTTAAATCTTAATTTAGCCATTGTAAGCGATGAGTCACAATAACGTGGCTGAAGATATGATGACCAAACCACACATTAGTAGATGGACAAACGACGACATTTCGGTCCGTCCTGGACCGTTATCAAGTCGTGTGCGAAACGTCGTCATTTCTCCATCTTTTGATGTGTGGTTTGGTCATCATAATTGAACCATTATTTTATCCAAATTGTTTATGCTTCTGAGGTGCGGTCCTTCACTCTTGTCTGGCATATTTTATCACAGTTTTTTCTCAGAATTTACGACTTTCCTAATTTTAATCCAATATTTGCATTATAGTCGATAGTTTAACTCTGAAAAAATATTTTCTCACAAGCACATCCGAGACAGGTGACAATAATAGGAAATATGTACAGTCCATCTGGACCTCAGTTGGTGTCTGACATGGTTCTTCTGGAGAGGCGGCTTAGCAAGGTCTAAGTACTTGGCATTGGAGGAAGGTGCTATCCTTCAATGCCCTTCAATCATAGCCTACAATTGTATGGCAAAAAGACAGAAACAGAGGGTCAGAATAATTAGTGAAGATGGGATAGGTTTATGTGCCTAGTGGTGTGCCACAGGGTTCTGTGCTGGGCCATCAGCTTTTCACAGTTTGCATCACCGTCCAAGATGCCGGAGAGAACAGTAACATCAGCAAGTTCTTGGAAGCCACGCGGATATGGTACACGAAGGAAGAAGCTTAAAAACAGGAGCTGAAGCTGTCAGCGTCGAGACATTACTTCAGTTCAAGATGCAGCTGAAAAAAATTCTCATGAAAAATAGGGAAGACGTCACTGTCTCTGCAGAAGTCATGAATTAAGAAGAGATGGTGGCTCTCAGGTAAATTCAAGTAAATGCAAATTCTTTAACCTGGAGAAAGACAATGATGCTAATTACTACGTCAATATTACAGTCATTAGTTGATCAAATTGTGAGTAAAGCTTTAGCGTCTTGGTTGGTGGCGCCCCGAGGCCCCCAGACACCTTGTCGCTCTATTGCAGTAAGGACGTTGAATCTTTAGAGATAATTCAGAAAAGGTTGATACATCAGGGGCCCCCTTAATACTAAGTCAGATTGTAGAAAAAAAGGGTCTCAATCTGCACCTGCATGAGAGATGCAGGACTCGCCTAGTACAGACCAACAGGCCTTGTGTGGTGACCCTTAAACTCTTGTTCAGACTTAATATATGTTCTTACTTCGTACATGTCATGGCACCATCTCAGGACACCTCTTCGCTAGTCTCTAAATGTTATGTACTGTATACATCGGTGAGGTGTGGCGGTGATCAATGGCGTCGTTTCAGGTGTTCTCGGAGGCACTGCCGTGGGGCCGGGCGGAGGAACTGTGCGTGTCTGTCGGGGTCACCTCGCTAGTGTCGGCAGCGCTCACGAGGAAACGATCATACAACAGTAAGTCCTTCATTATTGGTGGCGTTGGTGAAGAGGTCGACCAACTGTTCATTATTAAGTAGTCCCCGTGTTTACTTATCAGTATCTATAAAAGAGAATGTCTGTCTGTCTGTACAAAGTTTGGAGGGTAGAAGATTGGGGATAGATAACCTCACCCAACTTTTCACGACGACATGTGTGTGGTATGTGACCGTCGTAGGCTGGTCGGAGTCGGCCAGATTGCGTCCTTTTAAGAAATATCAGCTCACAGAACGACCCCCTGTGATTTTGAGGAAGTCTCAGTGTGATGAGAACAGTATGTCTCAGTGTGAGGACACTGTGTCTCAGTGTGAGGACACTGTGTCTCAGTGTGAGGACACTGTGTCTCAGTGTGAGGACACTGTGTCTCAGTGTGAGGACACTGTGTCTCAGTGTGAGGACACTGTGTCTCAGTGTGAGGACACTGTGTCTCAGTGTGAGGACACTGTGTCTCAGTGTGAGGACACTGTGTCTCAGTGTGAGGACACTGTGTCTCAGTGTGAGGACACTGTGTCTCAGTGTGAGGACACTGTGTCTCAGTGTGAGGACACTGTGTCTCAGTGTGAGGACACTGTGTCTCAGTGTGAGGACACTGTGTCTCAGTGTGAGGACACTGTGTCTCAGTGTGAGGACACTGTGTCTCAGTGTGAGGACACTGTGTCTCAGTGTGAGGACACTGTGTCTCAGTGTGAGGACACTGTGTCTCAGTGTGAGGACACTGTGTCTCAGTGTGAGGACACTGTGTCTCAGTGTGAGGACACTGTGTCTCAGTGTGAGGACACTGTGTCTCAGTGTGAGGACACTGTGTCTCAGTGTGAGGACACTGTGTCTCAGTGTGAGGACACTGTGTCTCAGTGTGAGGACAATGTGTCTCAGTGTGAGGACACTGTGTCTCAGTGTGAGGACACTGTGTCTCAGTGTGAGGACACTGTGTCTCAGTGTGAGGACACTGTGTCTCAGTGTGAGGACACTGTGTCTCAGTGTGAGGACACTGTGTCTCAGTGTGAGGACACTGTGTCTCAGTGTGAGGACACTGTGTCTCAGTGTGAGGACACTGTGTCTCAGTGTGAGGACAATGTGTCTCAGTGTGAGGACACTGTGTCTCAGTGTGAGGACACTGTGTCTCAGTGTGAGGACACTGTGTCTCAGTGTGAGGACACTGTGTCTCAGTGTGAGGACACTGTGTCTCAGTGTGAGGACACTGTGTCTCAGTGTGAGGACACTGTGTCTCAGTGTGAGGACACTGTGTCTCAGTGTGAGGACACTGTGTCTCAGTGTGAGGACACTGTGTCTCAGTGTGAGGACACTGTGTCTCAGTGTGAGGACAGGTATTTCAAATTAATTCCAATTGTTAACACCAACAAATCTTATGCTCTCTTTCTTCATAGTATAGAGTTGAATATTAATTATGTAAGTCATTAACGTTGTTTGTTATCCCATATACTCCTAGATGCGCGTATTTATATAAGGAGCTCTAGGCACAGGTGAAAATAATTTAAATCTGGTTTTAGTAAATACAAGATGAAAGGTTATACATTTAGGTGTTGTATAATGCATGCCCTATTCATGTGGTGATTGTAATTCCCGGTGATTGTTTCCACAGGCTGGCAGGCATGATTGACCTTCAGCCAACCTACCAGGCTGT
Source organism: Procambarus clarkii (assembly GCF_040958095.1). Lineage (NCBI taxonomy): Eukaryota > Metazoa > Arthropoda > Malacostraca > Decapoda > Cambaridae > Procambarus > Procambarus clarkii. Next base: position 39,352,937 of record NC_091168.1, on the reverse strand, counting down.
GTGGGTTGGCCTTAGGCTGGGCTCCGAGTCAGGTGAGTCACAATGACCAGAGGCACTTGTAGGTGAGTCACAATGACCAGAGGCACTTGTAGGTGAGTTAGAATGACCATGCCAGCTGGAGGAGGGGAGTCACAATGCAGTACCACCCTTGTCCTAATATTCCTGACTATATACAAACTATGTAAGCACTCACAATTTTCCTCATTGTATGTGCTCACAATTCAATAATTTTGGTCAATAAGTAATATATAATCACATATATGAGAAATCAACTACGAAACAACATGGTGTTCACATTTTATCAAATTGTTTAATATTAATTGTTGCAGGTTACGAATGGTCGGACGGAACTGCTCTGGACTATGTCAACTGGGCGGAGGGTCAACCGGACAGTTATTATAGCAGAGAGAACTGCGGCTCTGCTGATACCACCTCCATGAAGCTCTCTGACAGTGTCTGTGATGCTTTCCTCCCGTTTGTCTGTGAGGCAGCTTAGGGTGAGGACAACTGTGTCACGCTGACACTGTGTGTGAGGCAGCTCAAGGTGAGGACAACTGTGTCACGCTGACACTGTGTGTGAGTAGCTTAGAGTGAGGACAACTGTGTCACGCTGACACTGTGTGTGAGGTAGCTTAGGGTGAGGACAACTGTGTCACGCTGACAGTGTGTGTGAGGCAGCTCAGGGTGAGGACAACTGTGTCACGCTGACAGTGTGTGTGAGGCAGCTTAGGGTGAGGACAACTGTGTCACGCTGACACTGTGTGTGAGGCAGCTTAGAGTGAGGACAACTGTGTCACGCTGACAGTGTGTGTGAGGCAGCTCAGGGTGAGGACAACTGTGTCACGCTGACTGTGTGTGTGAGGCAGCTTAGAGTGAGGACAACTGTGTCACGCTGACAGTGTGTGTGAGGCAGCTTAGAGTGAGGACAACTGTGTCACGCTGACACTGTGTGTGAGGCAGCTCAGGGTGAGGACAACTGTGTCACGCTGACTGTGTGTGTGAGGCAGCTTAGAGTGAGGACAACTGTGTCACGCTGACAGTGTGTGTGAGGCAGCTTAGAGTGAGGACAACTGTGTCACGCTGACACTGTGTGTGAGGCAGCTCAAGGTGAGGACAACTGTGTCACGCTGACAGTGTGTGTGAGGCAGCTTAGAGTGAGGACAACTGTGTCACGCTGACAGTGTGTGTGAGGCAGCTCAGGTGAGGACAACTGTGTCACGCTGACTGTGTGTGTGAGGCAGCTTAGAGTGAGGACAACTGTGTCACGCTGATAGTGTGTGTGAGGCAGCTTAGGGTGAGGACAACTGTGTCACGCTGACTGTGTGTGTGAGGCAGCTCAAGGTGAGGTCAACTGTGTCATGCTGACTGTGTGTGTGAGGCAGCTTAGAGTGAGGACAACTGTGTCACGCTGACAGTGTGTGTGAGGCAGCTTAGGGTGAAGACAACTGTGTCACGCTGACTGTGTGTGTGGGCAGCTCAAGGTGAGGTCAACTGTGTCACGCTGACAGTGTGTGTGAGGTAGCTTAGAGTGAGGACAACTGTGTCACGCTGACAGTGTGTGTGAGGCAGCTCAGGGTGAGGACAACTGTGTCACGCTGACTGTGTGTGTGAGGCAGCTTAGAGTGAGGACAACTGTGTCACGCTGACTGTGTGTGTGTGAGGCAGCTTAGAGTGAGGACAACTGTGTCACGCTGACAGTGTGTGTGAGGCAGCTCAGGGTGAGGACAACTGTCACGCTGACTGTGTGTGTGAGGCAGCTTAGAGTGAGGACAACTGTGTCACGCTGACAGTGTGTGCGAGGCAGCTTAGGGTGAGGACAACTGTGTCACGCTGACTGTGTGTGTGAGGCAGCTTAGAGTGAGGACAACTGTGTCACGCTGACACTGTGTGTGAGGCAGCTTAGGGTGAGGACAACTGTGTCACGCTGACTGTGTGTGTGAGGCAGCTTAGAGTGAGGACAACTGTGTCACGCTGACAGTGTGTGTGAGGCAGCTTAGGGTGAGGACAACTGTGTCACGCTGACTGTGTGTGTGAGGCAGCTTAGGGTGAGGACAACTGTGTCACGCTGACTGTGTGTGTGAGGCAGCTTAGAGTGAGGACAACTGTGTCACGCTGACAGTGTGTGTGAGGCAGCTTAGAGTGAGGACAACTGTGTCACGCTGACAGTGTGTGTGAGGCAGCTTAGAGTGAGGACAACTGTGTCACGCTGACAGTGTGTGTGAGGCAGCTTAGAGTGAGGACAACTGTGTCACGCTGACTGTGTGTGTGAGGCAGCTTAGAGTGAGGACAACTGTGTCACGCTGACAGTGTGTGTGAGGCAGCTTAGAGTGAGGACAACTGTGTCACGCTGACAGTGTGTGTGAGGCAGCTTAGAGTGAGGACAACTGTGTCACGCTGACAGTGTGTGTGGAAGCAGTCAATATGAAATCTTCCGTATGGCCTCTTGATTGTTTCTAACAATTTCTTAATAGTTTTGCGGCTAGGGAAAGTATTTCCTTTGGAAGTCAAGTTTCTTGGCACGATAATTAATGTTGTAGTGATTACCACTTTCACGGTAATCACTACAACATGCACATCACAACACTAATAACTACATGTTATAATCACTACAACATGCACATCACAACACTAATAACTACATGTTATAATCACTACAACATGCACATCACAACACTAATAACTACATGTTATAATCACTACAACATGCACATCACAACACTAATAACTACATGTTATAATCACTACAACATGCCAACCCGTTCTCCTTTTAGATAGTGCCTACTGTGACGGTCGTCAATAGTCATTAATTCGTACGTTCTTAGCTGTTAAGTAGTAGTATATTGACTAGTAAGGAATTATTTTACAATACATGAAGCTAAAAAACACAAATATTCCTAGGCCTAGTATAGCACACATATGTACTACACTAGGCCTTAGATATTATATTGTGTATTAGGCCTAGGAAGGTTGGGTTATGTTAGTTTAGTTTGTCAAAGCAACACGGGTAAAAAAATATTTTCCGGTTTGTCTAACTCAATAGTTCAGATTTATACTTTCTACTTTCGTTGTACTTCGGTATATATATATATACTATGGTCGTCATCGTTACTACAAGTACTACCAAAACAGGAGGCTGGGCTAAACATGCTCACTACAACACTAATCACTACATGTTATAATCACTACAACATAATCAATTCTTTTTTGTATTTCTTATCCTTGGTTATTTTAAAGTTACATTGCGTCACGTTAAAACACTATAATTCATCTTCAAACATGTGAAGTGTAAAATTATAAATGCTTGACTATCTCCTGAAATTTGATATCAATGAAAACCTTGGTCTTATGAAAGAAAACGTGAATATCACAGACTTAGTGTATGTTATACCTTCAAAATATACTATTAAACATTTATACGAGAATAATATAAAAATATCTGTTGATTACAAAAGTTCATATGCCAGTTCACCAGTGGACTATTACTGAAACCTTAATAACCCTTCAAAGCACCACAAAGATCTAAACAAGTGTCCAGGTGGTCTACACAATGAGAAATACTTACTCCACATGGAATAATAATCACAACTCCGCAACTTAGATCCAAATGCTACTTTACCACTCTCAATTATTTTACCAAAATTTCCTCCCATGACTTCTGGAGCTGCTTGGAGTACTGTCTGCTCACAATCAATAATATCACTACCAAGCTGGGTCACATCCTCACAGACAACTGAAGAGGGAGGCTCAATGGGTCTCCATCTACTCAACAGAAGCTGATCCTCTGACTGCTTTCCCACACTCTCCAAAACTGGATCTACAGTACAGACTGTCTCCTTGCTTCTCTCTGAAATCTTAGGGTCAGTTCTACTCAATGCACATAAATGAAGGGAATCTGAAGCGAGCGGGCAAGTAACAGGTAGTTTGACCTCCTCCCCTATTATATCACCTTGACTAGGGTGAGGCGGGGCCTCTACAACAGACTTACTCTCGACAACTGATTCTAAACTTGGAGTGAGCGGGAATACTTCTGCCAACCCGACATCTTGTCCTAAACCATTCACTTGGCTGGAATACAGAGTCGTGGCTTTTAAGTTTCTCTCAACTCCTGGCACAACGTTCGTAGTGAGCGGGCAAGACAATGGTACATGGACATCCTTTCCCAATTTATTGGAATAAAGCAGAGTCATAGTATCAGGCTTACTCTCAACAACTAAATCGGCCACACAGGAATCTGGAACAACCACATCCCACTTCTCCACTGAAGGGGTACTGGTTTCTGGAACAAATGCTTGAGTAACAACATCAGAACTGACAACTGGATTTATATTAGTACTGACATCAGCACAGGTAGAATGGACAAAACCATCTTCTACAACAGGTTCATTCATAGAACTAACTTCAGCACAGGCAGAATAAACATGGTCTGCAACTGGCTGTTTACACAAACGGGGATCAGTCTCACCCACAACATGATTGATGGCCACATCATTACCCAATATAACATCCACACCTGGGATGGGCAACTGTGTACTAACACCCACAGTGCATTAACTTGGTGTAATGGTGGATCTGAAATTAATGTCTATTAGAGGTACAGTTTTACATCCTGCAACACTCTGAAGAACAACAAACTTTCCTGTCTCTTTCTTTTCAACATCAGAAAGAATACTGGATGAAATTATGGTTTGGGAAGCACCTGTATCACGAAGAATAACCACTGGCTTCCACTTCCCATTAATACACAAAACTTCACCTGAAGACATATATGGTGAATACTGTTTCACCCAATTGGGGTTTACAGTTACATGTTTATTAGTAAGTTTATTTTGCACACCTCTGCAATAAATGAGACCAGTTGGTCGTAACTCAGGGTGCAATATAAAACATGAATTAATTCCATGGCCTTTTCTCTTACAATGGGAACAGGACCTTACAGTGGACACACTTGTGGAACCAACGGTAGGTTTAGA
>NC_091168.1:39165467-39342967 GCF_040958095.1 Procambarus clarkii | reverse complement strand
ATACCAGATCCTACCAGCTCCCGCTCACCCCAGACCCCACAGGTCCCCCCCAGAGGAGAAGCAGAAGAGAGTTAGTTTCAGGGCAATGTACTCGAACATAGATGGGATCACAAGCAAGGCAAGTGAACTAAGGGAAAGAGCACAAGAAGTGAACCCAGATGTAATTGGACTCACTGAAACAAAACTCTCAGGAATCATAACGAATGCCGTGTTTCCCCAGGAGTACACAATAATAAGGAAAGAGAGGGAAGGTAGGGGAGGAGGAGGAGTGGCCCTACTCATGAGAAAGGAATGGAATTTTAAGGAGATGGCTATCCCAGGCTGTGAGGGTTTCAGAGACTACATAGCAGGCACCATGACAATGGGAGGACCAAGGATAGTAGTAGCAGTAATATATAACCCTCCACCAAATGACAGAAGACCCAGTCAAGAGTACGAAAGCAACAACATGGCAGTTAACACTATAATTGAGAGGGCAGCCTCTTCTGCCTGTAGATATAGATCCCACCTGGTCATCATGGGGGACTTCAATCACGGCAGGATTGATTGGGAGAACAAGGAACCGCATGGAGGCGAGGATACGTGGAGAGCCAAACTACTGGAGGTGGCGACTAGAAACTTCTTAACCCAGCATCTCAGTGAACCCACAAGGATGAGAGGAAATGACGAACCAGCGAGACTCGACCTGGTTTTCACCCTGAACGACTCTGACATAAGAGAAATCAGTTTTGAGGACCCAGTAGGAATGAGCGACCACAGTGTATTGGTGTTTGAGTACCTGATTGAAGAAGGGTTATTGAACTCGAGGAGGGATACCGAAACCAAAAGGTTAGCATACCGAAAGGGAAACTATGAGGAGATAAGAAAATGCCTAGCAGATATAGCATGGGAAACAGAGCTCAGGGAAAAGACGGCCCAAGATATGATGGAATACATCATGCAAAAATGCAAGGACGCAGCAAACAAGTTTGTCCCAGTCCAAAAGGAAAACAGTGAAATGAAGATGAGAAACCCATGGTTTAATCAGAGATGTAGGCTAGCTAAGCAGCAAAGTAAAAGGGCATGGAGAAACTATAGGAATAACAGGACACTGGAGAGCAAAGAAAGATACCAGAATGCCAGGAATGAATATGTTAGGATGAGAAGAGAGGCAGAAAGACAATACGAAAATGACATCGCAAGCAAGGCAAAGACTCAGCCTAAATTGCTGTATAGCCACATCAGGAGAAAAACAACAGTAAAAGAACAGGTTATGAAATTAAGGATAGGGGCAGAAGGATTCACTACAAACGACAAGGAAGTGTGTGAGGAACTGAATAAGAAATTCCAAGAGGTCTTCACCTTAGAGCAAGGAGAAATCCCAGAGATAAGAGAGGGAATAGCTAACCAGGAACCACTGGAAGAGTTTGAGATTACCAGCGGGGAAGTAAGGAAGTGTTTACTAGAATTGGATGTGACAAAGGCTATAGGCCCAGATGGAATCTCCCCTTGGATACTAAAGGAAGGAGCAGAAGAACTGTGCCTCCCGCTCTCCATGGTGTATAACAAATCACTGGCAACAGGGGAACTGCCAGAAACTTGGAAAGCAGCTAACGTAGTCCCGATATACAAGAAAGGGGATAGACAGGAGGCACTGAATTACAGACCAATGTCCCTAACCTGCATACCATGCAAGATGATGGCGAAGATTGTGCGAAGAAAGCTAGTGGAGCACCTGGAGCGAAAGAACTTTGTAACACAGCATCAACATGGATTCAGGGATGGCAGGTCCTGCCTCACAGGGTTACTTGAATTCTACGACCAGGCAACAAAAATAAGGCAAGAAAGAGAAGGGTGGGCAGACTGCATATTTTTGGATTGTCAGAAAGCCTTTGACACAGTGCCACACAAGAGGCTAGTGAAAAAACTGGAGATGCAGGCTGGAGTGAAAGGGAAGGTACTCCGTTGGATACAGGAGTACCTAAGTAACAGGAGACAACGAGTCAGTGTGCGGGGTGAGGTCTCAGATTGGCGAGACGTTACGAGTGGAGTACCGCAGGGGTCAGTCCTTGGACCTATACTGTTTCTGATATATGTAAATGATCTTCCAGAGGGTATAGAATCGTTTCTCTCAATGTTTGCCGATGATGCAAAAATTATGAGGAGGATTGAAACTGAGGACGATAGTAGGAGGCTACAAGATGACCTAGACAGACTGAGTGAATGGTCCAACAAATGGCTGTTGAAGTTCAACCCGAGTAAATGCAAAGTAATGAAACTAGGTGGTGGGAATAGGAGGCCAAACACAGGATACGAAATACGAGATGAAGTACTTAATGAAACGAACAGAGAGAAAGATCTAGGAGTTGATATCACACCAAACCTGTCTCCCGAAGCCCACATCAAAAGAATAACGTCTGCGGCATATGCGAGGCTGGCTAACATCAGAACAGCGTTCAGGAACCTGTGTAAGGAATCATTCAGAATCTTGTACACCACATATGTAAGACCAATCCTGGAGTATGCGGCCCCAGCATGGAGCCCGTACCTTGTCAAGCACAAGACGAAGCTGGAAAAAGTCCAAAGGTATGCCACTAGACTAGTCCCAGAACTAAGAGGCATGAGTTACGAGGAAAGGCTGCGGGAAATGCACCTTACGACACTGGAAGACAGAAGAGTAAGGGGAGACATGATCACAACCTACAAAATCCTCAGAGGAATCGACCGGGTAAACAAGGATAAACTATTCAACACTGGTGGGACGCGAACAAAGGGACACAGGTGGAAACTGAGTACCCACATGAGCCACAGAGACGTTAGAAGGAAGTTTTTCAGTGTCAGAGTAGTTAACGGATGGAATGCATTAGGCAGTGATGTGGTGGAGGCTGACTCCATACACAGTTTTAAATGTAGATATGATAGAGCCCAGTAGGCTCAGGAATCTGTACACCAGTTGATTGACAGTTGAGAGGCGGGACCAAAGAGCCAAAGCTCAACCCCCGCAAGCTCAAATAGGTGAGTACACACACACACACACATCACGGTCAGTCCTCGCTATAGCTCAAACGCGCCGTTCATTCTCTCTCCCTTAGGTGAGCATTGTTCCACACATACAAATTACAAGCAAAGTAAACATATATAAGACAATGTGGAAAAACATAGTCTTGATACTATTATTAAATTGACTTGTTCATTATCCCGAGTTCAAGGCTGTCTCTTAAGACCTACATCATCCAAATGTAAACACCAATCGATGAGAATAAGACCGGATGAGTCGATAGTGAAATAGCTCTGGGCTATGTCTATTTTCAGTTCTTGTAACACAGTCAATGTAGCGTAATGGGAAAACAGACTTTCTACTGCCTACATAAATAGCATTTGAAAATGTATGCAAGTCTAGACAACCTCCTATAGCCCTTACATTCTAAACACAAATAAAATATTAGCACACGCTTGCATCGCATTATATCATCATTAAGTAACGTGGAGATCAACTTTCTGGCTGATGTCCGAATATCATTATTAAAATGTGAACCCCATTTAGCCAAACACAATATCTCCATTACATCTCATAGCGTATAAATATTACGGTCTGCAAGTTTTAGCCCTCTGTAACACAATGTAACGTAACGTACCGTAACGCAAATCAACTTTTTGCAGTCCAAAATGTAATTTTGAAACGAAAAGTGAGGCTTAGTCCATCTCCATTACATCTCTTACCATATAAATATTGGTGTCTGCAAGTTTTAGACCCTGCAACACATTGTAACGTAACGTGGAAATCATCATCAACATATTTCTACAGACCAAATTACATTTTTAAATGAAAGTAAGACTTAGTCCATCTCCAGTACATCTCTTACCATATAAATATTGGCGTCTACCAGTTTTAGCCCTCTGTAACACAATGTAACGTAACGTAACGTAACGCGAATCAACTTTTTGCAGTCCAAAATGTCCTTTTTAAATGAAAGTATGACTTAGCCCATCTCCATTACATCTCTTACCATATAAATATTGGCCTCTACCCGTTTTAGCCCTCTGTAACACAATGTAACGTAACGTAACGTTACGCAAATCAACTTTTGCAGTCCAAAATGTCATTTTTAAATGAAAGTATGACTTAGCCCCTCTCCATTACATCTCCTACCATATGAATATTACAGTCTACCAGTTTTAGCCCTCTGTAACACAATGTAACGTAACGTGGAAAATCAACTTTGTCGGATGACCAAATAACATTATTGAAAATGACATCCATGTTTAGCCATTACATCCAAACACAAAGAAAAATATTACCGCTTTTCTTGAGAAACTTATATGTGGAGATCATATCTCCAGAGTCCACACAATAAGCCACACATCACACATCTTCTGTTTTCAAATCGCAGCTCGCATCTAATTTAATGTTATTTTTTTTTTTTTGCAGAAACTATGTTTTGAGAATATGCTCAATGTCAGCAATTACTATTCGTATCATCAAACTCCTTTCAGTCACCAAAAACAAGCAGAGGTGTCGCATAAACCACCAAAGATTTGATGTATGCAAGGTACATCATTTTTGACAATTCTATCGCCTACACACCTTAGCGAGATGACTGCGTGCAACAGTACCTGAGCACTCTTAATAAGTTTATTCAAGCACTGTTAACATAGCATAATGTAAGATTTTTTTTCACATTTCATATCGCGTGTGTAGATTAGAGAGAGAAAGCAAACATAGCTTGCAGCTAGTCAAAACTTATCATAACAGATATGATTTCACAGAGTTTTCAACCTTTGCCAGTTTTTCAATGTTTTCTCTTCACTTGTGCTAAGTGAGTCAGACAAAATGTGACATTTCATTTCATTATTAGCCAGGCAATATGCTATTAGCTAGATAGTCAAAACATATAACAAGCATTATTTCACAGGAATTTTTCTAGCAAATATGCTTCCTTTAAGCAGTTCAACACATCAAACACCAGCAGTCCGCGAAATTCCCTTTAGTCAATAATCATCCTTTACAGTATTTCTTGACTAAAATAGCACTCCAAAACATAAGTGGTCATTTTTATTCTCACTGTCGCACTCTAGTCAATAATTTGTTTCGCAGAGTGACAAGTTATGCCTAGTGACGAAATTTCACGGTGAGCATAGTTTAAGAGAGTTCACACTGTATTAATTACGGTCATGGATATCTTATGTTATGTTTATGAAGATCATTACTTCTTATTTTTAACATTTTTCTTGCCCCCAGCTTTTCAATCTTCTCTTATTCTTTTTCAAATAAAGTTTGCTTACTGTTTTCCAGTAGATCGGCTTCACATTACATATATTAATCAATTTTCAAATTCAGTTCAGTTTCTTTTCAATATCACAGCTTTGTTGTCCCCCTGCCAGTATCTAGTTCAAGACCTCTTATTATCAATGTCATTAATACTGCTATCATCAACCATGTATTGGATGTCTCAGACATTCAGTTAACAACTTAGTAAGTGTTTAATGAACGTGAGAATCACTTCATGTGCGCTCATTTTAGTTTAGTTTAAAGTTTTCCATCTTGAATTAATACTACTATCACCAACTATGTATTGGATAGCTCAGACATTCAGTTAACAACTCAGTAAGTGAAAATCACTTCATGTGAGCTCATTTTTAGTTTAGGATAAGGTTTTTCCATCGTGAAATACTATTATCATTAACCAGGTATTGGGTGGCTCTACCATTCAGTTTACAACTCAGTAACTGTTTACTGAACATTGTTATCCCTCCATGTGACCTCATTTTTTAGTTTAAAGTTTCTCCATCGTAAATAAAAAATAAAATATTACTATCACAAACCTTGTATTGGCCAGCTCCGGCATTCAGTTTACAACTCAGTAAGTGTTTACTGAATGCAAAATCGCTACATGTGTGGTCATTTAGTTTAAAGTTTCTCAATCTTAAAATATTACTATCATCATCAACCATGCATTGGCCGGCTTAGTCTTTCAGTTTACAACTCAGTAAGTGTTTACTGAATGCAAAATCGCTACATGTGTGGTCATTTAGTTTAAAGTTTCTCAATCTTAAAATATTACTATCATCATCAACTATGCATTGGCTGGCTTAGTCTTTCAATTTACAACTCAGTGAGTGTTAACTGAATGTGGAAATTATCACGTGTGAGCATTTAGTTTAGTTTTAAGTTTCACAATCAATTAAATACTATCATCAACACCGTATTGGGCTGTCGGGCATTCAGTTATCCACTCGGTGAGTGTTTACTGAACGTCGAAATCATTTCCTGTGTGCCCATTTTTTACTTGAACCCGTCTCCACTCCAAACCAGTCAGGACCTGCGGTCCCGACTCGGACCGCAGGTCCGGTCGGGACCGGGTCCGTGTTGTAGCTTGTGGTAATTAGACAGACCTGTAATTGGGGGGAAAGGGGGGAGGGGGGAACCTCAATATAAGCCTAATTTGTAGCTTCCTGTTCTCCGACACAATGATTTATTTTACGTCAGGCTTTCAGCACAGCCGCATAAAAAAACCCTGGTTATTTATTTATTAATATACGAGAAGGTACACTGGGGGTTAAGAGAGAAAATAGGAATAATGATGATTTTACAATCTTGCCCGAAACGCTATGCGTACTAGTGGCTTTAGGTATTGTATGTACTACCTCTATCTATAAATCAAACAGAATGTTTGTACTGTAACTCTGCATCTATGTATATATTTTTCCTAAATAAATTATTATTATTATTGTAAAGCCACTAGCACGCATAGCGTTTCGGGCGGTCCATAGAATTACCCCAATCACCCCAAATCAGGCCAAAACTACCCAAATCGTCCTAGCATTACGTAAGTAATGAAGAAATATGGCATATTTACTTCCTATAATGTTGGTGCTACACATAGAACATGATCAAACCTATTTTTACTCTGAAATAATCTAATTTCATAACGAAATTAGACGTAAATATGTGAGAGGTGACGCCATAGGAAGTCGACGGTCCAAGCGACAATTGTGTGGAGCGACTTATCCAAGAAATATGGTCGCCAGGAGAGTGTTTGCTGCCATATCAGCCTCCTGTACACAGTGGTCCAGTCCTTTTCGTTCATTGAACACCGAACCCTACACGCCTTCTGATATATTGCTTAATTAACAAATATTCACAAATAAAGATTATATTTGTATATGTTATCAGAAAGGCAGATATAAAATAGTTTTTGTGAATCCATCACAGAGATTATACCTTATTAGAGAGGAAAAATATTCATACTTTAAACAAGGCTTCATGGCCGACGCTCTCCTTACCGATATGGGAACTATGACCTTCCGAAGATCAATGTTAATTTAATCTAGATATTGTAATAAACGAAGTTTTCTATGTCATCATAAAGACATAAATATAAGCTGCATGTTAATACTTTGGCATAAATATAACTGAATTGAAAGTTAAGATATATGCCTTTTTATAGTTACTTGATGGCTCGCTCAGGGAGTGTGAAGGCCTCCACACAAGCCAATCAATTTTATAATTACTTTGCATATATGCAAAGTAACGTCATAGGTCTTTATGTCAGAATAAAGCCATGTAGACGATAATGTAACTACATTTCAAGGAAAACATATCTTAATATAATTATTAAATGAATGCAAAGTTATGGTTAAATAAATAGCCAATACCACACAATCGCCGGTGTCCGGACACATGAATAGTCGCATTAGGTGAAAGGAAATGTACCCAACCATTTCCATTTACCCAACCAGTTTGTGCACCCTATACTCATCCTCTGTGCGGTAATTTATTGTGCATCCCATACTCATCTTGTTACCAGTAGTTTGTGCAACCCATACTCATCCTGTGACCCGTAATTTATTGTGCATCCCATACTCATCCTGTTACCGGTAGTTTGTGCAGCCCATACCCATCCTGTGACCTGTAATTTATTGTGCAACCCATACTTATCCTGTGACCTGTAGTTTATTGTGCAGCTAATACTCATTCTGTGAGTCATAGGACATTGCGCAACCCTTTCTCATCGTGTGAATCTTTGTTTACTTTGCTCTCCATATTCATCCTCTGCGCGATAGTTTCTTGTGCAACCCATACCCATGATGTGAGTGGTAGTTTATTGTGTACCCTATATTCATCCTGTGAGTATAGGGTACACAATTCTTGTAATGTTATTTGTCTATTTGTAGTCACAGTATTTGTGCGCCCCTTGAGGGACTTGAATTAGAGGGGGGTTGAAATAGCCTAAGCTACTCTATCCCTTTGAGATGTATTTATTGCTTATCTCAATAAACATACTTGAACTTGAACTTGGGTACACAATGAGTTCATTTGTACTCCATACTCATCATCAAGAAGTGTATTTTACCAGCATTGTAATATAAATTAAGAATAAAAGCTTAACTGGATTACGGACCCATAATCAAAATAAGAGTCATCACTAATTATCATGACAAATTCTCTAGGCTACACTTCCGCCTTCGACAAGCTGCCGCCGGATGTGGGTATAGTTTATTGTACACCCCCGCACCCCCAGTCCTGGAAGGGCGGGCATTGGGATGTGGACATGTGTACCATTATACCCCCCCCCCCCCACACACACACTCGATCCTCTCCTCTTAATAATAATACTAATAATAATAAAAATTAAAAATAATAACGTTAATAAATATTATAATTAAAACACTTACTGTAATACCCTAGTGCTTGAATGAAGGTGAAGGAAAGACCCAATAAATGTGTAAGTGTATTAAAAACCAAATTTTCGTTGGGTGAGCTGGCAGGTGAGCACCACCTGCCAGCTCACCCAGTAATGAACATCACCTGCACACTGCACCGAACCACTTGCCAGCAGGTGCAGAAGTACGATGGAAAGAGCAAAGTATACAATATTTCAAGTATAATATTAAAGATATATTTAGGATTTAATGTTTTCCTATAAAGTTTCAATAATACCTTTATTTGATTTTTTGTATTATTTTCTACCACAGACGTGGCCACACATTAACAATGCTAACCAGCATATATACATTTTCTTCAGTCCGCCATGGACTCTAACCCTTTCCACTACCGCCCACAAGATGGGTATAGGGTGCATAATATAAGAACTAAACTAACTAACTCCATTGATAGGGTTAGAGATTTGTTAAACATATAGTTCAGGGATTTATTGAACAATCAACCACATAAGGTGATTGTAGTGTTTTTAAAATGCTAGGCTAAGCTACATACGTAAATACATAAATACACAGATTTACGTATGCCCTACATAAAGTGTTCGATGTGTCTTTTACATAGTGTCATTAACGTGCATTTACAAAAGTGAAATTGAATTCTGACCAGCTTCCACATATACTTTATACACATACATATACACACACAGACGTATGCGTACATATACATATATATACATATATATACATACATATATACACACATACATACACATATATTTGTCTCTTTTACTCTGACAAGGTGAGATAACTGATAGAGAAACTAGTGTGCAATTAAGCACTTAATCACTGAAGGTGATTAAGGTGCTTTCACAAGCTCAGGTTATAGAGTTACATCACATACATTCATTGTATAATTGATACGTTACATGGTCAATCTAGGGTACAAGTTCAATATATCATCAAGTGTTCCAGTACTCAAATAGTAATTACACAGTTCAGCATACCTTAGCCCAGGAGGGTGAAAGTCAGTCAGTATGGGACATTCTACAATATAATGTTCAAGGGAGTGCATATTTTCTCTTTCACAAAGTTGACACATTGTGTACTCGACATTTGGGTTTTGAGAAAGCTGCCAGATACGTCTATATCCCAAGCGTATTCTGGCCACTATAACATCACATTGCTGGGTTCTTGTTCCATTAATCCTGTATGTGAATGTCTCCGCACGATATCTATCATAATATTTAATGCTACAACTTTCAGGTCTTTGTGAATTTGTTAGGTCGGTGAGATTTTCATTAGATGTTTGCTTAAGTATTCTCTTTGTCACTGCTAATGAAACACCCATATCAATTTCTACCACTGGTTTTCTACAGGCTGACTTAGCAAGCATATCAACAGTGTCATGCCTTGAGATGCCAACATGTGATGGTATCCATAGGAATTTAATTTCAAATCTCTTTTCTTTGGCAGCTAAAATATTCA
Source organism: Procambarus clarkii (assembly GCF_040958095.1). NCBI lineage: Eukaryota > Metazoa > Arthropoda > Malacostraca > Decapoda > Cambaridae > Procambarus > Procambarus clarkii. Next base: position 39,332,842 of record NC_091168.1, on the reverse strand, counting down.
TTCGAATATCACTGACTATTTTCTGGGTGTCACTACTATGTGCGTTCAATACCAGGAGTTCACTCTGCGAATCACAGTATATAAGTCCACTGCCTTTGTCTTTTAAAAATTCCGTGGCAAGGTATATGCCTGCAAGTTCGGTTTGAGTTGTACTTGCCCAATCATTGACGCGCTTCATTGCTGTATGTACGAGAGAAGATTGTTCAAGTATATTACATGCGCATCCGGTACATCGTCCACCTTCTTCTACAGAACCGTCGGTATAGCACTGACACACATCGTTACCCATACCCTGAGTACTCTCAGTGATGCTTTTCAGTGTTAACTGTTTTAATAATGTAGAGTGTACATTATCTTTCTTGGGTGCATTTACAAAATCAACTGCTAGATCCAAGTTATCCCATGGAGTAATTGGTTGATTAATCGTTAATTGAGTTGGGTACATATTTAATATTTTGATGGAGTTGGCTACCTTGTAGAACCAAAATGCATAATCAGATTTCGCTCTTCTACGGACCTCAGGTGAGTGTAGCATATTAGAAAGTTTAGCTTGAAACTTCTTGTATTGCCGAGATCTACTCAATGCCTTCACGCCGAAAACTGTGCTAATAGACAAAATTATGTTAGAGATATGGGTCTATAATTATCTGAGTGTGCTTTGGGGATGGGAACAATGACACTGTCCAATCATCAGGTAATACTCCTTCACTTAAGCTCATTCTGTACAACACTAAAAGTGGATTACCTGGTACTTGTGAGACTAATCTCAGTAAACTGTAAGTAATACCGTCCTCTTCAGGAGCAGTTGACTTATTTGATTGTGCTACACAGCCTTCCCGGCTTGGTGCCTTCTTTGGTAATTACTTATCAAAGGCAGTTCCATACGAGGAGCTGCCTCGTATAGGCCAATAAGTCTTTTGCAGTTACCTTCATTCTTATGTTCTTACTTACATTTATTGAACTTTATCATCATCATCATTTACAGAAATAAATTAACATAAAAAGTAGTCATTTTAATACACAAAACAGAAGTAGATATTATGTAAATTATGATGCAGGATAGGATCACTATTAAGAACTTAATTATAAACCACAATATGTTTTATATCGTCAGAAATTCGGAAACATACCATATATTTTCAAATATTTACAATTAAAGTATTTATTTAGGAAATAAGTATTTTAGTTACCCTAGTTAGCTCTGAGAACACACATTCTTGCAGCAAGAATTTCTTCCCACTAATCTGAGAGATGCTAATGAGACCAGTCTCGACCCACTGGACAGGTCATGAACAACAATCAACTACAGCACCATCTATGTCAGAAGATATTCAAAATATTCTTGATATCATTCAAATTGTCAATACGAGAACAGAATACATAAGTTGAGTGATGTCAAAGGAATCATATTGACTGACCGAGCCCCATTGTAAATATCCGTGGCTTCCTGACCATAAAGGTACCGACGCGGTCGAGGGTAAGAGACCGGATGTACCCATATACCTATGAGGCCATCAAAAATAGTGAGTCACGCCAAACACAAAGAAGTACTGGTAAACAGGTCAGACACAACCAGTACTATGATGATGCTAAACTGAAAGAGCTTAAATCAATTGCTAGACAGACAGGTAAAGCATATAAGAGCCTTAGAACTCCTCAAATGTTAAAACTGTTTCAGGTCGCGCTTGCAGCGGCAAGGGAGAGAATGACTGAACTGAGACAAAATGAATGGGAGGGTTTTGTTAGTGGACTTAACCTGCATACTCCCCTGGGCAAAGCCTGGAAAGGCATAAACAAAATTATTGGTAAAAATAGTAGACAAGTTTCACACCCAAACCCGCTACAGAAAGCCAATCAGTTAATTGCAAAATGGGCTCAGGTTTCCAGCCTTGGAATGCTACCAGCTAGCACTGGGGAGAAATTGCAGGCGAGGTCCACAGACAGAAATTCTCTCATAAATTTCATGTTGAGCAAGCAACATGATGAATGTGATGTTCCATATACAGATTATGAATTGGATGCAGCCCTCTCCAGGGGCAGTAGCACTGCTCCTGGTGAGGACGGTATCACCTATGATATTCTAAGACTCCTACATCGTGTACCCGGTAACCCATTATTAGAATTGTTTAATGCCAGCTATGTCTCTGGGCAGTTGCCTGTATCATGGACCACCAGTCTTACGGTACCTGTACCAAAGCCTGGCCAACCTGATGCTTTCCGTCCCATCTCACTGACCAGTTGCATGTGCAAAACCTTTGAGAGAATGGTGCTTAATAGATTATTGTATAGAGTTAAAGAGCACATGTCACCTGATATCAATGGTTTCACACATGGTAAAAGTGTACACAACTGTATCACAACCTTTCTTACTGTTCATGGAGATAAAAGGCACAAGTACACAACATTTCTTGATTTAAAAAATGCCTTTGATATTGCTAATAGGGAAGTGATTATGTATGAATTAGCGAGAATGGATATAGGGGGACATTTATTACAGTGGATACGAGGCTATCTTACCAACCGGAAGTCCTCTGCGCTGTTCCAAGGCTACAAGAGTGAAACTAAAGTAATGCAACTAGGCACCCCACATGGAAGAGTACTTAGTCCTACCTTGTTTAATGTTCTAATTAATGCTTTACTAAAATCAATCCCAACTAGTCCGGCAAACATCACTATCAGCTATGCAGATGACATCCTTGTGCATACTAAAACCCACCGCAAAATGCAAACAGTCTTAAATTGTATACATACAGCTTGTGAGAGCCTTGGTCTTGTAATCAACGCTGGTAAAACTAAGGTATTTAACAGACAAATTGGCAACCGCAAAAGTGGACCACGAAAACTTAAGATAGACAACATACCAATAGGCTATGTCTCTTCTTTCAAATACCTTGGTGTCTCTGTCCCTTGTACCTCAAGTACAAGAACTTTTTCAGTGTCAAAATAGTTAACAGATGTAATGCATTAGGCAGTAATGTGGTGGAGGCTGACTCCATACACAGTTTCAAATGTAGATATGATAGAGTCCAGTAGGCTCAGGAATCTGTACATCAGTTGATTGACAGTTGAGAGGCGGGACCAAAGAGCCAGAGCTCAACCCCCCAAGCACAATTAGGTGAGTACACACACACACACTCACTCTCTCCCTCTCATAAGGGAGGTGGTGGCCGAGTGGACAGCGCTCTAGACTCGTGGACCTAGGGAGTAAATGTTACTCCTACTGCTATGTAACAAGATTTTGTTGGTACATTTTCATGTAAATTCACAACTCTTCGCGCCGGAAACAAGTCATGAGAGAGCCACACAATAATTTTCGGATCTAACCTTCATTCTTTCTCAATGTGTTGTATACAATGAAATGATTATACATTGCTCTGTTGTGAACATTGTATACAGTACCTCAAGATATACATCCCACAACAGTTAACTAGCTCCCAGATACCTAATTAATTCCCTACTCTCTGTAAATGTTAATGTGATGTCACCGGTACCTGGAAATTAGAGACTCTCTCTCTCTAGGTACCTGGAAATTAGACAGTTGCTACGGGTTGCTTCCTGGTGTGTGTGTACTCACCTATTTGTACTCACCTATTTGTGCTTGCGGGGGTTGAGCTTTGGCTATTTGGTCCCGCCTCTCAACTGTCAATCAACTGGTGTACAGATTCCTGAGCCTACTGGGCTCTATCACATCTACATTTAAAACTGTGTATGGAGTTAGCCTCCACCACATCACTGCCTAATGCATTCCATCCGTTAACTACTCTGACACTGAAAAAGTTCCTTTTAACGTCTCTGTGGCTCATGTAGGTACTCAGTTTCCACCTGTGTCCCCTTGTTCGCGTCCCACCAGTGTTGAATAGTTTATCCTTGTTTACCCGGTCGATTGTTTGTGTGTGTGTGTGTGTGTGTGTGTGTGTGTGTGTGTGTGTGTGTGTGCGAGAGAAAAAAAAATAGTTAGTCAGTAATAGTTGATTGACAGTTGAGAGTCGGGCCGAATGAGCAGAGCTCAACCCGCGCCTGCACAACTAGGTGAATACTCTCTCACTCTCTCTCTCTGTCTCTCTCTCTCTCTGTCTCTGTCTCTCTCTCTCTCTGTCTCTCTCTCTCTCTCTCTCTCTCTCTCTCTCTCTCTCGCTTTTTCTCTCTCTCACCACTCACATATGTGTTGTATGTGGATACTGAAGTTCAGTCTCTTGTCTATGTATAGGTCAAGGAACTTTCCATAATCATTATTGCTAATGTTAACATTGTGTATCTGAAGTTGAATTTGGTTTCAGGATTTACTTTCGAACAAAAATAGTAGTCGGTCTTTTTTATGTTTGATGTGAGTTTGTTAGTTTACATCCATGAGTGGACTTTTTAAATCTATTATTTTCATTATTTTATAGTGCGTTTGGGTTGGGGTCTGAATAGAGGAAGGTAGCATCGTCAGCACTTATGTTTACACTTATTGGAAGTATCTAAGTATCAACTAAAGTATCTTCACACTTGACTTAAACTTTAGTAGCTATTTTCTGGACCATTCCTCAAGTTTCGGAGGTCAACGAAGATGGAATTCACATGAAATGGCTTATGTTACCATCACTAATAATGTTGTGTTTTCTGTCTAGCTTCAGACACGGTCATGTTACAATTGTGTCTTAGAGAGTTGCGCGCAATTAAGCATGATAGAAATCACTTACAATTAATGCAGGATGGTAGAAAATCACTTACAATTAATGCATCAAGTTTGGAGACTTGAATTGAAATTGAAATTGAAATAAGTTTATTGAGGTAAAATACACACAAATGGATGAGGTAGCTCAAGCTATTCTCACCCCGTTCAGTACATCGTGTTAATACATACATAGACACACACACTTGTACACATTTTAGTGTAACAAGCAAGGCAAATAGTTCTGTCTGATGGGTAGAGGCAACTGCACTTGCAGCTGCACCTGTGTGGCGGTGTAGGAAACCATCAATGTATATGATTTGAGAGAGAGAGAAAGAATGATCTGTAGACAGAGCATCAATATGGCGTAAGGTATTGGGCTTTGCCTCAAGATGAAGCATAATAAAGAACCCGAATATCAGGAGAAAAAATTACATTAAAAACTGTCCACATGATACATATATATAATCACGTTTTAAACATTTTAATTGTATTATTTGCATATATATATAATTAGGAAGTAATGTTTATCTGGGTAAGTTGTCAGCTTTTATGAACTAATAGCTAGTGCGGCTTGTATACTGGGTACATCCGGTCTCTTACCCTCGACTGCGGCGGTAACTTTATGGTCAGGAAGCCACAAATATTTACAGTTCAAGTTCAAGTATGTTTATTGAGACAAGAAAAAAATACATCTCAAAGGGATAGAGTAACTTAGGCTATTTCTACCCCCTCTACTTCAAGTCCCTCAAGGGGCGCACAAATTCAGTAAGTACAAATAGACAATTAACATTACAAGAATCCCATTTAACATTGCAGGTTAATATAGTAAGTACAGCATACAATTGTTACACTCTTGGGGCAAAATTCTTGTAGCTCCTAAGTATACTGTCTATCATACCATTATCACACATACAAACAATTTGATGTGGTACATTACTTATTTCCTTATTTCTATAGTTATCAATAAGTTGACACTCTAATACATAATGTTCTAAGGTGTGGGCGTGCGGCATACTACATAATTTACACTCCTTATCTTTTTCACTGACATCAACACCGTATTGCCAGATATATTTGTATCCTAATCTTAATCTCATGTAAATTGAATCCTTCCAAGTTGACTTTCCTTTATCATAGGTGAAGGACGAGTATGTATTTATTACTGAATAAGTCTTAAGTGTGTTACTACTATCCACTATTGCCATTCTTTTTATCATTTCTTCATCTTCATTTCCTCTTATTAATGTTATATATACATGTACACATAATCATACATACATGTACATATATATACATATGCGGTAAATCCAGAGAAATGAAATATGGAATTTTCCGCATACAAATGATTATTGTTTCGTGATCGTCAATTGCATATATACATATACATACATATACATTCACATACATATTCAATCACCCACACAAATACACACATCAATAATCTTTGTATCACAAGTGATTCAACAAGAGGCTCACAAGTCACTATACTAGGCACTTTACATCTATGGTGAGTCGTCCAATTACTAGTCTTGCTCTACACCCACCCAACTGGGCGGCAGCTTTACAGTCATGTGCTTCACACCCACCCAACTGGGCGGCAGCTTAACAGTCATGTGCTCCACACCCACCCAACTGGGCGGCAGCTTAACAGTCATGTGCTCCACACCCATCCAACTGGGCGGCAGCTTAACAGTCATGTGCTCCACACCCATCCAACTGGGCGGCAGCTTTACAGTCATGTGCTCCACACCCACCCAACTGGGCGGCAGCTTAACAGTCATGTGCTCCACACCCACCCAACTGGGCGGCAGCTTTACAGTCATGTGCTCCACACCCACCCAACTTGGCGGCAGCTTAACAGTCATGTGCTCCACACCCACCCAACTGGGCGGCAGCTTTACAGTCATGTAGTCCACACCCACCCAACTGGGCGGCAGCTTAACAGTCATGTGCTCCAAACCCACCCAACTGGGCAGCAGCTTAACAGTCATGTGCTCCACACCCACCCAACTGGGCGGCAGCTTTACAGTCATGTGCTCCACACCCACCCAACTGGGCGGCAGCTTAACAGTCATGTGCTCCATACCCACCCAACTGGGCGGTAGCTTAACAGTCAAGTGCTCCACACCCACCCAACTGGGCGGCAGCTTTATAGTCATGTGCTCCACACCCACCCAACTGGGCGGCAGCTTAACAGTCATGTGCTCCACACCCACCCAACTGGGCGGCAGCTTAACAGTCATGTGCTCCACACCCACCCAAATGGGCGGCAGCTTTACAGTCATGTGCTCCACACCCACCCAACTGGGCGGCAGCTTAACAGTCATGTGCTCCACACCCACCCAACTGCGCGGCAGCTTTACAGTCATGTGCTCCACACCCAACCAACTGGGCGGCAGCTTAACAGTCATGTGCTCCACACCCACCCAACTGGGCGACGGCTTTACAATCATTTGCATGAATTACTTACAGTAAGCAAATTTTAGATACTTCGCTAAGATTTCGGGCAGCATATCATTATAAATGAAGTACTTACACTTTTCTTGGACACCAATGATGGTGTTATCTCTGAATTCCGCGATTTTTTTTAAATTCCAGTACTGTATATAATGACGCAAAGTATGCGAATAGTTCTGCAATAGTGATCCTATCCTGCGTCATAATTTACATACATATCTACTTCTGTTTTGTGTATTAAAATTACTACATTTTTATGTTAATTTATTTCTGTAAATGATGATGATGATAAATTTCAATAAATGTAAGTAAGAACATAAGAACGGAAACTGGTCGCGTAAATGGAAATGGTTGGGTACATTTCCTTTCACCTACCTAATGCGAATATTCATGTGTCCGGACACTGGCGATGGTGTGGTATTGCCTATTTATTTGACCATATCTTTGCTTTCATTTAAGATATGTTTTCCTTGAAATGTATTTACATTATCGTCTACATCTGTCTTTATTCTGAAATAAAAACCTTTGACGTTACTTTGCATATATGTACATTAGTTATAAAATTGATTGGCTTGTGTGCAGGCCTTCACACTCCCTGAGCGAGCCATCAAGTAACTATAAAAAGGCATATATCTTCACTTTCACTTCAGTTATATTTATACCAAAGTATTAACATGCAGCTTATATGTCTTTCTGATGACATAAAAAACTTCGTTTTTTACAATATATAGATTCAATTAACATTGATTTTCAAAAGGTCATAGTTCCCATCGAAAGGGAGAGCGTCAGCCAAGAAGCCTTGTTTAAAATATGAATATTTTTCCTCTCTAATAAGGTATAATCTCTGTGATGCATTAACACAAACTATTTTATATCTGCCTTTCTGATAACATATATAAATATAATCTTTATTTGTGAATATTTGTTAATTAAGCAATATATCAGAGAGCGTGTAGGGTTCGGTGTTCTATGAACGAAAAGGACTGGAGTAGTTTAAATAGCGAACGCATACCAACGAATAACGCTAGTATCTATATAACAAATTTATTGTCATGTGGAATTGATTTAACTTCCAGACACTTTTTTTTAATAAATATTAAATATTTTGTGGCTGTTTATGAAAAATATTATTATAAATACACATTCTACTTGTTAATATTACCAATTAAATTTGCGACAATTTGAGCCATGAAATACGACGACTGGATCACTGTGTACAGGAGGCTGTTATGGCAGCAAACACTCTCCAGGCGACCATATATCTTGGATAAGTCGCTCCACACAATTGTCGCTTGGACCGTCGACTTCCTATGGCGTCACCTCTCACATATTTACGTCTCATTTCGTTATGAAATTAGATTATTTCAGAGTAAAAATAGGTTTGATCATGTTCTACGTGTAGCACCAACATTATAGTAAGTAAATATACCATATTTCTTCATTACTTACGTAATGCTAGGACGATTTGGGTAGTTTTGGCCTGATTTGGGCCGACTTGGGTAATTCTATGGACCCGTTTCGGGCAAAGATCCCGTACCCAGAAGCTGGGTATCTTTGGTTGCCCTGTGACTACTCTTATGACATTCCCTAACAGTATTGTTAAACTAATAACAATGAAGAGTAGTTCAATATTACCGGAATAATGTTGTTGTGTTGATTTAGGGGCGACGACGATCGTGGGATCGGATGCGCCCCGGCTGCCCGATACCGGGAAATAGCGAAGGGATGGGGTCCCTATAGTCTCTTCAGGCCATAGACCCTACAATCTCCTCAGGCGACAAATTTTACAGTCTCTTCAGGCCGCGGACATGACGGATGAAGCGGAAGGTATGGCGAAGGATGTCATGACGGACGTCTTCGTCTCTCGCACCTGCCCCGTCAAGGAGAACGGGAACTGTGAGGCGGGGAATATTCAGCCTACGAACGGAACTCTGTAGTCTGACGCGAGCGCCATGAAATCGAGGGCAGTGAAGTAGAAGGTGCTCCACTGTATCCTCCTGGGTCGGACACCACTGGCAATATGGGGAATCTACCAGCCATAGACGATGGAGATGTGCGGCCAGGCAAGTGTGCCCAATCCGGAGACGAGTGATGGCAGTGTCGAGGAGTCGAGAATGATGACGAGTCCATGGACGCGGGGAAGAATCCTCCCGTAGACCCGCCAAAGAGGAGGACCTGAGTGCTGGCTCCATCATTGCCTCCCAACTCACGAGGCAAGCCGCCCGGAGTTGCGGGAGAATTTCGGAAAGGTCTAGAGGCACATTTGTAGAGTCATGGAGAGCATGCGCCATCCCTGCTGCTGCGTCGGCTACCTCATTGCCTTTAATACCGACATGTGACGGAACCCATTGGAGATAGATGGACCAACCTGGAGTAACAGAGTATGACAGCAGTTCTCCACGGATCTGTGACACAGTATGACGATGGACTCGTGGACGCCGAGATGATATCAGATGTAGGGCTGTGATTGAGTCCACGTAGAAAACAACTGCAGAGGGCCCTGAAACTTGTCGAAGGAGTCGTAAGGCTAGTAAGATTGCAAACAATTCCCCGGCCAGGCACGAATGAGCAGGGGAGAGTTTCCACGTCTGACAGAAAGAAAAAGGAGCAAAGTATGCTGCCGCAGATGTAGATGGTGGCTGATCTTTGCGGGACCCATCCGTGTAAACCTCTAAGTATCCAGAGTATAAGGAGGCTCGTAGGTCTGCAAAAATTAAAGGGGCCAAACCCTCTAAATCTCTCTTCCGACGAGGAGGCTTGGAAAAGTCGACAGAAACTCGAATGATCTCTTCTGCCCACGGAGGCACCGGTGAGATGATCGGGCCGGGGGTGAGTACAGGGACGGGAAGGGAAAACTGTGAATATGCATCCAAGGCCCGGACGACGAAAGGCAATTGACGGCGTCTGGAGTGTCCAGCCGGCACATTCCACCAGTTAGCCTCGAGCTGGAGGCGAGTAAGTGGATGGGTAGCAGGGAGACGCACTATCCGTTGAAGTTGGCGGCAGTGGGCGAGAAGACGTTGAATGCTCAGGGGCCATAGCCCCGACTCGGCATGAAGAGAAAGAACTGGCGAGGAGGGCATAGCTCCTAACGCTGAGCGAAGGGCACCATTTTGAATGGGATCCAGCCTTGCCAAGACAGATGCTGCTGCTGAGCCATAGACTTCACTCGCATACATGATCTTGCTACGAATGAAGGCCTTGTAGAGAGCTAGGAGCGACTTCCGTGAAGCCCCCCAAGCCGCACCAGAGACCCGTTTCATGATGTTCACGCGACGAAGGCATGAGGCCCGAAGGTAGTCGACATGGTGCCTCCACGTCAGCCGAGGGCTATCTAGAACGACCCCCAGCCACCTGTGTTCGGTAGCGATCGGGAGACGACAGCCCCCGAGGGTCACCACTGGCTGGTCTGGTAAGCGGGTCCAGGTGAAGCTCATGACGCAACTTTTCACAGGGTTAATGGAGAGCCCCTTCCCCAGCACAATTGCTGAGAACACAGTCACGGCATTTTGCAGGGAGCCTTGTGCCTCTAGGAGAGTGTCACCATCCGCGACGAGGGTTACATCATCGGCATAGGCTAAAACCTGGACCCCCCAGAATACAGGGAGATCAGACAGAAGAATAGGGAATAGTAGTGGGCTCAGAATCGCTCCCTGAGGGACACCACGCGAGACAGGGCGGGACGTAGAGACGACTCCACCAACCGCCACTTTGAATGAGCGGCCCTGTAGATAGTTTTGGAACCACCTTAACGCCGGACCCGAGAGACCTAGTCGAGCTAGACTCTGAAGGACAGCAGAATGAGAAGCAGAGTCAAATGCACTCTTGATATCGAAGAATGCTGCAAGGAGCACTCTTCTCCGTCGATAAGTGTCCATTATTCGATGTTCCAAGGAGAGGAGGCAGTCCATCGTGCTTCTTCCCGGCCGAAATCCACTGATACCCTCAGGTAGGAGACCTGAGGTTTCCACCAACCATTGTAGCCGGGTGTGAACAAGACGTTCCATCAGTTTCCCGAGACATGGAAGCAAACTTATGGGCCGATATGAAGTCGGGACAGACGGATCCTTCCCTGACTTGGCCAATGGTAGAAGAATGGCGTGTTTCCACGGGGCAGGGAAGACACCAGAGGACCAGCAGGCGTTGTAGAAGTAAAGGAGGTGGGACTGAAAGTTCTTGGGTGCCCTCCGAACAAATTCATATGGGACGTTGTCTATCCCTGGCATAGTGCCCGACCTAGAGTGTGACAGAGCGTCCTTCAGCTCAACAGATGTAAATGGGCGATCCAGGTCCTGAGCTAGTCCTATACCCTGTCGGGAGCCCCAACCTATGGAACTCACAGAGAGGAGCGGGGAACGGTAAACATCTTCAAAGTGGTCAGCCAAGAGTTCGGCTATTTGTACTTCCCCTAGGCCCCCATTACCACTGGGGTCTCTGAATGGGATGGTAGGCCGGGAGTACCTACCTGTCATCTTACGAACAAAGGCCCAGGCTCCCGCAGAGGAGGAGTCGAATCGGAGAGAGGCACAGTAATTAGCCCAGGCCTTGCGTTTGGCAAGGAGGACTGTTTGTCTACACCTGGCGTCCGCCTTGCGGAAGGTCTGCCGCTGCATTGGAGTAGGGTGGCGCCGCCACGAATTCCACGCACGTCGCCGGTCCAGTACTGCCTGCCGACATTCAGGAGTCCACCACGGTGCCCCACGGCGGGAAGGATTGGTTGTCTGGCCTTCTAGTCCTCCTGAAATGCCGAGAGCCTACACTGAAGAGGGACTCGGAGAGAGAATCTGCTGACCCATGGAGATCTGCAGTAACTGGGGGAAGGGTCAACCAGTCATCCGCCTCATAGCCATGCCACCCCTCTTCCGAGAAGATCCATTTGGATCTACGGGAGGTCAGAGCAGGACGAACAGTGCCCCCGAAGGAGATGACGATGGGCAGGTGATCACTACCCAGGTACGGCCCGGTCCATATCTGCGCCATCGTGAAGGGGCCTCTTCCAATGCAAAGATCGAGTGTTGAAGTATGGCCATTTAGCGGGTCTATCCGAGTTCCCAAACCTGGCGGCGTCAGTAAGGAGAGGTCTGGGGAGTCAAGGAGAAACTGAAATAGGGCTCGGCCAGCCATGTTGTGGTGGCGACCCGATAGCATGGGTTGCCATGATGAGTGCCGAGCGTTAAAGTCACCCATGACGAGGCAGGTGTCTGTGATCTGACCAAAATAGTGTTCTAGTTCCTTCTTCGTTACCGGTAGACAGGGGTTATACAAAACTCCAAAGGTGCCCCACCCATGGGAGAGGGCGACCTTCACTGCCATGAATTCTAAATGTCCACCCGGGAAGGAGTGAATCCGGAGCAAGGAGCTGGGAACTGAGTCCCTGACCAAGAGGGCAAGTCCCCCTCCACCCCGTACTGGCCGATCTTGTCTATAGACAGAATACCCCGGCACTGTGAAGGAAAGATCATCTGTACAATACAATACAATTTTATTTAGGTAAGGTACATACATACAATAAATATTTACAAGGATTGTTTGACTTATAGGTAGAGCTAGTACATACAATGCCTAAAGCCACTATTACGCAAAGCGTTTCGGGCATTTCTGTAAGCCAAGTCTCACAGAGTCCCACGATCAACGGTGGTGCGCTGGCGATAAAATTGCGTAAAAATTGCGTCTTCTTAAAAAGGGAGCGGGCATTAGAAAACACCACAGTATTCTCAGGATGGGCGCCATTATCCCTGAAATACAACAGCTAACTTTTTGACCACCAGTGCACAGACGTCTCCAAAGGGGGAACCACTAGAAAAAGCCATAAAACCTTCATACAAAGTAAGTAAAATATGTGGTATCAATGACTTCCAGTCAAGAGGATGTTGATCTATGCTTCTCTCTGCCTGACGGAAGCGGTGGTCGGCTCGCGAACTCTCTTGACGGCGTCTGCGACTGGTGGGAGCCTCACTCTGGGCCTCATGTTCCCCCGGTGTCACAATCCCTTGGGAAAGTGCCTGGGGGACCAGAGGATCATCAGGGCTGTCTGTTGGAGCAGTACCTCCTGATCGATGGGTGTGTCGACGACGCCGGTGTTGGCTTCTTTGAGGAAAGGCAGGAGGGTGACGAGTGCTAGGCTCCGGCCGAGACTGAGCGTCCATGTCTGTATCCGTGGATGAGTTTCCGTCAATGTCAAGGCTACCCAGGAGGGAAAATCGATTAGCAACCTGGGCGTATGTGGCATGTGACTGGGACAGGCAAGAGCGTCTGCTAGTTCCTACTTGTGAAGAGGCCCGACCAGGGGGAACCTGGAGGCGAGAAGAAGCGATAGGCTGATTGAGGGTACGCAACTTCTGGAACAGCTCATGTCGAGGTGTCCCCGCTGTTTTGTGATCGATGTCCAACTGGAGGGCCTCAAGATATACAGGGCAACTCTTAGACGTAACCTTATGATGGCCATGGCATAAAAAAGCAGCGAGGTGCAGCAGAGCACCCACCGTTATCTCTGTCTGAATGGCCAGTTTTGCCGCAGTTTGCACAACGTGCTGTATTACGGCAGGTCAGGCGACTGTGGCCCAATAGATGACAAGCGTAACATCGTAAAACAGGGAAATTGTAGGGCTGAACCTGATACGAGGTCCTGTGTAGTGCCACTCGGTCAGGGAGGTGCCCATCGAACTTTACACGGACCATGGATGTCGGCCCTGCTGCTCCGCGAATCCTGGTAACTTCCAATAATCTCACTGATGCACCCCCTAATACCTGCAGAGCGGCCTGGATGTCATCCACATCTACACTCTGGTCAATTGGGCCAATCTTCCCATACCGGGCCCGAGACTCCTCCTCCTGCGACAATACCTGTCGGCACCTGACAGGCCAGTCCCCCAACTTATTAATGTCGGATACACAGATGCGTGATAGAGCCTCCTTTTTGATATGTAGCTTCAGTGCTGCACCCCTACCCAGGGTACGTATGGTCTCAGGCAGGCTATGTGGCCACAATACGGAAGCCTCGATTGCTGCACCTAAGGTACGAGGATTTGCAAAGACGCACTGACCTGATTCTGACTGGATTAGGACTACCACAAACGAGGAACGGGGTACCACAAGACTAAGGACTTCTGAAGGGGAGGATATCCTCTTAGCATCTCGCTCTGGGGCAGCATCAGCCGACTCATCTTCTAGCAGACGTTTTCCTCTCTGGGACTTGCTGTCAACATCCATGGCGCCCCCGCTCGGGGAGGCGTCCATTAGGGAGGCTCCGGCCTCCCCCGGTCCTGTGAGCCCCTGGGTAGCTGCAGTGAGCACACACTGGCCCAAAGAAGCCAGCTGAATTAAAGATGAGTTCCAGGTAAGGTGTGGAAAGAAAGTCCAGCCAGGAGCGTTCAATCCGCGCGCCAAGATGGCCGACCTTCCCGCCCGACCCCCTACCGGAATAATCCAACTCATGTGGCCATGTTTTTGTTGTGAAGCCCGGTCGGTTAGTTCGTATACATCATACCTTCTTACGAAGGTTAGAGTTTTAAAAATGTCTTACTATTGCTAAGAAATCATAAGATATAATTATTTACAATAATACACTGGTTGTTTTTGTTGATTTAGGGGCGATGACATGAGTAAACTGGTTATGTTGTGTTGATTTAGGGGCAACGAACTGTGGTTATTAGACTATGTTTTGTACATAAGCAAAAAACAAGATGTAATTCTTTTAATTATAACAATAATAACGACAAAAAGTTAATAATTAATGTACTTGTTAAGCAAAATTCGCAATATCTTAGTTTTCTTTAGGAAAACAAAATAAAAGACATCTGGAAAAAGATCTGGAGACTATGACTTACATTTTATTCCGTTATTTACACTAAAAGAACAATTAAACGTACACTATCGGCCGTGCCTGGTGCACGAGCACCAGGCACGGGCACCGGGAGCATCCCAGACACTGCCTTAATCGACTGAGATTAAGGCAGTGTTATTTTCATTCCTTTAGAACAAGGAAATCTCATTCTTAAACTGTATAATATGAGCTGCGCAATAATTTTTTGCTGATCTTCAATAAAGAAATTCTGGAGGGCTTGTGCAAGGATTAGGATGAGTTAGCCTAGTTGTTACTGTATATCCGTTTCTGGTTACTCAAGGGTGACACTGGCGGGCAACACGAGAATAAATATTTGTATAAATTCCAATTTCGATCAGATCTACTTGGGGATAGTTTACAAATGTTCGCCATGAAATTTACGTTTTCTCTAATAGCCGAAGAGCTTATTTGAGAAAACAGTATGGCATTGAATCAGCGTGGTAAAACAATTGTATTATTGACACGACGAGTATAATCGACGTAGTTTTTATATATGTTGCCGGTCGAGCACATCCTTATGTGACGTTTTATACTTATGTTCTTCTAGAACATTCTATTGCGAACACATTGGTACAAAAATGAAATACGTACATCGAAAACTAATGTCAGAACAGTGACAAGAGTATACACTTTTAAATATGGCCGCTCGATCGCCGATACACTAATTTCATTTGGGGAAATTTATTTTTTCATACGCCGTTTCGCGACAATTATTTATAACTGATATAAATGTTGCAAAAGAAGTTTAGGATTAAGTAACATATTACACATTAAAAAAAATGAATACATTAATACCTAAACAGTTTGTAAATACAGTGATAAATTGTGCCAAACATTACACAATATTATTTACTAAGAAGCGTATGACAACTCAAAACGGCATGATTTCAACAGGATTTTTTATAGTTGTCAAAAAACTATGATTTTAATTATCAAGTATTTGTCACAATGTATTTTATATAATTATGAGGCAGTGGAACGACCAAATTGTTCTGTATTATAAATGCATAATGCTAAATTTCTATATACATAACAGTAAAATAATGACCAACTACATTTAAGGATAACTAGGAAATAGTAACTGGAAACTTTATTTGAACGAAAATTCAATACCAAATTTCTTAGATGTTTTTCTTAATATAAAGATCAACAGTAACGAATCTTATTCATTATGGACAAATTAACAAAAAAAAAACATAATTTTCAATGAGGACCATGTATTAGAGCATACTTAGTCACTTATATATTAAAAGTATTGTGTTTTTTGAAACATTGGGGTTGAAAACAAACAGAACGGCCTACCCGAAAAGTCGCAACATAAGAAGTTGTACATGTTTGCTAATTTATTATTTGATAAATGATTATTACTAATTTACGACGACTATAAAGGTTTCCCATTAGTTACATTACTGTAGTGTGACTAAATGCTACTATAAAACATATATAAATCCTGGGAAAGTCACAATGACCAGCGACATTAAAGCATAAAAGACTAAATAGTAACAGGAAACTGTCGGCGAACGAAAAATTCATTTCCAAATTTATTAGATGTTTTCCTAAATATAAAGATCGATGGGCTGGAATTTTCTGGATTATGGCCTAATTAAGGCAAAAATATATGTATTTTTACTTGAAGAACAAATATCAGAGCATAGTCAGTGAGTTATAGAATAATAAGAGTGTGGTATTTCATTGTATAACAAGAGATAGTCCATGGAAGCGAAAATAGACGTAGTTTAAGACAAAATAACGTCCAAAAACAGCCGTAGAGTCAAACGGCAACAGTTGACGTTCTTTTTAAGAAGACAGGTTGCATCTATCCCGGGGAAGGGGATATGTATCAGCTTCTGTAACCTTGCTAACTTGCTGGTGATTTATGCATAACCTAAACTCATTGCTAGGGGTGAGGTACTAGCAGAATGGGGGACGACCACGGACTAACACTTGTAGAGATCAGATTATGTTGGAACATGTAGTCTATCTCACGTCATACCACCTCCTTCTTGAGGGGATTTAGATTGTAGGGATGTTGCTTTAGCGGTTTTACGCCCTTCTCCAGGATAATGTGTTCATGACGGACCTCAGACCTGGAGCATCTCTGAAAATTAGATATATTGTATTATTAACTCTATGAGGGATCTCTTTTGCTCCTCAGGTACTTGTATCAACTTAATAGGTAGATTTAGCATAATCTCTGAATTTGATGTTACTTGCTTACCAACATCCTCCATCACCTCTTGATCTTGTTCCCTTGAAACAACCATCGTCACTGGGCGAATGTCCCGACCTTAGTACAGCTTCACCATGTTTGTGTCCCAACATCTGCTTCTTTTTTCTTTCTGGAGTGCTAAGGATATAGTTAGTAGCATTAACTGTCTTGGTAACGGGGTAAAGATCAATAAATTTTACTCAAGGTTCATATTTCCGTTGGAGAACATACCAGTACTAGGTCTCTTACCTGATATTCCCTAGGTGTTGCTTTTCTGTGGTATCTTTTCTTTGCAGTTACCTGAGAATGTAACATGTCATGCCTCCTGTGAGATACTGTCACGCCTTCTGTGAGATCCTGTTAAGCCTCCTGTAAGATCCTGGAACGGGTTGTGTCATAACACGGCTCCTGTGTCAGGCTTGGTGTTACGGCTACTTCAGGGTCCATTTATCTGGCTGTTACAGGGAGGTGGTTTCCTTTCATTGTGCACTGTCCTTTCGGTCTCCAGGTACTTGTTCTTATTTCCATCCTTTTACACTTGCTGGTGTTGAACTCTAGTAGATATTTTATCATACCAACGCTGCAGCTGATTAAAGTCATCATGGAGAGTAATAGAATTATCATGTCTAAACATTTCTCATTAATTTGGCACCGTCAGAGTGCACATATGTGTGTGTATGTTTGAGTGTGTAGTGTGCAAAGTATGGAATATTTTCCACGTTTTGTATAATAATAAACAAATAAATAATTTTCTACAGGAGGGTCTTGCTTTATTGACGTTGTTGTTGTTGTAGATTCTGCTGCTAGGAACAAAAGTTCCAAGTAGTACTGTCTATGGTGAGCCCGTAGTGGACATGTACGTTTCTTCTGATGTATATAAAAACAAATAATGATTTGCTCCGCAGACTGCCGGTGTTTTATAGCGATTGAGTGCAAAAATGTATAAATGATTCCTTAATGTATAGATTTCGTGTTGTGTGTGATGACAGGGGGATCGAAATAGTTCATACAAAGTTCATAAAAAATAAACTAGGTAGTCGTATTGTCCCCCAAACGAAAAACATTTCACGAGCAGTTTTTTTACATAAATATGAGACCGCAAATGATTTTTGTTTATTAATTACGGTTCAGTCCGTTGCTTTGTTAAGGCCAACATTGTATAATTTTATTCTACATTTCCTTCTTCACAAAAGCCACCACATACGCTCTCCTATTATATTTATTTATTTATTTATTTTAATTTATTTATTTATTTATATATAAGAAGGTACATTTTGTTTATGAGAGAATACGGCATTGTTTTTTATACATTCTTGTAAAGCCACAAACATGAATAGCGTTTCGGGCAGGTATTCGAATGCACCCTCCATAGACACCAAGACTGAGAGAATGGGAAGCAGGAAGTGGAAGAAGAGAAGGATGGAGAGGAGTAGGATGGGGCCAGTGAGGGGAAGGATGGGGGGGGGGGGGTGCTGGGAAAGTCAAGGGGTAAGGTGGGCTGTGATCTCATTCAGTCTGAAGTAACATCACTTTTCGATCTCCGTTCCACAACGAACTCTCAGACCTAGGACAAGGTCACGTGACTGGTGGTGGTCCCTCCCTCAGTGGTGGTGGTCCCTCCCTCAGTGGTGGTGGTCCCTCCCTCAGTGGTGGTGGTCCCTCCCTCAGTGGTGGTGGTCCCTCCCTCAGTGGTGGTGGTCCCTCCCTCAGCAGTCGTGGTCCCTCCCCCAGTGGTGGTGGTCCCTCCCTCAGTGGTGGTGGTCCCTCCTTCAGTGGTGGTGGTCCCTCCCCCAGTGGTGGTGGTCCCTCCCTCAGTGGTGGTCGTCCCTCCCCCAGTGGTGGTGGTCCCTCCCTCAGTGGTGGTGGTCCCTCCTTCAGTGGTGGTGGTCCCTCCCTCAGTGGTGGTGGTCCCTCCCCTAGTGGTGGTGGTCCCTCCCTCAGTGGTGGTGGTCCTTCCTTCAGTGGTGGTGGTCCCTCCCTCAGTGGTGGTGGTCCCTCCTTCAGTGGTGGTGGTCCCTCCCTCAGTGGTGGTGGTCCCTCCTTCAGTGGTGGTGGTCCCTCCTTCAGTGGTGGTGGTCCCTCCCTCAGTGGTGGTGGTCCCTCCCCTAGTGGTGGTGGTCCCTCCCTCAGTGGTGGTGGTCCCTCCTTCAGTGGTGGTGGTTCCTCCCTCAGTGGTGGTGGTCCCTCCTTCAGTGGTGGTAGTCCCTCTCTCAGTGGTGGTGGTCCTTCCCTCAGTAGTCGTGGTCCCTCCCTCAGTGGTGGTGGTCCCTCCCTCAGCAGTCGTGGTCCCTCCCCCAGTGGTGGTGGTCCCTCCCTCAGTGGTGGTGGTCCCTCCCCCAGTGGTGGTGGTCCCTCCCTCAGTGGTGGTGGTCCCTCCTTCAGTGGTGGTGGTCCCTCCACCAGTGGTGGTGGTCCCTCCCTCAGTGGTGGTGGTCCCTCCTTCAGTGGTGGTGGTCCCTCCCTCAGTGGTGGTGGTCCCTCCCCTAGTGGTGGTGGTCCCTCCCTCAGTGGTGGTGGTCCCTCCTTCAGTGGTGGTGGTTCCTCCCTCAGTGGTGGTGGTCCCTCCTTCAGTGGTGGTGGTCCCTCTCTCAGTGGTGGTGGTCCCTCCCCCAGTGGTGGTTGTCCCTCCCTCAATAGTGGTGGTCCCTCCGTCAGTGGTGGTGGTCCCTCCGTCAGTGGTGGTAGTCCCTCCCTCAGTGGTGGTGGTCCCTCCGTCAGTGGTGGTGGTCCCTCCCTCAGTGGTGGTGGTCCCTCCCTCAGTGGTGGTGGTCCCTCCTTCAGTGGTGGTGGTTCCTCCCTCAGTGGTGGTGGTCCCTCCCCTAGTGGTGGTGGTCCCTCCCTCAGTGGTGGTGGTCCCTCCTTCAGTGGTGGTGGTCCCTCCCTCAGTGGTGGTGGTCCCTCCTTCAGTGATGGTGGTCCCTCCCTCAGTGGTGGTGGTCCCTCCTTCAGTGGTGGTGGTCCCTCTCTCAGTGGTGGTGGTCCCTCCCCCAGTGGTGGTTGTCCCTCCCTCAATAGTGGTGGTCCCTCCGTCAGTGGTGGTGGTCCCTCCGTCAGTGGTGGTAGTCCCTCCCTCAGTGGTAGTGGTCCCTCCGTCAGTGGTGGTGGTCCCTCCCTCAGTGGTGGTGGTCCCTCCCTCAGTGGTGGTGGTCCCTCCCTCAGTGGTAGTGGTCCCTTCCCCAGTGGTAGTGGTCCCTCCCTCAGTGGTGGTGGTCCCTCCCTCAGTGGTGGTGGTCCCTCCCTCAGTAGTCGTGGTCCCTCCCTCAGTAGTCGTGGTCCCTCCCTCAGTGGTGGTGGTCCCTCCGTCAGTGGTGGAGGTCCCTCCCTCAGTGGTGGTGGTCCCTCCCTCAGTGGTGGTGGTCCCTCCTTCAGTGGTGGTGGTCCCTTCCCCAGTGGTAGTGGTCCCTCCCTCAGTGGTGGTGGTCCCTCCCTCAGTGGTGGTGGTCCCTCCCTCAGTAGTCGTGGTCCCTCCCTCAGTAGTCGTGGTCCCTCCCTCAGTGGTGGTGGTCCCTCCGTCAGTGGTGGTGGTCCCTCCCTCAGTAGTCATGGTCCCTCCCTCAGTAGTCGTGGTCCCTCCGTCAGTGGTGGTGGTCCCTCCCTCAGTGGTGGTGGTCCCTCCCTCAATAGTGGTGGTCCCTCCGTCAGTGGTGGTGGTCCCTCCGTCAGTGGTGGTGGTCCCTCCCTCAGTAGTCGTGGTCCCTCCCTCAGTAGTCGTGGTCCCTCCCTCAGTGGTGGTGGTCCCTCCCTCAGTAGTCGTGGTCCCTCCCTCAGTAGTCGTGGTCCCTCCCTCAGTGGTGGTGGTCCCTCCGTCAGTGGTGGTGGTCCCTCCCTCAGTAGTCATGGTCCCTCCCTCAGTAGTCGTGGTCCCTCCGTCAGTGGTGGTGGTCCCTCTCTCAGTGGTGGTGGTCCCTCCCTCAATAGTGGTGGTCCCTCCGTCAGTGGTGGTGGTCCCTCCGTCAGTGGTGGTGGTCCCTCCCTCAGTAGTCGTGGTCCCTCCCTCAGTCGTCGTGGTCCCTCCCTCAGTGGTGGTGGTCCCTCCCTCAGTAGTCGTGGTCCCTCCCTCAGTAGTCGTGGTCCCTCCCTCAGTGGTGGTGGTCCCTCCCTCAGTAGTCGTGGTCCCTCCCTCAGTGGTGGTGGTCCCTCCCTCAGTAGTCGTGGTTGTTAGAAATTTCCAACAGTTATTCTCATCCCTAATACAGTAGGATGTATTTCCTGTATTAGGCTTCATACTCATTTGATACTCATGTACTAATCCTTAGTACAATGGGATGTATTTCCTGTACTAAGTGTCATAATTAACTAACACTACGAATCCGTACTTTAGTTTCACAGAATTCATTGCATTAGGATGTGGAACATCATATAATTTCTCCTAGAATTGTGCAGTGTTGCGTCCGGCACCCACGGCGAACAAATTTCAACATATCTGTAGATCTAATAGAAGTTCAACTATTTACTTTCTTTTATTAGGGATAATTATTTTGTAATAGGTTTACTTTATTTAGTATACAAAAGTTTACTGGAATTAATTTACCCAACTTGATCGCTGTTCTAGTAAATAATATCATAATCTAAAATCATTACCACCTCCAAAGGATTCTCGTTTTATTTGTGCAGTCTACATTAACTGACCTGCACTGTGAGAATCAAACATAACCACATAAAGTATTTGAATAAAATATAAACAATATTTATAAACGCTTCCTTCCCTATTTAGCTTTAATAAATGCATATAATATATGCTCGGGCCCCCCTACTGGGAGGTATGTGCATGCGCGACTTTCGGGAAGGAAGGAGACTCTCGCCATATTAGAACAACTGGCAGTACGGTGTTCGAAGTTGTCCCTCTATACCAGACAATTCTGTAAGCATCTGTACCTCATCGGGCTTCAGATTGAGGACGCAGCTTACCAGAATCATGGACGCCAGTTCGGCAAGCATTTTTACCTTGTTCAGTTGTTAATTTGAGCTCAGATAATAACTAATATAGGTGCCATGTCGTAACGTTGCAGGGGGGATAAAATAAACCCCATGTAAGTGCTGTTTACTCCCCTCCAATTATTTAGATATTGCATTTATGTGTGTGAATACTAATTTGGAGGGGAAATTATGGAATTTAATTATTGCAGCCTGGGGCAATACCACTGTGGAAGCGTGTGACCACCACATACGTGATAGTATCACTATCTCAAGCTGTTTCCAGACTGTTGTAGAGATTGGACTACACCTACGTCCCTCTGTCACAGCTGAGATTTAATCAGTTTTCATTGTAGATAGAATTTAATTATTGAGAGTCAAGCATTGCACATTAATCATATACATGATTTGAATTTTAATATGCAGTTGTATTTTTGCATTTCATTTTATTTATCATTATCTATGTGTGTGCATATTATTATTATTATTACATAAAATATGTTACACATAGACTAACCTCATAGAATACCCCCCCCAAAAAAAATGTGTCATGGGAAGCTGGTTCTAGCATGCATAGAATTTTCAGCCATTGCTTAATAGAATATAATTACATATAATCATAGAGATCCATAAGTCACTGGTTCTATCATTTAACAACGCATTCTGGTCCATCGAGCTATCTTAGATTTAATCTTTATTTTGCATGTATAGAATTTACATTTTATTTGCATTAAACTAGAGCCAGATTTCCCCCCATAGTGGTCCCTCCGTCAGTGGTGGTGGTCCCTCCCTCAGTGGTGGTGGTCCCTCCCTCAGTGGTGGTGGTCCCTCCCTCAGTGGTGGTGGTCCCTCCCTCAGTGGTTGTGGTCCCTCCCTCAGTGGTAGTGGTCCCTCCCTCAGTGGTGGTGGTCCCTCCCTCAGTGGTGGTGGTCCCTCCCTCAGTGGTGGTGGTCCCTCCCTCAGTAGTCGTGGTCCCTCCCTCAGTAGTCGTGGCCCCTCCCTCAGTAGTGGTGGTCCCTCCCTCAGTGGTGGTGGTCCCTCCCTCAGTGGTGGTGGTCCCTCCCTCAGTGGTGGTGGTCCCTCCCTCAGTAGTTGTGGTCCCTCCCTCAGTAGTCGTGGCCCCTCCCTCAGTGGTGGTGGTCACTCCGTCAGTGGTGGTGGTCCCTCCCTCAGTAGTCGTGGTCCCTCCCTCAGTAGTCGTGGTCCCTCCGTCAGTGGTGGTGGTCCCTCTCTCAATAGTGGTGGTCCCTCCGTCAGTGGTGGTGGTCCCTCCCTCAGTGGTGGTGGTCTCTCCGTCAGTGGTGGTGGTCCCTCCGTCAGTGGTGGTGGTCTCTCCGTCAGTGATGGTGGTCCCTCCCTCAGTAGTCGTGGTCCCTCCCTCAGTAGTCGTGGTTCCTCCCTCAGTGGTGGTGGTCCCTCCCTCAGTAGTCGTGGTTGTTAGAAATTTCCAACAGTTATTCTCATCCCTAATACAGTAGGATGTATTTCCTGTATTAGGCTTCATACTCATTTGATACTCATGTACTAATCCTTAGTACAATGGGATGTATTTCCTGTACTAAGTGTCATAATTAACTAACACTACGAATCCGTACTTTAGTATCACAGAATTCATTGCATTAGGATGTGGAACATCATATAATTTCTCCTAGAATTGTGCAGTGTTGCGTCCGGCACCCACGGCGAATAAATTTCAACATATCTGTAGATCTAATAGAAGTTCAACTATTTACTTTCTTTTATTAGGGATAATTATTTTGTAATATGTTTACTTTATTTAGTATACAAAAGTTTACTGGAATTAATTTACCCAACTTGATCGCTGTTCTAGTAAATAATATCATAATCTAAAATCATTACCACCTCCAAAGGATTCTCGTTTTATTTGTGCAGTCTACATTAACTGACCTGCACTGTGAGAATCAAACATAACCACATAAAGTATTTGAATAAAATATAAACAATATTTATAAACGCTTCCTTCCCTATTTAGCTTTAATAAATGCATATAATATATGCTCGGGCCCCCCTACTGGGAGGTATGTGCATGCGCGACTTTCGGGAAGGAAGGAGACTCTCGCCATATTAGAACAACTGGCAGTACGGTGTTCGAAGTGGTCCCTTTATACCAGACAATTCTGTAAGCATCTGTACCTCATCGGGCTTCAGATTGAGGACGCAGCTTACCAGAATCATGGACGCCAGTTCGGCAAGCATTTTTACCTTGTTCAGTTGTTAATTTGAGCTCAGATAATAACTAATATAGGTGCCATGTCATAACGTTGCAGGGGGGATAAAATAAACCCCATGTAAGTGCTGTTTACTCCCCTCCAATTATTTAGATATTGCATTTATGTGTGTGAATACTAATTTGGAGGGGAAATTATGGAATTTAATTATTGCAGCCTGGGGCAATACCACTGTGGAAGCGTGTGACCACCACATACGTGATAGTATCACTATCTCAAGCTGTTTCCAGACTGTTGTAGAGATTGGACTACACCTACGTCCCTCTGTCACAGCTGAGATTTAATCAGTTTTCATTGTAGATAGAATTTAATTATTGAGAGTCAAGCATTGCACATTAATCATATACATGATTTTAATTTTAATATGCAGTTGTATTTTTGCATTACATTTTATTTATCATTATCTATGTGCGTGCATATTATTATTATTATTATTACATAAAATATGCTACACATAGACTAACCTCATAGAATACCCCCCAAACTGTGTCATGGGAAGCTGGTTCTAGCATGCATAGAATTTACAGCCATTGCTTAATAGAATATAATTACATATAATCATAGAGATCCATAAGTCACTGGTTCTATCATTTAACAACGCATTCTGGTCCATAGAGCTATCTTAGATTTAATCTTTATTTTGCATTTATAGAATTATACATTTTATTAGCATTAAACAAGAGCCAGATTCCCCCCCATAGTGGTCCCTCTGTCAGTAGTGGTGGTCCCTCCCTCAGTGGTGGTGGTCCCTCCCTCAGTGGTGGTGGTGGTCCCTCCCTCAATGGTGGTGGTCCCTCCGTCAGTGGTGGTGGTCCCTCCCTCAATGGTGGTGGTCCCTCCTTCAGTAGTGGTGGTCTCTGCCTCAGTGGTGGTGGTCCCTCCCTCAATGGTGGTGGTCCCTCCTTCAGTAGTGGTGGTCTCTGCCTCAGTGGTGGTTGTTGGATATTTCCAACATCGAATACAGCATTGTTGTATTCTCATTACTTATTACTAACCATACTTAATATTGTAGTAAGTAAAATTAACAACTCGTAGAATTCTCCTGTACTAATAATTCATCTGTGCATTAGGCTAGAATTCTCACGTCACCTGACGCCAGTATTGCGTCAGATTTCTTTACAGTAAAATGCATTATATTCAATTTGTGTGAGAATTAAATACGATTCTCCATAATTAAAGCATTCTGTATGACAACTGATTGCAGACGAATTGTTCTCTAACTAAAAGCCGAATAGAGCGTTAGAATCATAGCGTCTACCTCGCTTTAGTGTTAACGTCATTAATGAATGCCATGGGGAGACATTAATTCCTCTCCCTTATATATTTACTATTCTTAAATAGTTAAATAATAATATTTCGTTCCTCTAAATAATAAACCCGTCCAGTCTTTAGAGTTTCAAGCGCGAATGCGAGAAATATTAATGTTCAAGACAATAATTTGGGTTATGAACGTCGACTCGGCGTGGGTTGGGGGATGCCATCCTCAGTCGGTATGCGGACACGTGCAGAGCCGGAAGGAGGCAGAACTGCACTTACCGTACTCATAAACGACGCCATTGCCCAGCAAATCGGGCAGGTGTTATTCATCCGCAGATGAAAGCCGCCACTGTGAGGCGTGAACGACCTTGCAGATAATATCTTCAACTCGTGCTGGTGTTAAAAGAGGGACCCTAGACTTGGTTCCTGACGACACGTGATCAGCCAGCTTGAAACGCATCAATCCAGGATAGGTTCACCGGAGCCTGGGATGCGAAATTACGGCAATCTTAATACTTATACAGTGCCCACAGCTAAGTACCCTTTATTTGATGCATCATTTACAGGTTTAATAATAGCGGGGTGATTGCGCGTCACGCGGCGAGATAACATCTAATAACAGGTGATTAGAATTCCATCTGTAGATATCAATAATCTTGAATATGAATTGAGTAGTTAAATCAATTGCTACTGGTAGTTATTTATCTTGCAGCTCGAGAGACGAATTCCTCATGCTGTCTTCTCCATGTTAACCGTGCCATTCATCAGTGTACCAGACTTGGAGATTAAGAGGACTTCCAGGGTTATCTAAAGGAACCTACTACAAGCTAAGGCTTATTTCTTTTTTTCCATATTCTAGCAATTTGATACATTCAGAATGTTCAACATAATGTGTGATTTACTGTAACTCATTACTATGCTCATATTCATGTCCTTCTTTATATGAATAATATTATATTCAGCATTATTTATAGGATTAGATTATTATTAATTGAATTAGTGAACGAACCACACTGATTCCTGGACGTACTGACCTCCAGTAATAACCCCCCAATGTAGGTGTTTGAGGTTTGTTTCTTTAATAATACAGCCCATTAATTATTCTTATGATCATACTTTCTAGTCATATCCATAGTCACTGGTTTTCTCTAGAATTTTATCTAATGATCTGAAATTCTCAGTTTCCCTCTTTACTTTAAAAGCGGGTGGTCCTTCGTAATTTAATTTACTATTTTAATTATTAATTAATCAGAATCAAGCCCAAATATCCCACATTATGGTCCTTATCGAACCGGATAAGCATTAAATCTATAATCAAATATTAACCATTAATAACTAATCCTTGTGTGATAGAAGCTAGACTAACTATTTAATTAATTGTGTCAACTAACATTGTAACACATCAGTTAGCCTAGATCACACTAACATATTGCTACTTTTACCTCATGTATAAAGTGGCTTTAGTGGGTCATAGCCAATTACCCACAACAATTAGACCTATACCTCACACCGAGGTGAGAATCTTTAGGTCACCAGGAGCAACAGCTCATAACTTTTACAATAACACCACCCTAACACCTGCGTTAGAGTGGCCTCACCATCTAACCATTATATACTTAGGTGGCAATGACATCCACCCCACTCGTCATCCAGCCGAGGTGATCAAACACCTCAAAAACATAATTTCTTCTTTCAAGCTCATCAGTGAATCAGTAGTATTCACATTAGTGGAGCCTCGCCAACCAAGCCAAGATAATCGTTGGGGAGTAACTCCGGAATACTACCTGAGCTGCTAAGTAGATAAATTTCAGGCTGAAAAAACGAGTGAGATTGGATGCCACATATATCCAATTTACAGCCAGACCTTACAGACAGAACCTGACCAGAGACGGTGTACATTTGTCAGGGGAATCTAGGTTGCATGTGGTTGACAAGTTAATTAACACCATCAACCATCACAAAAGGCTGTGGCTAGCAAGCCAAACTTAACTGTACATAATTGTTTCACCTGTGTGTGCAAGAGCACTCTTATAAAACAAAAACCCAAAAATACAGCACAACTATATTTACCTTACTGCACCACAATAATCTTTACCAATGTTATTAGGTAGAATTTAGGCTGAGATTGTGCTGAATTTGGTACAAGCCCAGACTAAATAATTTTATAGTTCTTAGTTAGGAATTATTACGACTAAATCTAAAACTAGTCAGTGTATATATTACATTATTTGTGCTGACCCTCTATAGGGTGGGATAAATTTTTGAGATAACTCTGATTGGAGTATCTCCATAATATTTCTCTTGTATACATTATTTTGTGTATCTATTTTGTGTATTGCTGGATTATCTCCATTAACTCTGATGGTGATAAGGATGAGCTAACCGGACGAGAACTAATGGTGGAGTTCAGACAGTACACAAAATATCTAGCTATTTGTTGTTAGGTAGGTAGGTACATTCAACCTCAAGTAAGGTAAAAATTAAAGTAGTCACCTTAATTTAGGCTACAATTAATGTTACCTGTTCACTAATGAACAAGTACCCAAGCTTCATTAGTAATACATACCCTAACACTGTGAAGTTTGAACCTAAGCCCAACATGGCTACTCCTGAACAATTGAGGAGAACCTACATTGGCCTTAAAGGTCACTTGACCAGATTAATCAATAAGGCTGATGACTTAACTAAAGATAATCCCATTGACTCTTATCACTTAGAGTCAACAGTTAGATTGGCTGATCTGAAATTTGATCAAGTCAGAACTGCAGTTCAATCTTATCTTGCTCTGCTAAATACTGTAGAAATTGATCCTGATGAAGTAAGTCAAATAGTAACCGACATCTCCCAATATGAAGAGGAGACTCATGATAAAATTTTCAGGCTATCTAAATTAGCCAAACAGTCTGGATCCAATGCCAGCAACACTGGGTCTCACTTCAATAATCACTTACCTGAGGTTCGTTTACCTACTCTAGACTTGCCCACCTTTTCAGGATTAGATACAGAAAATTGGGATAATTTTTGGACTTCCTTTGAAGTTCACATCCATAAGAAACAGTCTCTAGACAAAGTTTCTAAATTTTCATACCTACTCAGTCTTCTCAAAGGAGAGGCTAAAAAGGTCATACATAACCTTAATCTTAATGAGAGTAATTATGAGGAAGCTATAAAACTCCTGAAATTAAACTATTGCAACAAAGAGTTAAGTATAGCCACCCTTTATTATCAATTACTAGATCTGAATGCACCAAACAGTAGACCAGAGTCACTTCAAAGCTTCAGACTAGAAGTAGAGTCTCTAGTAAAGGCCTTAGGTACTAAGGTTAATATACCTAGTTCTGAATGGTCTATCAAGCTATTGTTACAGAGGAAATTACCTCGAAACGTCTTGACAGAGCTCTGCTCACATTATAATACTGAGTTTCTTACTCTCGATCAGATTTTCGAGGGGTTGAGGATCACAGTTAATAGGTTAAAGACTCATGACAAAATTAAACCTGAGTCCAAACCAATTAATACTGATATTTCAGTCAAACCTAAACAGACTCCAAGTAAGTCTAATAAATATAAATCCAAACCTACTCCATCCACCAGGAAAAGAAGTGGAAATGTAGGTACCTACTCAGTATCTCCTTCAGAGATAACTCATGACTTGTCTACTAAAGAGACTAAGTCTATTAATCAAAGAAAGTGTCTGTTCTGCAATCAGGAACACACCACTTACCAATGCTCTGCTTATCCTACGTATAATGCTAGAGTTAAAAGGTTACAGGAATTGCACAAATGCACTAAATGTATGGGTTCTCATGATCCCAAGAAATGTGCAGTACCACTACGTACTTGCAACAGTTGTAACCAGGGTGTACACCACTACGCCTTATGTAGGAAATCTCCTACACCAACTATAACCACTGGAGAGAATTTTACTAATTCTACTGCAGTGCAATATTGTAAAGTACATCACGAAGTGAATGTACTCGCTACTGAGTCAGGCAACAGTACTACCTTGCCTACTGCTCAGCTTAAATTAATAAACCGAAGATCTAGGATTAACAGTAGAGGTCTCTTTGACCAAGGTTCCCAAAAAACCTTCATCACGCAACAGTTGGTAGATGATTTAAATTTAAAACCTACCAAAAGTGTGAAGTTAAACATTTCTGGTTTCCTATCAAATAGTGGACCACGTGACTACAAGGTAGTTAAATTACTAGTTAGACTAGGATCCTCTGCTAGCCCAATCCATGCGGTGGTAGTGGATAAGATTCCTACGGACCTGCAGGTCACAGGATTAGCTCGCACAGCGAGACACCTTAAGCGAAACCGCATGAGGCTAGCGGATCATAAAATAAATTCCGATTGTCTCAGATATTGGAATATTAATAGGCGCGGATCATTATTTCAAGTTTATCATTGGATGCGCTAGGCAACATGGTATGAATTTGTTGTCGTCCGCAGGTGGCAAATTGCTCACAGGACCCGTGCTTTTCAGACAAGGTCCAGCGCCCACAAACCAACAAACCAATAATGTAATTGTGGCGTGACTAGGCTTAGAGCAGTCACCCCTACGCTTCAGGGAAATAGCCGAGGACATTGAGTCTGACCCACCAATACATCGTTTGTGGGATTTAGATACGTTAGGCATCATCCCTGAGCAACCAAGTCCTGATGATACGTGGACTTACCAGCAATATCTGGATACAGTTGTCTACTCAAATAAACAATACTGGGTAAGACTTCCATGGAAGTTAGATCATCCCCAACTTCCAGTGAATTATTTTATGGCAGCCTCACAATTGCGGTCTCAATTAACACGACTGCAGAAGCAGCCAGAAAAATTAACCATGTATCACCAACTTATCCAACAACAACTTAACAACAAGTTCATTGAAGTTGTTGAACACGATGACCGAAAAACAGGTCATTATTTACCACACCATGCTGTGGTGAAAGACTCACTGACAACACCTATTCGTATTGTCTTTAATTGCAGTGCTAAAGTAAAGCCTAATAGTGTGTCTCTAAATGAATGTCTCCAAACGGGACCTAGCCTAACACAAAGGCTACATGACGTGTTGTTACGATTTCGCACAGGCATTTTTGCCTACACTGCTGACATCAGCAAAGCCTTTCTCCGAGTAGGATTGCAGGAGGAAGATCGTGACTACACAAAATTCCTCTGGTACAAGGATCCACTGGATCCTAACAGTGAAATAATCACCTATCGGTTCGCCTCTGTATTATTTGGTGCTACATCCTCACCGTTTCTTTTGCAAGCAACATTAGACACGCATTTGAGGAAATCAGACAGCCCTTATAAGGCAACCATTAGCGACAACTTATATGTCGACAATTTCCAGGGGACAACTAATGATCAAGCTGATCTGGTAGAAATCTACCATGAGGCTAACCGTGAACTGTTAGGAGCTAATATGCCTCTACAGTCATGGGCCTCAAATAATAAACTGCTTAACCAGTTAATTGAGAAAGAATTTCCCGATTATCAGGTACCCAGTAAATTAAAGGTTCTAGGCGTGGAATGGAACACCAACACTGACGAGATGAATGTCAAGTCAGTGCAAACTAATAACTCAACCCTTACCATGAGAACACTGCTCTCATTTGTCAGTCAACCATTTGACCCTTTAGGCCTACTTAGTCCTATATTAATAAGGGGCAAACTCCTAATGCAGGAGTGCTGGCAGAAACATATGGGATGGGATGATCCGTTACCAAGTGAGTTACAAGCCAAATGGCAAATACTCTCAATTGATTTTAATCAGTTAGGTGTTTTGAAATTTCCACGTAATGCTTCAGGACCAAACTTACCCACCAATTTGCACGTTTTCTGCGATGCCTCAGGCAAAGCATATGGCGCAGTAGCCTATTTAGTTAACAGTGCTCAATCAATTTTACTCACATCAAAAGCAAGAGTTGCTCCCATCAAAAAGAGATCCTTACCTCAGATGGAGTTGACTGCATTGCTAGTGGGAGTAAGATTGGCCCATTGCCTGGCAAAGACACTCAGTAATATCCACTTTGGTGAGATTGTAGTGTGGTCAGACAACGAGGCAGTCTTACAATGGGTAAGAAACAATAACAACAAGACTCCTTACGTCAGTAATCGCGTCAGGGAGATTCATGATTTATCCGCAGGTTATAAGTTTAGACATGTCCCTACTAAGGACAATCCTGCAGATTATTTGTCGAGAGGATTGACATTAAAACAACTTGTCAAATCTTCGCTGTGGTTCAACGGACCTTCATGGCTTGTTGGTGGTCAGTGGCCCAAACAAAAGCCACAAGTCATAGTGACCAGTATCACCGCTCCCATGAAGGAACCCGAGCCTCAGCGAACATTAGCCATTAATCCTCATCATTATTCTAATTTAAGCAAATTGTTACGAGTGACTGCACACGTGTTTGATTTTCTCTCTAAAGTAGGGATTCGACACAAATTTCCCAATCCTGTTCACTATTGGATTAAGCGGGCGCAGCAAGAGACTTACGGAAGCGAATTTGAGAATCTTCCGGATAAACTCACTAAATCTCTGGGCATCTGGTACGATGTCAACACTCATAACATACTACGACGTGGAGGACGTTTGCTACATGCAAAGATTGACTTAGACACTAAGAACCCAATCCTTTTACCTCGCCACCACATCATAACTAAACTTTTTGTCTTACATCACCATCAATATGGTACCCTACATGGTGGAGTTTTAGATACTCTCACCGATCTTAGACAAAAGTACTGGCTTCCTCAAGGTCGTCAGACTGTTAAGACCATTATTAAATCTTGTGTAATCTGTAAGAGATACGACGCTAGAGTCTGTCCTTACCCAGGACCTCCTCCACTTCCAGAAGAGCGAGTAGTTCATCTTCGTCCATTCGAAACCACTGGAGTAGATTATACAGGAGCCTTACTCCTCACTGGTAAACCAGATAATATACCAGTGAAGGCGTACATTTGTCTCTTTACCTGTGCTACAACCAGAGGCGTGCACTTAGAGGTCACCCCAGACATGAGTGCTGAAGCTTTCATTCAAGCTTTCCGCAGATTTGCTGCCCGTCGATCATGTCCTAGATTAATGATATCAGACAACGGATCTAATTTTGTAGCGGGAGAAAGTTGTTTGCGAGAAGTCTGGAACCACCCTGAAGTGCAATCAGTCTTACAAAGAAGACAATGTCACTGGAAATTCATAGCACCAAGAGCCCCTTGGCAAGGTGGGTTCTATGAGCGAATGGTAGGCACAGTCAAAAGATGTCTAAGGAAAACGTTACACCGACAAAAGGTCAGTTACTCAGAACTCCAAACTATTGTTGTGGAAATCGAGGCACGAGTCAATAATCGCCCGATCACCTACCTGTCTGATGATTACACCCAGAGAGAACCACTGAGCCCCTCTCACTTGATCCATGGAGGTCTACTGAGCCCTCTCATCCCCTTAGCCGAAGAGGACCCTGTAGACCCGTCCCATGTGACCAGAGGAGACTTGGTGGAAAGCTACTAGCATCTTTCTAGAGTTATTAACAGGTGGAATGAGGTGTGGACTCGAGAATACCTCACAGCTCTACGAGAGTACCACTACGGAGCTTCGAGCCCTTACAATAAGGTACAATTAAAACCTGGAGACCTTGTACTAGTCGACAGTGATGGACCAAGGTCCGAGTGGCCTATAGGAAAAATCGTCACCATTCACCCAGATCGACAAGGTGTCCTAAGAGTGGTTAAGGTCTTATGCAAAGGCAACACTACTCTAAAAACTTTAGAGAAGCTGGTTCCCCTAGAACTGACTGAACAAGAATATCCGTCAGATCCAGCTTCCCCAGTAATTTCAGAGGACAATGAATTTGTTCCTCCAAGCAACCGTCCCACTAGAGCTGCAGCTCAACAATGTAGGCGGAATTTGCGAGCCTATTATAACTCTGAAGAAGAATAATTTCCTTCATTTCCCACTAAGAAAACTGTGTTGATACTACGATGTGACATCACGTAACGAAACATTACACGTCACTGTGACCCAAGATATCGCATCACTGTAGATTCTGTTAGTTTAAATTGGGAGAGTTAAATTTTATAAATATTGTGTAGGCTACAAACAACATGTTTCAGTTGACATGTGAATAACAAGACTCAAATTCTTGTAAGTCCTTGATAAATCCGGGACGTTCGTTATGTGTGTACTAACATACTAACATATTAACATACTAATGTATTAATCTTAATATCACTTCGGGATAGGTCAGTACAACACAGTACACTGCGACCCTGGGAATCCCCCCCCGGAGTTATGTTGGATATTTCCAACATCGAATACAGCATTGTTGTATTCTCATTACTTATTACTAACCATACTTAATATTGTAGTAAGTAAAATTAACAACTCGTAGAATTCTCCTGTACTAATAATTCATCTGTGCATTAGGCTAGAATTCTCACGTCACCTGACGCCAGTATTGCGTCAGATTTCTTTACAGTAAAATGCATTATATTCAATTTGTGTGAGAATTAAATACGATTCTCCATAATTAAAGCATTCTGTATGACAACTGATTGCAGACGAATTGTTCTCTAACTAAAAGCCGAATAGAGCGTTAGAATCATAGCGTCTACCTCGCTTTAGTGTTAACGTCATTAATGAATGCCATGGGGAGACATTAATTCCTCTCCCTTATATATTTACTATTCTTAAATAGTTAAATAATAATATTTCGTTCCTCTAAATAATAAACCCGTCCAGTCTTTAGAGTTTCAAGCGCGAATGCGAGAAATATTAATGTTCAAGACAATAATTTGGGTTATGAACGTCGACTCGGCATGGGTTGGGGGACGCCATCCTCAGTCGGTACGCGGACACGTGCAGAGCCGGAAGGAGGCAGAACTGCACTTACCGTACTCATAAACGACGCCATTGCCCAGCAAATCGGGCAGGTGTTATTCATCCGCAGATGAAAGCCGCCACTGTGAGGCGTGAACGACCTTGCAGATAATATCTTCAACTAGTGCTGGTGTTAAAAGAAGGACCCTAGACTTGGTTCCTGACGACACGTGATCAGCCAGCTTGAAACGCATCAATCCAGGATAGGTTCACCGGAGCCTGGGATGCGAAATTACGGCAATCTTAATACTTATACAGTGCCCACAGCTAAGTACCCTTTATTTGATGCATTATTTACAGGTTTAATAATAGCGGGGTGATTGCGCGTCACGCGGCGAGATAACATCTAATAACAGGTGATTAGAATTCCATCTGTAGATATCAATAATCTTGAATATGAATTGAGTAGTTAAATCAATTGCTACTGGTAGTTATTTATCTTGCAGCTCGAGAGACGAATTCCTCATGCTGTCTTCTCCATGTTAACCGTGCCATTCGTCAGTGTACCAGACTTGGAGATTAAGAGGACTTCCAGGGTTATCTAAAGGAACCTACTACAAGCTAAGGCTTATTTCTTTTTTTCCATATTCTAGCAATTTGATACATTCAGAATGTTCAACATAATGTGTGATTTACTGTAACTCATTACTATGCTCATATTCATGTCCTTCTTTATATGAATAATATTATATTCAGCATTATTTATAGGATTAGATTATTATTAATTGAATTAGTGAACGAACCACACTGATTCCTGGACGTACTGACCTCCAGTAATAACCCCCCAATGTAGGTGTTTGAGGTTTGTTTCTTTAATAATACAGCCCATTAATTATTCTTATGATCATACTTTCTAGTCATATCCATAGTCACTGGTTTTCTCTAGAATTTTATCTAATGATCTGAAATTCTCAGTTTCCCTCTTTACTTTAAAAGCGGGTGGTCCTTCGTAATTTAATTTACTATTTTAATTATTAATTAATCAGAATCAAGCCCAAATATCCCACAGTGGTGGTCCCTCCTTCAGTGGTGGTTGTCCCTCCCTCAATGGTGGTGGCCACTCCCTCAGTGGTGGTGGTCCCTCCCTCAGTGGTGGTGGTCCCTCCCTCAGTGGTGGTGGTCCCTCCCTCAGTGGTGGTGGTCCCCATAGTGGTCCCTCCGTCAGTGGTGGTGGTCCCTCCCTCAGTGGTGGTGGTCCCTCCCTCAATGGTGGTGGTCCCTCCTTCAGTAGTGGTGGTCTCTGCCTCAGTGGTGGTGGTCCCTCCCTCAGTGGTGGTTGTCCCTCCCTCAGTGGTGGTGGTGTCTCCCTCAGTGGTGGTGGTCCCTACGTCAGTGGTGGTGGTCCCTCCCTCAGTGGTGGTGGTCCCTCCCTCAGTGGTGGTGGTCCCTACGTCAGTGGTGGTGGTCCCTACGTCAGTGGTGGTGGTCCCTCCCTCAGTGGTGGTGGTCCCTACGTCAGTGGTGGTGGTCCCTCCCTCAGTGGTGGTGGTCCCTCCCTCAGTGGTGGTGGTCCCTACGTCAGTGGTGGTGGTCCCTCCATCAGTGGTGGTGGTCCCTCCCTCAGTGGTGGTGGTCCCTCCCTCAGTGGTGGTGGCCCCTACGTCAGTGGTGGTGGTCCCTCCCTCAGTGGTGGTGGTCCCTACGTCAGTGGTGGTGGTCCCTCCCTCAGTGGTGGTGGTCCCGCCCTCAGTGGTGGTGGTCCCTCCCTCAGTGGTGGTGGTCCCTACGTCAGTGGTGGTGGCCACTCCCTCAGTGGTGGCGGTCCCTCCCTCAGTGGTGGTGGTCCCTACGTCAGTGGTGGTGGTCCCTCCCTCAGTGGTGGTGGTCCCTACGTCAGTGGTGGTGGTCCCTCCCTCAGTGGTGGTGGTCCCTACGTCAGTGGTGGTGGTCCCTTCCTCAGTGGTGGTGGTCCCTACGTCAGTGGTGGTGGTCCCTCCCTCAGTGGTGGTGGTCCCTACGTCAGTGGTGGTGGTCCCTCCCTCAGTGGTGGTGGTCCCTACGTCAGTGGTGGTGGTCCCTCCCTCAGTGGTGGTGGTCCCTACGTCAGTGGTGGTGGTCCCTTCCTCAGTGGTGGTGGTCCCTACGTCAGTGGTGGTGGTCCCTCCCTCAGTGGTGGTGGTCCCTACGTCAGTGGTGGTGGTCCCTTCCTCAGTGGTGGTGGTCCCTACGTCAGTGGTGGTGGTCCCTCCCTCAGTGGTGGTGGTCCCTACGTCAGTGGTGGTGGTCCCTCCCTCAGTGGTGGTGGTGATCTCTACCTTGTGGGAAAATCCTAGCAGTTTTAATTATTTTTCTTTTATTAATTATTACATATTTACTTTATTTTTAATTGACTTTAATATTATATTAGTTTTTTTTATTATTTTTCCTGGTTCTTAGTTCTTAGTAAGTTAGTTAATAGTGAGTGGACTGTATATTCTGATTCAGCTGCTAGAATTTATCACACACAATTGGGGGACAATTTGTAGCTTAAACCACTTTGAAGTGGCTCCTGCATAAACCACAAATTATTTACCTTGTCTCTGATATATAAATTTAAATCATACCACATATGGTGGTCTAATCTACTATTATTACAGCAAATTAAATCAATAACTACCAATACTATGTCTACAATATTGAACAAAAAGGGGCCTTAGCTGTTCCTGTTCATGGGACCTGCTAAGGCTGTGTAATTGTAGCATCAGAATTGGGTGTGGCCCTGCGCCTCTGAGTGCCTCGTAATGGCGGGTGTCTGGAGGCCTACAAGGCTTGATGTACAGCTAGTGGCAGCAATTTCTATAATTATGCTGGGAGCCAGCTTCCTGCTTCACTAACTTCTCTCACAATTACCTGTTTGGGATGTAAGGAATTAATAAAGGTTTCCTAAACGTTTAAGTATAGGTATGACATGGAATAAGAGGAACTGTGTAATGTAGAATACGTATGTGTTAGGGATTTTCATCCCACAGTATAACCGCCTACCTATTTATGTTATATAAAATGGCCAGAATATATACAAAATACTTGGTAAGATGGATACTGGTGTTGCTGTGGTTGTTAAGAAGTTGTTGTGCGGGCTGCTCGCTTGTTGACAGGTAGTCTGGGTGTCTAACGAATTATACCAGCTTATATGGAAGGAACCATCTCTACAGCGTGTTGTTTTGTTATGATTCTGGGGCCGGATTCAGGAAGGTACTTACGAAGGTTTTTCCTCTTAGCTAAGAACGAATTCCTTCTTAGCGCCTTCGTGGCGGCTACGTCCGTATTCAAAGAGCTACCCTAAGTGGAAAAATCTTCGTAAGTTCATTCCGGGATTTAAGTGTGGTTTCGACCACTCGTAGCTTTACGTAAACTGGATATAAGTCATTTTTTCTCTACTACATAACACTGGGATCGATTTATGATATTGGAACATGACCAAAACATTATAGCTGGTGAATCTAGTGAAGAGGAATCCTTCGTGTTAGTTATATATGCATTCTCTGCTTGAAACTTGAAGTAAATATGTGTTTGATGATAGTAGAATTAGTTTTATAATAGCAAGATATTATACCAGTAGTTATTAAGTAAATAAACACTGGTGAACATGAAATATGAGAGAAGGTGATGAGCCCTGCCTGATGGGATCATTTACTATCACCAAATGCCCCTGTTCACCTAGTAGTAAGGGTGTACCTTAGCTATACATACCCATTTCTAATTTATTTAGTTTGGTTTTATTTTTAAATTAAATCTGGGTGAGACATAAAACAAAAATATGCTGCACAAATGATGTTAGGTAAGGAAAAGGGTAAAAATGTCAAAAACTTTATTCATTGAATACTTAAAGCTATAATTATGACTATATAGATTATTAAAAAAGAGAGAGGGAAGTAGGGGTCCAAGACCTCTTCCTGTTATACAATTTGGGTGTGGAACAAGTAATTATCAAAAGAAGGCACCATGCCGGGAAGGCTATGTAGCAGTGAGGCAGCTACTTATTTGAGAAATGCTTATTTTATTTACCTTATAAGCTGAGGCAACTTATTTTATTTGAGGAATACTCAGCTGATTCCTCTACATTTAGCATGGAACAAATTTGTGTCCAAGACCTCTTCCTGTTACTCAATTTGGCTGTGTGTAACCAAACAAGAAGTGCTCTACAAATCAAGGGACCCAGAATGTGGAATGACCTCCCGAATCATGTCAACGGCTGTACCTCTCTCAACCAGTTTAAGAGTTAAACCAAGTACTGCCTAATTAACTCCATGTAACCTAACTTACCTCCTAAATGTCAACCCATGTCTTGCTATTTTTTAAACAACGTTGTTCACCAACATGTGCAATTGCTGATTTATGCTATGTTAACCCCCTTTTTGTATTTTTTATTCCTTCTTTCAACACAATTTATACCTAATCCCGATTACTATTAAGTTTTAGTCTGTGTTTTTTTCCCCCCACACCTTGCCCGAAATGCTAGAGTATTAGTGGCTTTAGGTATTGTATGTACTAGCTCTGCCTATAAATCCAACATTATGTTTGTAAATCAACTGTATGTACTTTTCCTGAATAAAATGTATTTATTATTTATTTTTTAATCAGTAAGTATTAAAAGAAGGCACCAAGCTGGGAAGGCTATGTAGCACCATTGTGTGTAACAATAAACCAAATTTTTTTAACAAATAATGCACCTGTATGGGAAAACAAATCCTGTCAGCTGTAAAAATATTGATGCAGTTATTTAAATGAAAAATATAATGAAAGAAATATTACTGGTTTATTTTTTCCTATCTTTTTGTACTGTACAGTATATCCAAGGAAGTGAAAAATTGAGACATAATGCACAATTTAATGAATGATTAGCATGGATTAGCAGTTCAAAAGAAATATGACTTGTATTACATATCAACATGAGATCTTAATGATCCATGGTCAACATGATTTAATAAGGATAATACAGTACTGTATTTGTAATAATACAAACTATAATTTAAAATCTTTATTACTGAATTTTTTTATTAAGAAGATTAGGTATACACAGCAATGTGCTGCTACCCTATTCTATATGGAATATTACACAGTGTAGATAAAAAACTAGCTATAAGTTTATCTAATACTCCCATCTCACAGGATGGTTAGACATACTGTACATGGAATCAATTTAGAAAATATCAGCCTCAATACAAAAAACAAATCAACTCTGACTAAACAACTCTAAGCAATTTTCACAAGAGGTAAGCACTGAATCATGGAAACATTATATTATAATTACTCTTACCAGTTTCTACAAAACTCCTCTCATACAATGTATTTTTAAACATGTTTAGGTATACACAGCAATGTGCTGCTTCCCTATTCTGTCTAAAGGACCACACAGTGTAGATCAAAAACCAGCTACAAGCTCACCTCACAGGATGGCCAGTCATACATGGAATTAGGAGAGAACAAATACTTAATGCTGATCTATTAGCCTCCACTGGCAAAATCTGGGTGCAGCACAAGAATATCTTCCAATATTCCTGAGTGTATGAAGTAATTACAGAGCTCAAAATACCTCATACCATTTGGTATGAAGTCACTGATAACAGGACAATCACAGATATAGTGTTGGAGAGTATGTTCTCTCAAGTAGGACTGAAAACAGATGTTTTTTTTCCACCAAGAGGGCTATAAACCCATGGAACCGCCTACCCGCTGAAGCCGTAAATGCCAAATTCCAGCTAAAAAATATAATTAAGACAATTGGCGGGCCCTTCAACAAGCCGCCGGCTTTCTGTCCTCTTCGAGGTCACTAGATAGTTAGTGGCCCTTGGGTAAATTCAGTAAATATATACAATAATTGTCAGCGCATCTTCCGAGCAACAAGGACAGCTACACAGTATCTCTTAGAATTACGTAGGTAAACAACAAATGTAACATATTTGTTTACTACAATGTCGGTGCTGGCTGTAGAAGTTGAAAAAACATTGTTTTACTTCGAAATATACTAATTTTATAAGAAAATTCGACGTAAATAGGAGGCAGTAGAGCTGCGATAAGCCAGCGCTAAATCTTCAATATGAAGAATGTTGCTGCTCTCTGATTGGCCAAACGAAACACAGTAGTGACCTCTATCGGCACGCAGGTGAACCAACAATTTTTCTTCCTAAGTATACCTT
The DNA here is from genome assembly GCF_040958095.1 of Procambarus clarkii. Classification (NCBI taxonomy): domain Eukaryota; kingdom Metazoa; phylum Arthropoda; class Malacostraca; order Decapoda; family Cambaridae; genus Procambarus; species Procambarus clarkii. The sequence continues at coordinate 39,292,255 of NC_091168.1, read as the reverse complement.
ATTGAATCGCACCTAAGCATCTTCTTAGGGCGCACTTAGGAACCTTCGTAGCAAACCCACTTACGAAGAAATACACAGAGCTTCCTGAATCTAGGTCCTGGTCTACGTGAGGACGCTTTAAGGGAGACGTCTTCAAATGTTTGGTGGTTCTATTTGTGTTTAAGGAATAGAGAGTTAAGCTATATTCCTGTTGTTGGAAATTATATTCAGTCCTAGGGAACACATTTTTATAAAGTTTAAACACTAGACTGTTGTTTAAAAAGAGATGAGATGTATAATATATGTCTTGTTGTATGACGTCACGGAATACCCGTTCTTTTTTCCTTCAATGGGGTAACTTATGTTATTATGTGTGTCGGATTTCCAACATAATTCCGGGGGAGGGGGGGGGGACACGGGTCGAGGTCCCTGTAAGGACTGTGATCACTTTATTCCTCTCCTTCAGAATTATAATGTTGCTTTAATTTGAGTTTGCATTGTTGTGCTGCAGTCCTTTGGGGACGGATGTCCCGTACTGGCGTTTCGGGTGCTGGAAGTCGTTGAACGTCTTCTTTTCCTGCCAGTTCTAAAGGAACTAATTTCTCTAATATTAGTTTTGAGAGTAGTGTTGCCTCGGCATTTTACTTTCACTATTCTCAAGATGCCCTGGCTGTCTGGATGAACAGAGACTATTTGGCCTATAGGCCACTCTGAGCGTGGCCCATCGCTGTCCACCAGAACTATGTCACCAGGGTTCAAGTTAATTCTGTTGTAGGGGTTGTTTGCCCCGTAATGATACTCCCTCAGAGCAGTAAGGTATTCTCGAGTCCATATGTCATTCCACCGACTTATCACCCCTGATAGATGTTTGAAACGTTGAACCAAATCACTCTCTCGGACATATGAAGGATCCTCTGGTTCCTCGTCCGTAAGGGACACAAGGGTGCTGAGAGGTCTCCCATACATCAGATGAGCTGGATTTAATGGTTCATGCTGCAAAACATCATCAGAGAGGTAGGTAAGTGGTGGTTATTAACTCGTGCTTCTATCTCTATTGCTACAGTTTGGAGCTCCTGTAGGTCAATCTTTTGGCGGTGTAGGGTTTTCCGTAGGGAACGTTTCACCGTACCAATCATGCGTTCATAGAAGCCTCCGTGCCATGGTGCTCTGGGAGGTATGAATTTCCAGTGGCACTGCCGTTGATTTAGGATCGTGCACACCTTTGGGTGTGTCCAGATTTTTCTCAGACATGCTTCTCCTGCCACTAAGTTGGACCCATTGTCTGAGATCATTAACTTAGGACAAGATCTACGTGAAGCAAACCTGCGGAAAGCCTGTAAGAATGCCTCGGCACTCATATCGGGAGTGCCGAGGCAGCCTACAAAGCCTGCCCAAGTCGGCGCAACTTACAGATCCTTCGGGCCGTCCGCTGCAAAGTGCAGCAGAGCGCCAGGCGATGTGCCAACAACTATTGGCTCCAGCTCTGCTCCCAGATACAGACTGCAGCGGATACAGGCAATGTAAGGGGAATGTATGACGGCATCAAGCAGGCCCTTGGCCCAATCCAGAGGAAGACCGCTCCTCTGAAATCTGCCACTGGCGAGGTGATTCAGGACCAGACACTGCAGCTGAAGCGCTGGGTCGAGCACTACTCTGAGCTATACGCCAGGGACAATGTGGTCACCGAAGATGCCCTGAGCGCCATTGAGTGTCTGCCTGTGTTAATGGAGCTCGACAGTGAACCGACCCTGGAAGAACTCAGCGATGCCCTAGACTCCCTTGCTTCTGGTAAAGCTCCTGGCAAAGATGGCATTCCTGCTGAGACCTTGAAGTGCTGCAGAGGTAGCCTGCTCATGGAGCTGCACGAAATTCTCTGCCTCTGCTGGGAAGAAGGAGAGGTGCCACAGGACATGAGGGATGCCAACATCGTCACACTGTATAAGAATAAAGGTGACAGGGGCGACTGCAACAACTACCGTGGAATCTCCCTCCTCAGTATTGTCGGAAAGCTGTTTGCTCGAGTCGCATTGAAGAGGCTCCAAGTACTTGCAGAGAGAGTTTATCCAGAATCACAATGTGGATTCAGAGCTGGCAGGTCCACCATCGACATGGTCTTTTCCCTCAGACAACTGCAGGAGAAATGCAGGGAACAGAAGCAGCCACTCTTTGTAGCCTTCATAGACCTGACGAAGGCCTTCGACCTCGTCAGCAGGGATGGCCTGTTCAAGATCCTCCCCAAGATCGGATGCCCACCCAGGCTCCTCAGCATCATCAGATCTTTCCATGAGAACATGAGGGGCACCGTGGTCTTTGATGGCCTAACATCAGGCGCCTTTGACATCCGAAGTGGAGTAAAGCAGGGCTGCGTACTGGCTCCAACCCTATTCGGGATTTTCTTCGCAGTTATGCTGCGGCACGCCTTCGGATCTGTCACGGAAGGCACTTACCTCCGGACCAGGTCGGATGGGAAGCTCTTTAACCTCGCCAGGCTGAGAGCCAAGACAAAGGTTCGGCTGAGGTGTCTGCGCGACTTCCTCTTTGCCGACGACGCAGCAGTCACTGCCCACTCAGCTGAAGACCTCCAACGGCTCATAACCCGCTTCAGCGAGGCCTCTCAGGCTTTCGGACTCACCATCAGTCTGAAGAAAACACAAGTCATGGGACAAGGAGTGGACTCCCCACCTGACATCGGCATCTCTGATTCCAAACTGGAAGTTGTTCAAGACTTCGTGTACCTGGGCTCCACAATCTCTGACTCCCTCTCTCTTGATACGGAGCTAAACAAACGCATCGGTAAGGCATCTACTACCATGTCCAAACTGACAAAGAGAGTGTGGGCCAACAATAGGCTGACTGAGTATACTAAGATTCAGGTTTACAGATCCTGTGTCCTGAGCACTCTCCTTTATGGCAGTGAGTCTTGGACACTCCGCGCCCGTCAGGAAAGACGGCTGAATGCCTACCACATGCGCTGCCTTAGACACATCTTGGACATCACCTGGCAGGACAAGGTGACAAACAACAACGTCTTGGGGAGAGCAAGAATCACCAGCATGTACACAATGCTGAAACAGAGACGAATGCGCTGGCTCGGGCACGTTGTGCGAATGGGCGACGGCAGGATCCCCAAGGATCTCCTGTATGGAGAGCTGAGGCAGGGAAAGCGTCCAGTAGGCAAGCCCCAGCTACGGTACAAAGACGTATGCAAAAGGGACCTGAAAGCCATGGACGTCGATCTTGCTATATGGGAGACACTGGCTGCAGACCGTTCAGCCTGGAGGCAGTCTGTTCAACGAGGTCTCTCCAAGTTCGAGGAGTCACTTACCAAGGAATCGGAGGCAAAGAGACAGAGAAGGAAAGCCGGTAACCAGGAAGACAGACCAGAATCGGACTTCGTTTGTGCTCGGTGTGGGATGGACTGCCACTCTCGGATTGGCCTCATCAGTCACACCAGACGCTGCACCAGGATTGACAACTAGGGCGCAACTCCATAGTCTCCCGAGACTGAAGGATGCCTACTACATATCGGGAGTCACTTCTAGATGGACTGCCCTTGTTGTGGCACAAGTGAAAAGACAGACATATGCCTTTACTGATTTTTTGTTCTTGGTGCCTGTTAGTGCTAGTGCTCCTGTGAAATCTACTCCTGTAGTCTCAAAGGGACGATCCCCATTAACGACCCTGGGTACCTTTCTTCTCTCAAGAGGAGACTTTGGGAGAGATTAAATCCCTTGCGGGTCCTTGTTGGTGTCAATCATGGACTTAACGTGAGACTTGCTAGAATGTTTTATGTATCATTTATACGCTCTGTGATTGACTACAATGCTCTACATCTCACACTGTATACTGACAAAGAGCTGAAATTTCTTGAAACCTTGCAAAATGAAGCTATGCGTCTCATCCTTGGGGCTCCAAAATCCACGAGAATAGTTAATATGAGAGCAGAGTTAAAATTACCTACCATAAGTGAGAGAATTTTGTCTATTAGCACAGTTTTCGGCGTGAAGACATTGAGTAGATCTAGACAACACATGAAGTTTCAAGCTTAACTTTCTAATATGCTGCACTCACCTGAGGTCTATAGAAGAAGAACGAAATCTGATTATGTATATTGGTTCTACAAGGTAGCCAACTCAATCAAAATATTAAATATGTACCCAACTCAACTAATGATTAATCAGCCAATTACTCCATGGGATAACTGGGATCTATCAGTTGATTTTATAAATGCGCCCAAGAAAGATAGTGTGCACACTACATTATTAAAACAGTTAACACTGAAAAGCATCACTGAAAGTACTCAGAGTATGGGTAACGATGTGTATCAGTGCTATACCGACGGCTCTGTAGAAGAAGGTGGACGATGTACCGGATGTGCATTTAACATATTTGAACAATCTTCTCTCGTACATACAGCAATGAAGCGCGTCAATGACTGGGCAAGTACAACTCAAACCGAACTTGCAGGCATATACCTTGCCACTGGATTTTTAAAAGACAAAGGCAGTGGACTTATATACTGTGACTCGCAGAGTGCACTCCTGGCATTGAACGCACATAGTAGTGACACCCAGAAAATAGTCAGTGATATTCGAATGAATGTTTTAGCTGCTAAAGAAAACAGATTTGAGATTAAATTCCTATGGATACCATCACATGTTGGCATCTCAAGGCATGACACTGTTGATATGCTTGCTAAGACAGCCTGCAGAAAACCAGTGGTAGAAATTGATATGGGTGTTTCATTAGCAGTGACAAAGAGAATACTTAAACAAATATCTAATGAAAATCTCACCGACCTAACAAATTCTCAAAGACCTGAAAGTTGTAGCATTAAATATTATGATAGATATCGTGAGGAGACATTCACATATGGGACTAATAGAACAAGAACCCGGCAATGTGATGTTATAGTGGCCAGAATACGCCTTGGATATAGACGTATCTGGCAGCTTTCTCAAAACCCAAATGTCGAGTACACAATGTGTCAACTTTGTGAAAGAGAAAACATACACTCTCTTGAGCATTATATTGTAGAATGTCCCATACTGACTGACTTTCGCCCTCCTGGGCTAAGGTATGCTGAACTCTGTAATTACTATATGAGTACTGGAACACTTGATGATATATTGGACTTGTATCCAAGATTGACCATGTAATATATCAATTATACAATGTATATATATGATGTAACTATATAACCTGAGCTTGTAAAAGCACCTTCATCACCTTGTGATTAAGTGCTTAATTGCTCACTAGTTTCTTTATCAGCTATCTCACCCTGTCAGAGTAAATGAGACAAATGTATGTGAATGCATGTGTGTGTGTGTATATATGTATGTATATGTGTGTGTGTATGTATATGTACGGGTATAAAGTATATATGGAAGCTGATCAGAATTACATTTCACCTTTGTGAATGTACATTAATGACACTATGTAAAAGACACATCACTTTATGTAGGGCATACGTAAATCTGTGCATCTATGTATTTACGTATGTAGGTTAGCTTAGCATTTTAAAACCACCGAATCACCTTCTGTGGTTGAGTGTTCAATAAACCCTTGAACTATATGTTTAACACTTCTTTAACCCTGTCCATGGAGGACAGAAGAAAATGTATATATGCTGGTTAGCATTGTAAATGTGTGGCTACGTCTGTGGTAGAAAAAAAAAAACTCGTTTCTTCGGAAGTGGAGGAGGGCCAGGATATGGACACAAACTGGCATCGTATCTCCAGCAAATAACATAGGATTTAATTATGGATTTTACTGTCTGCCTACCTTGGGGTAGGCAGTACTATTGTCTTAAGTCTGTGAGAGTATCTAATACTCCACCATGCAGAGTGTTGCATTTGTGTAAGTGTAACACAATTAGTTTGCTTACTATGTGGTGACGAGGAAGCAATATTGGAATTTTTGCTTCCAGATCTATGTCCGCATGCTGTAAGCGGCCTCAGCATCTGATTATGTTATAATTGTTGGTGTCTAACAAGAGACCCAGATCATTTTGTAGCTTCTTAGGAACATTGTCAAATTCTGTCCCAAATGTGTCTGTCTGAGCTCTTTTGACCCAGTACCTTAGGGCACAAGGGAATTTATGCTTGATTCCTATTTTCTTTAGAAAATCAAACACTACTTGGGTGACACCTATTAGTTTGTTCAGTTCAGAGTACCGAGCAGGATCAATTACCAAAGTCCGAGGTAGTTTTGGGTTCTCAGTGGGAACAGTGACATTGGTCTCAATGACTTGTGGCTTTTGTTTAGGCCACTGGTCGCTGATTAGCCACTGAGGTCCATTGAACCACATCTCTGCCTTTGTTAATTGCCGTAAAGTCAGGCGTCAGGAGAGATAGTCAGATGGATTCTCTTTGGTGGGTACATATCTCAGTTTATACCCTGCCGACAACTCTCGTATTTCTTTAACGCGGTTACTCACATAAGGATTTTTACTATTATTGTTTTTAACCCATTGTAGCACTGCCTCATTATCTGACCATTGTTATGATCCCAGGCAGCCGAAAAACGAGTCTCCCCTTTGAGAATTATTCTATCAAGCCTGACCTAACCAGAAGGTCTAAGGAATATAGAGGTGATAACCCATATGTAAAATAGTTGCTTGGATATGTATAACAATTTGAGATTATGGGCAATGAAGAAGAAAACAGATAAATGACTGGCTAGGAGATGTGGACATTTTGCTGGAGGCGTGAGGCTCGCTTCTGGAGGGGCTTTGACCTCACTTGAGTGCCAGACATCGCAGGGGAAAGCCGCGCTCCGTTCGAGCTCCCGTCAGAAGGGAACCCCTAGTGATATATCTCGAAGAGAAGAGAAGTGTGCAGACGTACCAGCTGTGGAATCGAGCTGGGAACGTTGGGGTCTCAAGTCCTGGTCGACGAGCAGATATTAAATCGCCCAGAGGCATTATTGTGGGCCGTGGAAGCGCCGTGACCAGACGCCGTCAGAGGGAGAAGCGCCCTCGACCAGACGATCTGTGGTAAGCACGATATACGCCAGTTCGTAGTGATTGCTTGTAGTTGGTCGTGTGCCCAGCGACAGTAGCGATGTTTATTTATAAGTTAGACATGTTTTAATAAGGCAGAAGGCCTGAAATAAGAGAGTGGAGAGGGAGGAACACGGAGCGACGTCCGTCCCCTCTGAGCTCTGACAGACGACTGAGGGAGCCCGGCTCCTGACGGAGAAAGACCCTCCCAGCGAGTGAGGACCGCCGCCAGGCGAGGTGGAGTATGGACCCGACCAAAACTGGGGAGTCCACTCTCACTGTATATAGAGGACAGATAGAGGTTGGAGACAAACATATTGAGTGAATATTTTTGTTTATGTGTTAAAGGGGAAACATTTTTATTGGAGTGTCGATGGGTTGCAGGTTTGTCTTTGGGAAAGAAGTTGCTGAGAACTTCGAAGCCAGCCTAGATGAGGTAATTGATGAGACTCCAAGGTAGTGAAGCAGAGGACCTCGAGCTGGGAGGAGAAGCAGTGAAGAGGAGTGTCACATGCTTCTGTAGAGGTGGAGAAGCACCATAGTTGCTCGAGGAAACTTCAGGGTGTAGCAGCCAAGAGAGCTGTGGAGGACCCTAGCAGAAGGGTGAAGCACCGTAGTTGCTCAAGGAAACTTCATGATAGCAGCCTGGAGGAGCTGCAGAGGATTCTGGTAGTGAAGCCCGGAAGAACCTGAAGATATCAGGGTAGTGATCTTCCAGAGGTGGAAGGGAAGTTATTGCTTGTAGGGAGTTGATGGTGTTTGGTTGTCATTAGCGTGCAAGACGCAGTGAGAGGTGAGTGACTGTTTGCATTCTTATGTCAAGGAGTGTTTTATACTGAAGTTTAGAGTTGCAGGCGTAGGCTGGATTACCTACAGATGTATGCGTTCTAGGACTGATAGGGTGATCGATTGATCATTGCAGTGTAGCAAGGAACATTTATACTGATATATGTTATTGCATTCACATGCTGATTTTCTTTGTACACATTTATAGATACATGTATATATTCTCTTGCTGATGGTGCAACAGTGTATGTAGACTTGATCTACTTGAGGAGGTTGATAGTATCAGGTGGTGAACCAGGAGATAGGATACCACTTGATAAGCTGATAATAGAGTTCTGATGGTATTGGAGTGCAACCTGATTGTAATATTATAGAGTATAGGATTCATTATTATTATGTGTGTGTATGTATCGTGTATGTGCTTTGTCCAGTAAATGTATCCCAATTTGCTGGTGTTTGCCCTTGTCCTAGTGAGGCTTCCCAGGAGGTAGTAAAGAAGGAGAGAGAGAGAGAAAGAACCAAGAACCACTGCTGTGGACAGGGTAGAAGGTAATACTAGTAAGTCACAGGGGATTGAGGAGATCATATCTCATAAGGAGAGAGTGGGGAGTCACAGCAGCTCGAGTGGGTGTGTGCACGTGACAACGAGGCTAAGTGTTGGAGCCGCATCCCCTAAACGTGTGACGCTGAGCCCCTCTCCAAGAGCCAGAAGCGCCAAGGGTGATCTCCTAGTATAAGCACTCAACCGAGTTGTGGGTTGGGTTGTCCATAGAGAAGGATCAACGACGACAACACCACCACCCCACAGTCTATAATAAATTGGGGGCCTGTCAGGGAGAGTGAACTGACACACCCACACCCTGTCCAAGAGTGGATTTGTACACCCTTGCTGAAATAGATAAACTGTGTGACCGCAGGTGTATATTCTCTCTCTTGGGAAGACTCACAGGACAAAGATGGATAAGGTGCAAGCATTTGTGGAGTCAGGCAAGCCTGAGGACTTGGAAGGTTGCACGAGGGATCAATTGAAACAAATAGCAGAAAAATGTGGCATCAGGTTGAAAGCATCTAAAGTAGCTGGGATGAAGGATGAGATCCTTAGACAGTTGAGAGCCAGAAGTGAAGCGGCAGAGCAAGGAGCCCAAAAAGGAGCTGAAAGTGGAAAGGAGGATGATGGGCAGGATGAAGTGAGATCCCAGGGATCAAGTAGGAGTAGCAAGAGTAGCCGCAGTAGCAGGAGCAGCCGGAATAGGAGCTTGGAGAGATTCCAGTTAGAGCTCCAGATGCAGCAACAGCGTGAGGACAAGGAGAGACAGTTCCAGCTGGAAAAGATGAAATTAGAACTCCAGATAAAAGAGAAAACCAGACTGGAAATAGAAAAAGAGAAAACCAGACTGGAGGTAGAAAAAGAGAAAACCAGACTGGAAGTAGAAAAAGAGAAAACCAGAGTAAGAGAACTGGAGTTGGAACAGGAGAAAGAAAAAGAGAAAGCAAGACTAGAGGTCGAAAAAGAAAAAGCCCAGGTCGAAAAAGAAAAAGAGAGAACAAAACAAATGCAGATAGAAGCGAATAGAACCTTGGCTGAGCAAAGGATTGAACATGGGTTGCCAGAGAGCACCACCCAGGTATCACACCCACCAGAGGTTAGGGTTAGGGAGAAGGACATTCCCTTGTTTGTGCCCGAAGAGGCAGAGAGCTTCTTCGAGCATTTTGAGAAAGTAGCCAGTATCAAGGAGTGGCCACAGGAGGAATGGGCCCAGCTGGTCCAGTTAAGATTGACTGGTGCAGCCAGGGAGGCATACACCCAATTGTCACTGGAAGAGTGCCAGGATTACGCCACAGTAAAGAGCAGCATATTGCGCTCGTTTCAGTTAACCCCAGAAGCTTATAGGAAGCGCTTCAGAGAGATGATCAAAGTTGGAGCATGTACGTTTGCTGAGACAGCAAGAGATCTGGAAAGACGATTCCAGAAGTGGATTGAGGCTGCTGGAGTTGGATCTTACGCTGACCTGAAGCAACTGATGGTCATGGAGAAGTTCTTGGAGATGATGCATCCCGAAACAAAGTTCAAGATCCAAGAAGCAGGGATAAAGGAGGTGAAAGATGCCGCAGATAGGGCGGATATGATTACTGAAGCGTACAAGAGCTTAAGGGAGAACAGAGTGAGAAGCGAGGCGAGACGCAGCAATAGCAGACCCAGTGGAGTCTGGGGAGGAAGAAGTTTTGGGGGGCAGACAAGCAGACCAGCTAGTTTTAAGCCCCAGGAAGGAAAGTTGCCGAGTCCGCCTGCTGGAGGTAAGCAGGAAAATAAAAATGTGCAGAGGAGACAAGAGTCCAATGAAGCTCCACAGAGCATGAGTAGTACATCTGGCCCGAGGAACTCCAATACGAGTGGGCAGAGTCAGAGCCACTCGGGGGCGTATAGGAGAGATTTCTCCCAAATGAGATGCTACAAGTGCAACAGATCAGGTCACATGATGCGAGATTGTCGGCAGGGCAAGAGAGTCGTGACCCTGACCACATGTGATCCCCGGAGGAAGTACGTTGATGTACAACGAGACAAACCACAGAAGGTAGATTTGATGAACGAGCGGTATAGGCCGTTCATTAGTAAAGGTTGGGTCGGCATAGAAGGTCAACCCGAGGTGGAGGTTAGTATCCTCAGGGATACTGGAGCCAATCAGAGCTTGATTCTGAGAGGCCTAATAAGAAATGATCGACTGTTAGCTGGCAGTAGGAGGATAAAGGTTCATGGGTTGTTGTCTAAGAGTGACATGCCCGTGTGTGCTGTCCAGTTGAAGTCAGATTATTTGTCGGCGGAGGTGATGTTGGGAGTGTGCCCCAACATACCTGTTCCAGGAGTCCTAGTGATCCTGGGGAACGACTTGTGTGGGTCCAAGGTGTTGCCAGAGCTGACAGTAAAAGCTGTGCCGGAGGTGAACCAGAAGGACCGCGGTACAAGTGGAACGCCGGACAAAATAGATCTAGCCAGCATCCTTGAAGATGAGGCAGAGGACAGTCAAGTCATCGTATACCCGGCCTGTGTAGTGACAGAGTCGGACGTAGCCGCCGAGGAAGACATTGGAGATGATATGGCAGTGTCGACTCCACCAAAGGAGGGGGTCCACATGGACATATGTCTGGGCTATTCGATGAAGATCCAGCTCAGAAGAATGAGGATTCGAGGAGACAGGAAGTGAAGATGACCCTACCTGAAAAGTTCAGCGTGAACCGAGCGGACCTGATTAGGGCTCAGAAAGAGGAGTTTATAGATCTAATCAGGGAGGCAAAAGGGGGAAATTCATGTCCGGAGTCCCCCGTGTATTACTACTTGGACGATGATGTACTAATGAGGAAATGGCGACCGGACAAAGCCGGCGCAGATAAGGTATGGTTGGAGAAGCACCAAGTGTTAGTGCCGAAGGAGTTTAGGGCGGCTGTGTTAGAACTAGCCCACTCCGTAGATATGGCAGGGCACTTGGGGGTGAAGAAGACCTTAAATAAGGTGCAGGAGCACTTCTACTGGCCGAACGTGTGGAAGGAGGTAAAGAAGTATTGCAGGACATGTTTGGCATGCCAACGTGCAGGTAAGCCGGCTCCGGCTATACCAAAGGCACCCTTAAAGCCCATACCGGCATTTGGCGAGCCTTTTGAGAGAGTCTTGATAGACTGTGTAGGTCCGTTGCCAAGGACCAGAAAAGGCCATGAGTACTTACTGACCATAATGTGCACGGCCACCCGTTTCCCCGAAGCAATCCCCCTGAGAAGAGTAACGTCGAGAGCCGTTCTGGATAGATTACAGAACTACATTGCGTGGGTAGGAATGCCCAAGGTTATCCAGACGGACCAGGGGAGTGTCTTCCAGTCGAAGTTGTTTAGGGAAACTGTGAAAGGATGGAGGGTAGAGCAAGTGCGCTCGTCACCGTATCACCCTCAGTCGCAGGGAGCATTGGAGCGTTTCCATGGAACGCTGAAGAGCTTGTTGAGAATATACTGCGCAGAGGAAGGGAGTAGTTGGGACGAGGCATTACCATCCGTGTTGTTCGCCATCAGGGATGCGGTAGTAGAATCACTCGGATTCACCCCATTTCAACTGGTGTACGGACACTCCGTGAGGAGCCCAGTGGGCGTGCTGAAGGAGCAGCTCACCGTGGATAGGCCTAAGGTGGACGTGGGACAATATGTGAAGACTTTTAGAGAGCGACTCTCTAGGGCCAGAGATTTGGCTAAGGAAAATTTGAGGACATTCCAGGCAGAGATGGTAAGGTACCACGACAGGAAGGCGAAGGGCAGGAAATTTCAAGAAGGAGATCAGGTGTTAGTTCTACTACCGGTAAAAGGAAGTATATACGAGTCGAGATTTTGTGGACCATATACCATCCAAAAGGCGTTAGGGGATGTGAATTATGTAATCCACATGCCAGATCGTCCGAGGAAGTCACAGGTTTGCCACGTGAACATGATAAAGAGGTACTATGACAGAGATGAACCTCTAGGCGATGAAGAACAGATGGAAACCCCATTGCAGGCGACTGTGCTGTGTGTAGGAGACGGCAAAGGGATAGAAGAGAACTGTAAGTTAGAGAGGGCCGATGGCGCGAAGATATCAAATACGGAAAGCCTGGCCAAGATAGGTGAGCGTCTGGGTCATTTGGAGGATGACCAACGCCAGGAGCTAGTGGAGATCCTACAGAGGAATAAGTCGTTATTCACGGACGTGCCTAGAAGACACCGCGGAACGGTGCACGAAGTGAATGTAGGGAGTGCTGAGCCCATCAAGCAGCACCCTTACAGAGTTAACCCGGAGAAAGCGGCGGCAATGAGAGCAGAAGTGAAGTATCTGCTAGATAACGACTTGGCAGAGGTTAGCGACAGTGACTGGAGTTCGCCGTGCCTCCTCGTGAAGAAGAGTGACGGCACGTACTGGTTCTGCACCGATTATAGGAAAGTGAATGCACTCACGGTCGCTGACTCGTTTCCGATACCGCACATTGACGATTGCATAGATCGGATTGGGAGTGCACGGTATGTCTCGAAGATAGACCTGTTGAAGGGATACTACCAGATTCCCCTGTCCGAGGAGGCCAAGAGGATCTCAGCGTTCGTGACACCCGACGGCTTGTACCAATATAAAGTGGTGCCGTTCGGAATGAAGAATAGTGGTTGTTGTTTTCAACGAGTAATGAATCAGGTATTACAAGGCGCGACCGGATGTGCAGTGTACATCGATGATATTGTGGTGTTCGCTGATTCCTGGAAGGATCACGTGGATCGACTTTTAGATTTGTTCGATCGGTTGGAGAAGGCCAATATGACGATCAACTTAGCAAAAAGCGAGTTCGGGAGAGCCCGCCTGGAGTACCTTGGATATATAGTAGGGCAAGGCGAGGTTGCTCCGGTAAGAACAAAGGTGGAGGCCATTGACAACTTCCCGGTGCCCAGGAGTAAGAAAGAATTGTTGAGATACCTCGGTATGATTGGGTATTACCGGAAGTTCTGTGAAAATTTCTCCACCATAGCCGCTCCTATGACGAGTTTGCTATCAAAGAGCAAGAAGTGGGAGTGGAATGGAACAGCACAAGAAGCGTTTGAAAAGACCAAAAGACTGTTGACCGAGGCGCCTGTACTAGTGTCGCCAGATTTTGAAGCGCCGTTTACGTTATTTGTAGATGCCAGTGATATAGGGGCTGGAGCTGTACTGACGCAGCAGAATGATGGAATTTACCGCCCCGTGTCCTTCTTCTCGAAGAAGTTCGTTAAGCACCAGAGGTCGTACAGTACGGTCGAGAAAGAGACTTTGGCCCTGGTGATGGCATTGAAACATTTTGAAGTGTATGTGAGTGGGGGAGGACACCCAGTGACGGTGTACACAGACCATAATCCCCTAGTTTTCCTGAAGAAAATGAAGCATGCAAACCAGAGATTAACCAGATGGTTTTTATCGCTCCAAGAGTATGACCTGGTGATAACGCACATAAGAGGGCGAGACAATGTAGTAGCTGATGCGTTATCTCGAGCCTAGGCACTAGAATAATTCTCAAAAACAAGGGGGAGGGAGTGTTATGATCCCAGGTAGCCGAAAAACGAGTCTCCCCTTTGAGAATTATTCTATTAAGCCTGACCTAACCAGAAGGTCTAAGGAATATAGAGGTGATAACCCATATGTAAAATAGTTGCTTGGATATGAATAACAATTTGAGATTATGGGCAATGAAGAAGAAAACAGATAAATGACTGGCTAGGAGATGTGGACATTTTGCTGGAGGCGTGAGGCTCACTTCTGGAGGGGCTTTGACCTCACTTGAGTGCCAGACATCGCAGGGGAAAGCCGCGCTCCATTCGAGCTCCCGTCAGAAGGGAACCCCTAGTGATATATCTCGAAGAGAAGAGAAGTGTGCAGACGTACCAGCTGTGGAATCGAGCTGGGAACGTTGTGGTCTCAAGTCCTGGTCGACGAGCAGATATTAAATCGCCCAGAGGCATTATTGTGGGCCGTGGAAGCGCCGTGACCAGACGCCGTCAGAGGGAGAAGCGCCCTCGACCAGACGATCTGTGGTAAGCACGATATACGCCAGTTCGTAGTGATTGCTTGTAGTTGGTTGTGTGCCCAGCGACAGTAGCGATGTTTATTTATAAGTTAGACATGTTTTAATAAGGCAGAAGGCCTGAAATAAGAGAGTGGAGATTGAGGAACACGGAGCGACGTCCGTCCCCTCTGAGCTCTGACAGACGACTGAGGGAGCCCGGCTCCTGACGGAGGAAGACCCTCCCAGCGAGTGAGGACCGCCGCCAGGCGAGGTGGAGTATGGACCGCCGCCAGGCGAGGTGGAGTATGGACCCGCCCAAAACTGGGGAGTCCACTCTCACTGTATATAGAGGACAGATAGAGGTTGGAGACAAACATATTGTGTGAATATTTTTGTTTATGTGTTAAAGGGGAAACATTTTTATTGGAGTGTCGATGGGTTGCAGGTTTGTCTTTGGGAAAGAAGTTGCTGAGAACTTCGAAGCCAGCCTAGATGAGGTAATTGATGAGACTCCAAGTTAGTGAAGCAGAGGACCTCGAGCTGGGAGGAGAAGCAGTGAAGAGGAGTGTCACATGCTTCTGTAGAGGTGGAGAAGCACCATAGTTGCTCGAGGAAACTTCAGGGTGTAGCAGCCAAGAGAGCTGTGGAGGACCCTAGCAGAAGGGTGAAGCACCGTAGTTGCTCAAGGAAACTTCATGATAGCAGCCTGGAGGAGCTGCAGAGGATTCTGGTAGTGAAGCCCGGAAGAACCTGAAGATATCAGGGTAGTGATCTTCCAGAGGTGGAAGGGAAGTTATTGCTTGTAGGGAGTTGATAGTGTTTGGTTGTCATTAGCGTGCAAGACGCAGTGAGAGGTGAGTGACTGTTTGCATTCTTATGTCAAGGAGTGTTTTATACTGAAGTTTAGAGTTGCAGGCGTAGGCTGGATTACCTACAGATGTATGCGTTCTAGGACTGATAGGGTGATCGATTGATCATTGCAGTGTAGCAAGGAACATTTATACTGATATATGTTATTGCATTCACATGCTGATTTTCTTTGTACACATTTATAGATACATGTATATATTCTCTTGCTGATGGTGCAACAGTGTATGTAGACTTGATCTACTTGAGGAGGTTGATAGTATCAGGTGGTGAACCAGGAGATAGGATACCACTTGATAAGCTGATAATAGAGTTCTGATGGTATTGGAGTGCAACCTGATTGTAATATTATAGAGTATAGGATTCATTATTATTATGTGTGTGTATGTATCGTGTATGTGCTTTGTCCAGTAAATGTATCCCAATTTGCTGGTGTTTGCCCTTGTCCTAGTGAGGCTTCCCAGGAGGTAGTAAAGAAGGAGAGAGAGAGAGAAAGAACCAAGAACCACTGCTGTGGACAGGGTAGAAGGTAATACTAGTAAGTCATAGGGGATTGAGGAGATCATATCTCATAAGGAGAGAGTGGGGAGTCACAGCAGCTCGAGTGGGTGTGTGCACGTGACAACGAGGCTAAGTGTTGGAGCCGCATCCCCTAAACGTGTGACGCTGAGCCCCTCTCCAAGAGCCAGAAGCGCCAAGGGTGATCTCCTAGTATAAGCACTCAACCGAGTTGTGGGTTGGGTTGTCCATAGAGAAGGATCAACGACGACAACACCACCACCCCACAGTCTATAATAAATTGGGGGCCTGTCAGGGAGAGTGAACTGACACACCCACACCCTGTCCAAGAGTGGATTTGTACACCCTTGCTGAAATAGATAAACTGTGTGACCGCAGGTGTATATTCTCTCTCTTGGGAAGACTCACAGGACAAAGATGGATAAGGTGCAAGCATTTGTGGAGTCAGGCAAGCCTGAGGACTTGGAAGGTTGCACGAGGGATCAATTGAAACAAATAGCAGAAAAATGTGGCATCAGGTTGAAAGCATCTAAAGTAGCTGGGATGAAGGATGAGATCCTTAGACAGTTGAGAGCCAGAAGTGAAGCGGCAGAGCAAGGAGCCCAAAAAGGAGCTGAAAGTGGAAAGGAGGATGATGGGCAGGATGAAGTGAGATCCCAGGGATCAAGTAGGAGTAGCAAGAGTAGCCGCAGTAGCAGGAGCAGCCGGAATAGGAGCTTGGAGAGATTCCAGTTAGAGCTCCAGATGCAGCAACAGCGTGAGGACAAGGAGAGACAGTTCCAGCTGGAAAAGATGAAATTAGAACTCCAGATAAAAGAGAAAACCAGACTGGAAATAGAAAAAGAGAAAACCAGACTGGAGGTAGAAAAAGAGAAAACCAGACTGGAAGTAGAAAAAGAGAAAACCAGAGTAAGAGAACTGGAGTTGGAACAGGAGAAAGAAAAAGAGAAAGCAAGACTAGAGGTCGAAAAAGAAAAAGCCCAGGTCGAAAAAGAAAAAGAGAGAACAAAACAAATGCAGATAGAAGCGAATAGAACCTTGGCTGAGCAAAGGATTGAACATGGGTTGCCAGAGAGCACCACCCAGGTATCACACCCACCAGAGGTTAGGGTTAGGGAGAAGGACATTCCCTTGTTTGTGCCCGAAGAGGCAGAGAGCTTCTTCGAGCATTTTGAGAAAGTAGCCAGTATCAAGGAGTGGCCACAGGAGGAATGGGCCCAGCTGGTCCAGTTAAGATTGACTGGTGCAGCCAGGGAGGCATACACCCAATTGTCACTGGAAGAGTGCCAGGATTACGCCACAGTAAAGAGCAGCATATTGCGCTCGTTTCAGTTAACCCCAGAAGCTTATAGGAAGCGCTTCAGAGAGATGATCAAAGTTGGAGCATGTACGTTTGCTGAGACAGCAAGAGATCTGGAAAGACGATTCCAGAAGTGGATTGAGGCTGCTGGAGTTGGATCTTACGCTGACCTGAAGCAACTGATGGTCATGGAGAAGTTCTTGGAGATGATGCATCCCGAAACAAAGTTCAAGATCCAAGAAGCAGGGATAAAGGAGGTGAAAGATGCCGCAGATAGGGCGGATATGATTACTGAAGCGTACAAGAGCTTAAGGGAGAACAGAGTGAGAAGCGAGGCGAGACGCAGCAATAGCAGACCCAGTGGAGTCTGGGGAGGAAGAAGTTTTGGGGGGCAGACAAGCAGACCAGCTAGTTTTAAGCCCCAGGAAGGAAAGTTGCCGAGTCCGCCTGCTGGAGGTAAGCAGGAAAATAAAAATGTGCAGAGGAGACAAGAGTCCAATGAAGCTCCACAGAGCATGAGTAGTACATCTGGCCCGAGGAACTCCAATACGAGTGGGCAGAGTCAGAGCCACTCGGGGGCGTATAGGAGAGATTTCTCCCAAATGAGATGCTACAAGTGCAACAGATCAGGTCACATGATGCGAGATTGTCGGCAGGGCAAGAGAGTCGTGACCCTGACCACATGTGATCCCCGGAGGAAGTACGTTGATGTACAACGAGACAAACCACAGAAGGTAGATTTGATGAACGAGCGGTATAGGCCGTTCATTAGTAAAGGTTGGGTCGGCATAGAAGGTCAACCCGAGGTGGAGGTTAGTATCCTCAGGGATACTGGAGCCAATCAGAGCTTGATTCTGAGAGGCCTAATAAGAAATGATCGACTGTTAGCTGGCAGTAGGAGGATAAAGGTTCATGGGTTGTTGTCTAAGAGTGACATGCCCGTGTGTGCTGTCCAGTTGAAGTCAGATTATTTGTCGGCGGAGGTGATGTTGGGAGTGTGCCCCAACATACCTGTTCCAGGAGTCCAAGTGATCCTGGGGAACGACTTGTGTGGGTCCAAGGTGTTGCCAGAGCTGACAGTAAAAGCTGTGCCGGAGGTGAACCAGAAGGACCGCGGTACAAGTGGAACGCCGGACAAAATAGATCTAGCCAGCATCCTTGAAGATGAGGCAGAGGACAGTCAAGTCATCGTATACCCGGCCTGTGTAGTGACAGAGTCGGACGTAGCCGCCGAGGAAGACATTGGAGATGATATGGCAGTGTCGACTCCACCAAAGGAGGGGGTCCACATGGACATGTCTGGGCTATTCGATGAAGATCCAGCTCAGAAGAATGAGGATTCGAGGAGACAGGAAGTGAAGATGACCCTACCTGAAAAGTTCAGCGTGAACCGAGCGGACCTGATTAGGGCTCAGAAAGAGGAGTTTATAGATCTAATCAGGGAGGCAAAAGGGGGAAATTCATGTCCGGAGTCCCCCGTGTATTACTACTTGGACGATGATGTACTAATGAGGAAATGGCGACCGGACAAAGCCGGCGCAGATAAGGTATGGTTGGAGAAGCACCAAGTGTTAGTGCCGAAGGAGTTTAGGGCGGCTGTGTTAGAACTAGCCCACTCCGTAGATATGGCAGGGCACTTGGGGGTGAAGAAGACCTTAAATAAGGTGCAGGAGCACTTCTACTGGCCGAACGTGTGGAAGGAGGTAAAGAAGTATTGCAGGACATGTTTGGCATGCCAACGTGCAGGTAAGCCGGCTCCGGCTATACCAAAGGCACCCTTAAAGCCCATACCGGCATTTGGCGAGCCTTTTGAGAGAGTCTTGATAGACTGTGTAGGTCCGTTGCCAAGGACCAGAAAAGGCCATGAGTACTTACTGACCATAATGTGCACGGCCACCCGTTTCCCCGAAGCAATCCCCCTGAGAAGAGTAACGTCGAGAGCCGTTCTGGATAGATTACAGAACTACATTGCGTGGGTAGGAATGCCCAAGGTTATCCAGACGGACCAGGGGAGTGTCTTCCAGTCGAAGTTGTTTAGGGAAACTTTGAAAGGATGGAGGGTAGAGCAAGTGCGCTCGTCACCGTATCACCCTCAGTCGCAGGGAGCATTGGAGCGTTTCCATGGAACGCTGAAGAGCTTGTTGAGAATATACTGCGCAGAGGAAGGGAGTAGTTGGGACGAGGCATTACCATCCGTGTTGTTCGCCATCAGGGATGCGGTAGTAGAATCACTCGGATTCACCCCATTTCAACTGGTGTACGGACACTCCGTGAGGAGCCCAGTGGGCGCGCTGAAGGAGCAGCTCACCGTGGATAGGCCTAAGGTGGACGTGGGACAATATGTGAAGACTTTTAGAGAGCGACTCTCTAGGGCCAGAGATTTGGCTAAGGAAAATTTGAGGACATTCCAGGCAGAGATGGTAAGGTACCACGACAGGAAGGCGAAGGGCAGGAAATTTCAAGAAGGAGATCAGGTGTTAGTTCTACTACCGGTAAAAGGAAGTATATACGAGTCGAGATTTTGTGGACCATATACCATCCAAAAGGCGTTAGGGGATGTGAATTATGTAATCCACATGCCAGATCGTCCGAGGAAGTCACAGGTTTGCCACGTGAACATGATAAAGAGGTACTATGACAGAGATGAACCTCTAGGCGATGAAGAACAGATGGAAACCCCATTGCAGGCGACTGTGCTGTGTGTAGGAGACGGCAAAGGGATAGAAGAGAACTGTAAGTTAGAGAGGGCCGATGGCGCGAAGATATCAAATACGGAAAGCCTGGCCAAGATAGGTGAGCGTCTGGGTCATTTGGAGGATGACCAACGCCAGGAGCTAGTGGAGATCCTACAGAGGAATAAGTCGTTATTCACGGACGTGCCTAGAAGACACCGCGGAACGGTGCACGAAGTGAATGTAGGGAGTGCTGAGCCCATCAAGCAGCACCCTTACAGAGTTAACCCGGAGAAAGCGGCGGCAATGAGAGCAGAAGTGAAGTATCTGCTAGATAACGACTTGGCAGAGGTTAGCGACAGTGACTGGAGTTCGCCGTGCCTCCTCGTGAAGAAGAGTGACGGCACGTACTGGTTCTGCACCGATTATAGGAAAGTGAATGCACTCACGGTCGCTGACTCGTTTCCGATACCGCACATTGACGATTGCATAGATCGGATTGGGAGTGCACGGTATGTCTCGAAGATAGACCTGTTGAAGGGATACTACCAGATTCCCCTGTCCGAGGAGGCCAAGAGGATCTCAGCGTTCGTGACACCCGACGGCTTGTACCAATATAAAGTGGTGCCGTTCGGAATGAAGAATAGTGGTTGTTGTTTTCAACGAGTAATGAATCAGGTATTACAAGGCGCGACCGGATGTGCAGTGTACATCGATGATATTGTGGTGTTCGCTGATTCCTGGAAGGATCACGTGGATCGACTTTTAGATTTGTTCGATCGGTTGGAGAAGGCCAATATGACGATCAACTTAGCAAAAAGCGAGTTCGGGAGAGCCCGCCTGGAGTACCTTGGATATATAGTAGGGCAAGGCGAGGTTGCTCCGGTAAGAACAAAGGTGGAGGCCATTGACAACTTCCCGGTGCCCAGGAGTAAGAAAGAATTGTTGAGATACCTCGGTATGATTGGGTATTACCGGAAGTTCTGTGAAAATTTCTCCACCATAGCCGCTCCTATGACGAGTTTGCTATCAAAGAGCAAGAAGTGGGAGTGGAATGGAACAGCACAAGAAGCGTTTGAAAAGACCAAAAGACTGTTGACCGAGGCGCCTGTACTAGTGTCGCCAGATTTTGAAGCGCCGTTTACGTTATTTGTAGATGCCAGTGATATAGGGGCTGGAGCTGTACTGACGCAGCAGAATGATGGAATTTACCGCCCCGTGTCCTTCTTCTCGAAGAAGTTCGTTAAGCACCAGAGGTCGTACAGTACGGTCGAGAAAGAGACTTTGGCCCTGGTGATGGCATTGAAACATTTTGAAGTGTATGTGAGTGGGGGAGGACACCCAGTGACGGTGTACACAGACCATAATCCCCTAGTTTTCCTGAAGAAAATGAAGCATGCAAACCAGAGATTAACCAGATGGTTTTTATCGCTCCAAGAGTATGACCTGGTGATAACGCACATAAGAGGGCGAGACAATGTAGTAGCTGATGCGTTATCTCGAGCCTAGGCACTAGAATAATTCTCAAAAACAAGGGGGAGGGAGTGTTATGATCCCAGGTAGCCGAAAAACGAGTCTCCCCTTTGAGAATTATTCTATTAAGCCTGACCTAACCAGAAGGTCTAAGGAATATAGAGGTGATAACCCATATGTAAAATAGTTGCTTGGATATGAATAACAATTTGAGATTATGGGCAATGAAGAAGAAAACAGATAAATGACTGGCTAGGAGATGTGGACATTTTGCTGGAGGCGTGAGGCTCACTTCTGGAGGGGCTTTGACCTCACTTGAGTGCCAGACATCGCAGGGGAAAGCCGCGCTCCATTCGAGCTCCCGTCAGAAGGGAACCCCTAGTGATATATCTCGAAGAGAAGAGAAGTGTGCAGACGTACCAGCTGTGGAATCGAGCTGGGAACGTTGTGGTCTCAAGTCCTGGTCGACGAGCAGATATTAAATCGCCCAGAGGCATTATTGTGGGCCGTGGAAGCGCCGTGACCAGACGCCGTCAGAGGGAGAAGCGCCCTCGACCAGACGATCTGTGGTAAGCACGATATACGCCAGTTCGTAGTGATTGCTTGTAGTTGGTCGTGTGCCCAGCGACAGTAGCGATGTTTATTTATAAGTTAGACATGTTTTAATAAGGCAGAAGGCCTGAAATAAGAGAGTGGAGATTGAGGAACACGGAGCGACGTCCGTCCCCTCTGAGCTCTGACAGACGACTGAGGGAGCCCGGCTCCTGACGGAGGAAGACCCTCCCAGCGAGTGAGGACCGCCGCCAGGCGAGGTGTAGTATGGACCCACCCAAAACTGGGAAGTCCACTCTCACTGTATATAGAGGACAGATAGAGGTTGGAGACAAACATATTGTGTGAATATTTTTGTTTATGTGTTAAAGGGGAAACATTTTTATTGGAGTGTC
Organism: Procambarus clarkii; assembly: GCF_040958095.1. Taxonomy (NCBI): domain Eukaryota; kingdom Metazoa; phylum Arthropoda; class Malacostraca; order Decapoda; family Cambaridae; genus Procambarus; species Procambarus clarkii. The sequence goes on along the minus strand of NC_091168.1, from coordinate 39,270,182 downwards.
GATGGGTTGCAGGTTTGTCTTTGGGGAAGAAGTTGCTGAGAACTTCGAAGCCAGCCTAGATGAGGTAATTGATGAGACTCCAAGGTAGTGAAGCAGAGGACCTCGAGCTGGGAGGAGAAGCAGTGAAGAGGAGTGTCACATGCTTCTGTAGAGGTGGAGAAGCACCATAGTTGCTCGAGGAAACTTCAGGGTGTAGCAGCCAAGAGAGCTGTGGAGGACCCTAGCAGAAGGGTGAAGCACCGTAGTTGCTCAAGGAAACTTCATGATAGCAGCCTGGAGGAGCTGCAGAGGATCCTGGTAGTGAAGCCCGGAAGAACCTGAAGATATCAGGGTAGTGATCTTCCAGAGGTGGAAGGGAAGTTATTGCTTGTAGGGAGTTGATAGTGTTTGGTTGTCATTAGCGTGCAAGACGCAGTGAGAGGTGAGTGACTGTTTGCATTCTTATGTCAAGGAGTGTTTTATACTGAAGTTTAGAGTAGCAGGCGTAGGCTGGATTACCTACAGATGTATGCGTTCTAGGACTGATAGGGTGATCGATTGATCATTGCAGTGTAGCAAGGAACATTTATACTGATATATGTTATTGCATTCACATGCTGATTTTCTTTGTACACATTTATAGATACATGTATATATTCTCTTGCTGATGGTGCAACAGTGTATGTAGACTTGATCTACTTGAGGAGGTTGATAGTATCATGTGGTGAACCAGGAGATAGGATACCACTTGATAAGCTGATAATAGAGTTCTGATGGTATTGGAGTGCAACCTGATTGTAATATTATAGAGTATAGGATTCATTATTATTATGTGTGTGTATGTATCGTGTATGTGCTTTGTCCAGTAAATGTATCCCAATTTGCTGGTGTTTGCCCTTGTCCTAGTGAGGCTTCCCAGGAGGTAGTAAAGAAGGAGAGAGAGAGAGAAAGAACCAAGAACCACTGCTGTGGACAGGGTAGAAGGTAATACTAGTAAGTCATAGGGGATTGAGGAGATCATATCTCATAAGGAGAGAGTGGGGAGTCACAGCAGCTCGAGTGGGTGTGTGCACGTGACAACGAGGCTAAGTGTTGGAGCCGCATCCCCTAAACGTGTGACGCTGAGCCCCTCTCCAAGAGCCAGAAGCGCCAAGGGTGATCTCCTAGTATAGGCACTCTACCGAGTTGTGGGTTGGGTTGTCCATAGAGAAGGATCAACGACGACAACACCACCACCCCACAGTCTATAATACCATACCACTGTTTCTTCAAAGTGGATGTTGCTTAAGGCCTTGATCAGATAATGAGCCAATCTTACACCTAGCAGTAAGGCTGTTAATTCCAGTTGTCGCAATGATCGTTTCTTTAACGGTGCCACCTTTGATGTGAGCAAATTGGCTTGCTCATTTGAGACCAGGTAAGCTACTGTGCCTTGAGCCTTTCCTGAGGCATCACAGAATACATGTAGCTTAATTGATTCTTTTTCATTTACTGTGTTCCGAGGGAACTTGACAGACTATAGGATACTTAAATCTTTCACTAGCCCTTGCCATTGTTCTTGTAAGGTAGGTGTTTGAAGATCATCCCAGCCTATCTTTTGTTGCCAACATTCCTGCATTATCAACTTTCCATTAATTAAGAATGGACTTAATAGTCCTAATGGGTCAAAGGGTTTGCTGACTTGTGAGAGTAATTTTCTCATTGTTAGGTTGGTGGTATTTGGCTCCACTGACTTGATTATCAACTGATCTGCTATCGTATCCCATTCGACACCTAGTACTTTTGTCGTCTCGCGTACCTGGTGGTCAGGAAATTCAGTTTTGATCAGTTGATTTAATTTGGCTTTGTTGGAGACCCACGACTGGAGAGGCATATTTGCTCCCATTAATTCTCGATTGGCCTCGTGGTATATGTTTAGCAGTTTACTTTCACTGCTGGTTGTTCCTTGGAAATTGTCTACATACAAGTTATTGCTAATTTCTGTTTTATTTGGCCTCTTGGAATTCTTCAAGTGCGTGTCTAAGGTAGCTTGAAGCAGAAACGGGAAGACGTGGCACCAAACAAAACAGACGCAAACCTGTAAGTGATTAATTCACTGTTTGGATCGTTAGGATCCATAATCCATAGGAACTTTGTGTAGTTACGGTCTTCTTCTTGGAGACCTACCCTAAGGAAAACCTTGCTGATGTCGGCCGCATATGCGTAAGTCCCGATGCGGAACTTTAACAGTACATCATATAGCCTCTGTGTCAGGCTAGGGCCAGTTTGAAAGCAGTCATTTAACGAAACACTACCCTGCCTTGCCTTTGCGCTGCAATTAAATACTATCCGTAGTGAGGTAGTAGCTGAATTTTTCAGTACAGGGTGATGTGGCAGCTAGTGTCCTTCCTTTGGGTTATCTCAGTTCTCAGGATGTCCTTGTAAGCGCATCACCTGTGATCTTAATTGGTTTTGTTCCATAAAATTGTTGATGGGTAGCAGAGGGTGATTCAGCTTCCATGGTAACCTGACGCAGTATTGATTATCTCTGTAGATAACTGAGTCCAGGTATTGTTTGTAAGTCCAGTCATCATCTGGGCTAGGTTGTTCAGGGACAATGCCGAGAGTTGCCAGGTCCCATAATTTATGTACAGGGGAATCAAGCTCATCCTCGGACATGTCTCTGAATTGTAGTGGAGACTGTTCTCCTAGTCATGCAACCATTACTGTGTTGGCATGTTGGTGGCCTACAGGTGCAGGTTGCTTCAGTCGTAATACTGGGCCTGTTAGCAAATAGCCACCTGCTGATGGTAACAGGTTCATTCCCTTTTTTTCTTCCTTTCCTTTGATAAACTTATGGTAGACATCTGATCCCATTAGGATTCTAATATTGGAGAGGTTGTCTGATGTGATTTTGTCAGCCAATTTGATTCCCTTTTCTTTCAGGAATTTGGCTGTGGTCCCTTGACCATACACATACAGGTCTGTTGGGAATCTATCTACTACAAGAGCTTGTATCGTTCGGACATAACCACCTAAACGTACTATATGTTGTACAATCTTGAAGACTTTTACTCCCGAGTTAGTCAGGAATCCTGCTATGTCTATTCATGTCTCTCGTACAGGTTTGAGCTTCAAGGTATCTACCAACTACTTTGAGATAAAAGTCATTTGGGATCCTTGGTCAAATAATCCACGTATGGTAACCTTGGACTTTCCATTTTTAATGATCAATTGAGCAGTGGGTATTGCTGATTTATGATCAGACCTTGTTGAGAAGACACGTCAGGTAGCACGGTACAAAGCTGTACCGAAGCAGAAGTTTCTTCCTCCACCTGTGGTTTGGGAGACTTTGTACTTGAGTCCCCACAAAGTGCTGTATGGTGTTGACCCTTATGGCATCTATTACAGGTGCATATTTGAGTTGCACAGGTGTCGGGATTATGTGACCTTATACACCTGGTGCATTTACGTAACTCCTTGAGTCGTTTTACACGTGTAGCACGATAAGGGTAAGCTTTGCAGCTGTACATGGTATGTTGTTCTTCATAGAACACACATGGCCTCGAGACGTTAACAGTATCATGGGGAGTCACCGTTTTGGGTGACACATTAACTGTAGGTTTGGAGGAACCCACTGCATATGTGCCTACACTGCCTTGTTTCCACTTTGGGGAGGGGAAGTTGTTTTAGATTTATTTGGAGTACTGTTTGTACTCTGTTGTTTACTATGAGTGGTTAAAGAAGGTTTAGATGTCACTTTTCCATCTGTGTTATCTCGTCGTCTTTCTATGATGGAACGCAAACCTTCGGTTATCTCCTTTACTGTCAGAGAAGATTTGTTATCTAAGACAAACAACTTATCCAGTATATCACTGGGTAATTTGTGTTTCATATGGACTTGGATTATCCAGTCCGATTCCTCTAGATTTACCTGATTCTTAAGTGCCTTGAGCAAGGACTCAAGCTCCAATCTAAAGGCTTGGAGTGAGTCAGCTGTTCCATCTGGAGGGTTAAATTAATATCCAACAGCTTGGGTTAGAAGTCTGATAGTCCTTTCTGGCTTAGCATAATTATCCTTAAGGAGCTGTACTGCATTATTGTACCCATCATCAGTCAACCTGTCCTCTTAAAAATAATGTCAACATTTGCTGTTTGACTGTACGGCTCTTTTTGGACGTTAATTTTTGTCAAATTACGGCTATTATCGCTACCAGGGGCTATCTCTCATTATACCATAAAATGCCACACTATTATTATTCTATAACTCACTAACTATTCTCTAATATTTGTTCTTCAATAAAAATATTTATGTTTTTGCCTAATTATTCCATAAATCAGAAAATTCCTTCCCGTTGATTTTTATATTTAGGAAAACATCTAATAAATTTGGAATTGAATTTTTCATTCGCCGACAGTTACCAGTTACTATTTAACACTCTTTACTCTAATGTCGCTGGTCATTATGATTTTCCCAGGATTTATATAGCTTTTGTAGTAGCATTCAGTCAGAGCACTGTAATTTACCTATGGGAAACCTCGATAGCCGTCGTAAATTAATAATAATCATTTATGGAATAATAAATGAGCAAACATATGCAATTTCGAATGTTACGACTTTGGCGGGTACGCCGTTCCATGGGTTTACAACCCCAATGGTTTAAAAAACACAGTACTTTTAATGTATACGTGACTAAGTATGCTCTAATATATGTGCCTCAGTGAAAATTATAATTTTTTTTTTAATTTGTCCATAATAAATAAGATTCCTTACTGTCGATCTTTATATTAAGAAAAACATCCAAAAAATTTGGTATTGAGTTTTCGTTCAGATAAAGTTTCCAGTTACTATTTCCTAGTTATCATTTAATGTAGGTAGTTAATATTTTACTGTTATTTATAAAGAAATTTAACATTATGTATTTATAATACAGAATTATTTGGTGGTTCAAGTGCCTCATAATTATGTAAAATACATTGTGACAACTACTTGTTAATTAAAATCAAGAGTTTTTTGACAACTATAAAATCCTGTTGAAATCATGCCGTTTGGAGTTGTCATACGCTTCTTAGTAAATAATGTTATGTAATGTTTGGCACAATTTATCACTGTATATTGTGATGGTGTTCCCCCCCTTATAATTCTCCCACGCCTGCAGTAAGAGTCATGTCTACTTTTCCCAAGCGTTCTCTACGTTGCAGGCTACAATTTGATATATGGGAGAGAGTGAAGTGTTCTCGGAGAGCCGAGAAATTTGTGAAATAGTAATATTTTGGCCTGTGGCATAGGCCCTTTAGGGAGCCAAGATGGCGCTTGCCTCCCTGATTTCCCGCCAAAACCGTGTGACGTCAGTGGCACCGGATTGGTCGCCGACAGCAATGTGGCACCGGGAGCCAATGAAAACCTCCCGTGGCAAAAGTGACGTCACGAAGGAAGGGGGTCCGGCCCGCGAGCCGGGCTGGCGCCATCAGTCAGACACGACACATCACAGAGGTCGGACGTGCGACGACTGGCCCTGTCAGTTGGACAGTTGTTTCCCGCTCCCGTGGATTTACGCGTCACCTGAAGTCCGCCAGTACTCTGAGAAGTCTTCCCTAGTTCATGTGTTGAACCAGAAGAGGGAATTGACGGTTATTTGAGCAACAAGTGCTCCAGTCAGGTACTGTGCAAGAAGCAGTGAAGCCGTGCAGTGACGTATGTGACGTCTGTGGCAGTTCACCAGTTCGTGACAGCGTAGTGGCTGACAGAGCCACTGGGTAGCTGAGGAAGAGAGGACTATTTGGGGAATCCGGACGACTGTAGTTGAGACGTAGGCGGCAGCCGTTGCTTGGAGAAGACGACGGCCAGGAGACCATCTCCAACCCTTCAAGAAGTCAAAAAGGAGGACGGACCTGCAGTGAAGAGGGCACGGAGACGACGCGCTAAACGGTGGGACGACGAGAGGCTCTAGTAGGACACGACGACGTGTGTGTGGGGGCGTTCCCAACACGAGGACCAGGAGCTACATCTCGACTCTCATCGGAGGATAGGGTGAAGTAGGTGGTTCTAGTTCCCTCCCCATTCCCCTTTAGTTAGCTATATTATTCGGCTATATTATCTAGCCTGAGGATTTTATATGTCGTGAGCAAGTCTCACCCATGTCACGGTAAAGCACCAGTGTGCTAGACAGTACTATCAAGAGTACTTGTAATATTCATGTTGATTATTGGTGTGCACAGGCACCAGGAACAAGTGATAAATTTACTGTGTTGTGTATATCTTTCTATAGATTTTGATATGAACATATAATGGTAAATTATATATAATATTATGCCAGTATTTGGAAGTTAGGCTGTGTGCCCAGAAACCATTTATTTTCCATGTATTGATATTTGATGTATCTACATAATATATGCTATGTTCATGCAGTGATTAGTCATTTGTGAATACAGTGAATTATTGCGTTATTGCCCACGAGAGAGAGTACTGAAAACTCCAGTGTTAATACTTTATAATATGTTATTGAATGAAGGGCAGTGAAATCCATTACAGTGAATCATTATAGCATTGATTGTAGAAACGACTGTTTGAGCCTGAGTATAGTGTAACTAAGTGATATGAGCTATTGTGCCAATAACGAGTGTGCCAGTTTATAGTAATATTGGAGAACTTAAAGAAACGGCGCGCGTAAATCTGAAAACAAGCAATAAGCTCTCGCGCGCGGAGGCCAGGCGATCAGCTGTTCTTGACATTTGACAAGGAGGGCAGGTGTTGCCACTTAGTGATCGCAAACTAACCGTGGGAATTACCGGCCGCGTCAGGATCAGTTGATTTATTTGTTATTGTTTGGCCTTGTGACATCTTTCATACATTTTAAGTAAAATACAAAATTACCATTGTGTTTTTATCATCTCCTCCATTGATCTTGTGGCTATATTATACTGAAAGCATAGAGTGATAACAGTAAGTACCTGCCTGGATTCCTGATCTATTGAGTGTGACCTTGCCAAGGCTACCATTGACTTCACCAGTCCACTGAGGTGTTACTGGCCACCTAAAACACCAGTTGGCGACCTTGTGGTTAACCGTAGAGCCCGATTGTTGGGGAGGGCACACGACAGTCAAGTGAACGAGTCGTGTTCTCACTCTTTCTTAATCAGAGGCCGTTAAGATTGACTGGGAGACTCTCCAGGCGTGCAGTGGCGCCGTGAGGATCGAGTGAAGACCCGCAGGGCTACAGTGAGTGACCTTGAGCATAACTATTGCTCACCCCAGAGTAAGAATAGAGAGATGTAAACCCCAACATTGGCGACCTTGCCAGGATTTCGATCGGAGTAAAGGTTGCAGTGGTGGTACTTGGCAGTGGTGTTAGAGATCAGGTGAAGGTTATCACTCATAGCACAAGATGGAGGATGATAAAGTAACCAAGTTTATTGACACTCGAGATGGACAGGTGCTGGAAGAGTGCACCAAGGCACAGTTACAGGCAATAGTGGATCATTTTGGAATAAAGCTGAAATCTGCCAGAGTGGCAGAAAGAAGACTAGAGATAATGGCTCAGCTCAGGGCTCGAGACGAAGCTTTGGGGGAAGAACGGCCCCAAACACCTGCCAGTGCGGGTGAACACCTGAGTATTGGTGGAAGCAGCAGGGGATCCAGCGGCAGCAGGCACAGCATTAAGCTGGAAATAATGAAGCTGCAGCTGGAAGCACAGCAGCGCAAAGAAGAGCTGGAAGCACAGCAGCGCAAGGAAGAGCGAGAAGCAGAAGCACAGTTGAGGAGAGAAGAAGCACAACAGCGCAAGGAAGAGCGAGAAGCAGAAGCGCAGTTGAGGAGAGAAGAAGCACAGCAGCGCAAGGAAGAGCGAGAAGCACAGCTGAAGCGTGAGGAGCGAGAAGCACAACTGCGCCGGGATGAGCAAGAGCGAGAAGCACAGCTGAAGCGTGAGGAGCGAGAAGCACAACTGCGCCGGGAAGAACAAGAGCGAGAAGCACAGATGAAGCGTGAGGAGCGAGAAGCACAGCTACGCAGGGAAGAACACGAGCGAGAAGCTAGGATGAGACAACAGGAAATAGATGCCAACAAGGAGGTGGAGCTGAAGCGAGCTGAACTGGGACTAGGTGCCCCTGCCCCGCCGCCACAGGAAGACCGACGAGTGAGGGAACGAGACCTGCCGGTCTTTGTGCCTAGTGAAGCCGAAAGTTTCTTCGATCACTTTGAGAGAGTTGCTGCTATGAAGAGGTGGCCGAGGGCGGAGTGGGCGGAGTTGGTCCAAGGGAGGCTCACAGGTGAAGCTCGCGAAGCCTTCACTATGCTCGACTTCCAAGAATGCGCTAACTACGATGCGGTAAAACGAGCTGTGCTCCGTTCCTTTAAGCTCACGCCAGAGTGTTACAGAAAGAGGTTTAGAGAATGTACCCGGGCGCCAGGAAAATCGTATGCGGAGACGGCGAGGGACATGGAAAGAAAGTTCCTTAAGTGGATGGACTCTGAAGAAGCGGGGTCGGCCGAAGAAATCAAGGAACTAATGGTCATGGAAAAGTTTATGTCCGTGCTCCCTCCTGAGATCAGGATGAGGGTAAAGGAGGCGGACATAAAGAACCTGAGGGCCGCAGCCGACCGGGCCGACATGTTAGAAGAAGCCCTACGCCCACGCCGAGAGGGACAGCACCGACCACCCGCATACGTCGGAAACGATAGGAATTATAGAAGGACGAATGGATGGAGGACAGAAGCGAGTTCTCCCAAGTCCCACCGCTCGAGATGGGACGACAGAGGAACAAAAAGTGCTGTAGAGCCGATAGAGGAGAGCCAAGATGAGAGCTCGGAAGTTGTTACTGCAACGAAGGAAACGACGAGTGAGGCGAGAAGGACACAGGGTGTGACGGTCTCTGGAGGCAGTGCTAAGGCGAGCGGTGGCGGATGGTCTCCGCCAAGGGTCCGCTGCTACAACTGCGGGAAAATCGGACACGTCGCGCGGGAGTGCAGACGCTTTAAGCAGCGAGGACACGTTGCTTTAGTGATGTTCGAGGACCAGAGGGCCGAGGGAGTGCGGGATGAGCCCGTGCTGAATGGGGAGAAGGAAGTTCACCCATTCATGTGTCAAGGAACCGTAAGGATGGGGGTCGCAGACCCCATCCCAGTGAAGATGCTAAGAGACACCGGGGCTGACTTTACCCTGGTAAGTGAAACCCTGTTCCCCGAGGGTTACAAGAGTACCAGTGTGGGGGTGGCAAGTGTGACCACTGTGGGAGGCCCAGTGAGGATGCCCCTACACCAGGTAACTTTGGATTCCGATTATGGCTGCCAGACCCTAGTGGTGGGAGTCTGTACATCAATGCCCAAGATGGAGGCGCAGGTCATCTTGGGGAATGACGCATGTGGAGGATACGTCCTCCCGCATCTCGTGAAAGGCGAAGAGTGCCCAGAACAATACAAGAAGACAGGCGGAGAGTTGAGCGTCTGTGGGGACGAGAAGGGAATCGCACCGGTGGCGATCCCAGTTTGTACTGTGACACCGAGACAACGCGAAGAACCAGGAGGTTGTGGATCTGATGGGGCTGAGGAGACGACTGACAGCCTAGAAACAGATCACCTCTGCGTAGGACCCAGAGAACGAGCGGAGGGCGGAAGTAGCCCGAATGGTGAGTTGCAAGTGACCCTCACCAGTTCTCCAGGGGTAAACTGCACTCGTCTCGGAGAGTTGCAGCAGGAGGAGTTCCCCGAATTGGTTAGTAAGGCCGAAGGAGGACGTGTGGGTCCTGAGAAGGTTTACTTTCCATTTATCTATATTATATATGCCATGCTATCTATGATGAGGGAACGATGGACACCAGGAGCGACCGTGGGAACGGTGAATAAATATGTCCAGAAGTTCAAAGAACGTCTCACTAGAGCGAAGGAACTGGCTAGGAAACTCCTGAAGAAAGCGCAACGTAAGATGTCGGAGTGGTACGACGGGAGAGCTGCGCAGAGAGATTTCCAGGTCGGAGCCCAAGTGATAGTTTTGTTTCCAGGTAAATGTAAGGTGACCTAGTCGCGGTTCAAGGGACCATACCAGGTGATGCGACGGTTGGGTCCAGTGTCGTACGAGATTGGGAAGCCGGACAGACCCCGAAAGAAACAGGTGTGTCACGTAGACTGCCTGAGACCTTTCTTCACTGTGGAAGGGAGAGCCGCCAGGCAGGAAAGAACGATTATCCGAGAAACCCAGCGGAAGACGGTTCTGTGTGTAAAGGGGGACCGAGAATTCCCGGAGGAGGAAGAAAAGTGGTCCAGGGCGGACGGGGCCCGTCTCACCGACACTGAGAGTCTGACATGGATCAAGGTCAAGCACATCAAGGGGAAGGACAACGTAGTAGCGGATGCCCTATCCCGCATACACTAACCAGACATGAATCTTATTTTAAGGGGAGGGGTATGTGACGGTGTTCCCCCCCCTTATAATTCTCCCACGCCTGCAGTAAGAGTCATGTCTACTTTTCCCAAGCGTTCTCTACGTTGCAGGCTACAATTTGATATATGGGAGAGAGTGAAGTGTTCTCGGAGAGCCGAGAAATTTGTGAAATAGTAATATTTTGGCCTGTGGCATAGGCCCTTTAGGGAGCCAAGATGGCGCTTGCCTCCCTGATTTCCCGCCAAAACCGTGTGACGTCAGTGGCACCGGATTGGTCGCCGACAGCAATGTGGCACCGGGAGCCAATGAAAACCTCCGGTGGCAAAAGTGACGTCACGAAGGAAGGGGGTCCGGCCCGCGAGCCGGGCTGGCGCCATCAGTCAGACACGACACATCACAGAGGTCGGACGTGCGACGACTGGCCCTGTCAGTTGGACAGTTGTTTCCCGCTCCCGTGGATTTACGCGTCACCTGAAGTCCGCCAGTACTCTGAGAAGTCTTCCCTAGTTCATGTGTTGAACCAGAAGAGGGAATTGACGGTTATTTGAGCAACAAGTGCTCCAGTCAGGTACTGTGCAAGAAGCAGTGAAGCCGTGCAGTGACGTATGTGACGTCTGTGGCAGTTCACCAGTTCGTGACAGCGTAGTGGCTGACAGAGCCACTGGGTAGCTGAGGAAGAGAGGACTATTTGGGGAATCCGGACGACTGTAGCTGAGACGTAGGCGGCAGCCGTTGCTGGGAGAAGACGACGGCCAGGAGACCATCTCCAACCCTTCAAGAAGTCAAAAAGGAGGACGGACCTGCAGTGAAGAGGGCACGGAGACGACGCGCTAAACGGTGGGACGACGAGAGGCTCTGGTAGGACACGACGACGTGTGTGTGGGGGCGTTCCCGACACGAGGACCAGGAGCTACATCTCGACTCTCATCGGAGGATAGGGTGAAGTAGGTGGTTCTAGTTCCCTCCCCATTCCCCTTTAGTTAGCTATATTATTCGGCTATATTATCTAGCCTGAGGATTTTATATGTCGTGAGCAAGTCTCACCCATGTCACGGTAAAGCACCAGTGTGCTAGACAGTACTATCAAGAGTACTTGTAATATTCATGTTGATTATTGGTGTGTACAGGCACCAGGAACAAGTGATAAATTTACTGTGTTGTGTATATCTTTCTATAGATTTTGATATGAACATATAATGGTAAATTATATATAATATTATGCCAGTATTTGGAAGTTAGGCTGTGTGCCCAGAAACCATTTATTTTCCATGTATTGATATTTGATGTATCTACATTATATATGCTATGTTCATGCAGTGATTAGTCATTTGTGAATACAGTGAATTATTGCGTTATCGCCCACGAGAGAGAGTACTGAAAACTCCAGTGTTAATACTTTATAATATGTTATTAAATGAAGGGCAGTGAAATCCATTACAGTGAATCATTATAGCATTAATTGTAGAAACGACTGTTTGAGCCTGAGTATAGTGTAAGTAAGTGATATGAGCTATTGTGCCAATAACGAGTGTGCCAGTTTATAGTAATATTGGAGAACCTAAAGAAACGACGCGCGTAAATCTGAAAACAAGCAATAAGCTTTCGCGCGCGGAGGCCAGGCGATCAGCTGTTCTTGACATTTGACAAGGAGGGCAGGTGTTGCCACTTAGTGATCGCAAACTAACCGTGGGAATTACCGGCCGCGTCAGGATCAGTTGATTTATTTGTTATTGTTTGGCCTTGTGACATCTTTCATACATTTTAAGTAAAATACAAAATTACCATTGTGTTTTTATCATCTCCTCCATTGATCTTGTGGCTATATTATACTGAAAGCATAGAGTGATAACAGTAAGTACCTGCCTGGATTCCTGATCTATTGAGTGTGACCTTGCCAAGGCTACCATTGACTCCACCAGTCCACTGAGGTGTTACTGGCCACCTAAAACACCAGTTGGCGACCTTGTGGTTAACCGTAGAGCCCGATTGTTGGGGAGGGCACACGACAGTCAAGTGAACGAGTCGTGTTCTCACTCTTTCTTAATCAGAGGCCGTTAAGATTGACTGGGAGACTCTCCAGGCGTGCAGTGGCGCCGTGAGGATCGAGTGAAGACCCGCAGGGCTACGGTGAGTGACCTTGAGCATAACTATTGCTCACCCCAGAGTAAGAATAGAGAGGTGTAAACCCCAACAATATACAAACTGTTTAGGTATTAATGTATTCTAAAGTTTGTTTGTTTTTTAAATGTGTACTGTGTTACTTCATCCTAAACTTCTTTTGGAAAGTGTATATCATATATAAGTAATTGGCCACCGTTTAGTAAAGTTTATATGTTCTTTTAGTGTAAATAACGGAAGAAAATGTAAGACATAGTCTGCATATCTCTTTCCAAATGTCTTTTAAGTTTTTTTCCTAAAGACAAATAAGATTTTGCGAATTTTGATTATCAAGTACATTAATTATTAACTTTTTGTCGTTATTATTATTATAATTAAAAGAATTACACATTGTGTTTGTTTATGTACGAAACATGGTGTAATAACCAGTTTATTGATGCCATCGCTCCTAAATCAACAAAAACAACCAGTGTACTGTTGTAAATATTCATAGCTTAGGATTTCTTAGCTCAGGTTAGTCATTTTTAGGCTCTGTTGTAAGTTAGGTTAGATTATGCTAACCTTCGTATGCTGTATACAAACAGACCGACCGGGCAACACAAGGTACCGGCCATATCAGTGGCTAATGTGGATTATTGCTTTACTATACATCAGTTCTGCAATTATTCAGATAATATTTAACTACTACTAATTGTTATTAGTTTGACAATATTGCAGAAAGTTAGGGAATGTCAGAAGAGTAGTCACTGACAGTCACAGGGCAACAAAATGGATACGATGTTGACCAGTCCAGCTTTTGAGTAGGTAAAAGATCACTAGCGTTTTGCCCGAAACACTATGCGTGCAAGTGGCTTTACAAGATTGTAAAATCAACATCATTCCTATGTTCTCTCTTAACCCCCAGTGTACCTTCTTTTATATAAATAAATAAAATTCAAATTAAATTTAAAATTCAAATGTTTATTCTGGTAAAGTACATACATACAAGAGGTGATACAAAAATTGATAGATTTATAGATAGAGCTAGTACATACAATGCCTAAAGTCACTATTACGCAAAGCGTTTCAGGCAGGAAAAACATTAAAGACTAAAACTTAATACAAATTGAGATTAAAGTATAAAATGTGTTGAGAAAAATAAAAGGGGAACACGGCAGAAAAACAGCAAAAATACAATTAGGTCGACAAACAGCATTGTTTAAAATAACAGACATGGGTTGACAATATAAGGTTATGGTAGGTTACAGGGAACTTATTAGGTAGTGCCTAGTTTTTATCTTAAACTGGTTGAGAGAGGCACAGTCTTTAACATGATTGGGAAGGTCATTCCACATTCTGGGTCCCTTCATTTGTAGAGCATTTCTAGTTTATTAAGTCGTACTCTTGGTATATCAAAACGGTATTTGTTTCTGGTGTGGTGCTCATGGGTTCTGTTACAACCTTCAATGAAGCTTTTGAGGTCAGGATTGGCATTACAGTTCAGCGTTATATATATATATATATATATATATATATATATATATATATATATATATATATATATATATATATATATATATATATATATATATATGTCGTACCTAGTAGCCAGAACGCACTTCTCAGCCTACTATGCAAGGCCCGATTTGCCTAATAAGCCAAGTTTTCATGAATTAATGGTTTTTCGACTTCCTAACCTACCTAACCTAACCTAACCTAGCTTTTTCGGCTACCTAACCAAACCTAACCTATAAAGATAGGTTAGGTTAGGTTAGGTAGGGTTGGTTAGGTTCGGTCACATATCTACGTTAATTTTAACTCCATTAAAAAAAAATTGACCTCATACATAATGAAATGGGTAGCTTTATCATTTCGTAAGAAAAAAAATAGAGAAAATATATTAATTCAGGAAAACTTGGCTTATTAGGCAAATCGGGCCCTGCATAGTAGGCCAAGAAGTGAGTTCTGGCTACTAGGTACGACATATATATATATATATATATATATATATATATATATATATATATATATATATATTTATATATATATATATATATATATATATATATATATATATATATATATATATATATATATATATATATATATATATATATGTCGTACCTAGTAGCCAGAACTCACTTCTCAGCCTACTATTCAAGGCCCGATTTGCCTAATAAGCCAAGTTTTCCTGAATTAATATATTTACTATAATTTTTTTCTTATGAAATGATAAAGCAACCCTTTTCTCTATGTATGAGGTCAATTTTTTTTTATTGGAGTTAAAATTAAAGTAGATATATGACCGAACCTAACCAACCCTACCTAACCTAACCTAACCTATATTTATAGGTAAGGTTAGGTTAGGTAGCCAAAAAAAGCTAGGTTAGGTTAGGATAGGTAGGTTAGGTAGACGAAAAAACATTAATTCATGAAAACTTGGCTTATTAGGCAAATCGGGCCTTGAATAGTAGGCTGAGAAGTGTGTTCTGGCTATTAGGTACGACATATATATATATATATATATATATATATATATATATATATATATATATATATATATATATATATATATATATATATATATATATATATATGTCGTACCTAGTAGCCAGAACGCACTTCTCAGCCTACTATGCAAGGCCCAATTTCCCTAATAAGCCAAGTTTTCATGAATTAATTGTTTTTCGACTACTTAACCTACCTAACCTAACCTAACCTAACTTTTTCTGCTACCTAACCTAACGTAACCTATAAAGATAGGTTAGGTTAGGTTAGGTAGGGTTGATTAGGTTCGGTCATATATCTACGTTAATTTTAACTCCAATAAAATAAAATTGACCTCATACATAATGAAATGGGTAGCTTTATCATTTCATAAGAAAAAAATTAGAGAAAATATATGAATTCAGGAAAACTTGGCTTATTAGGCAAATCGGGCCATGCATAGTAGGCTGAGAAGTGAGTTCTGGCTACTAGGTACGACATATATATATATATATATATATATATATATATATATATATATATATATATATATATATATATATATATATATATATATATATATATATAATACACACGAGAGGATGTGCAGTGACTTAACATCTAACATATTCAGAGATTTGAGTAAGGGTACCGAGTGATGTCTGGGGCCAGAGTTGAATATTGTCCTAATAGCAGCTTTGTATTGAGTAATTAGAGGACGTAAATGATTTTGGGTAGTAGAACCCCAAGCACAAATCCCATAGTTGAGATATGGATAGATGAGGGAGTAATAGAGCATCACCAGGGCAGGGCGGGGCACATAATATCTGATCTTAGAAAGAATGCCAACAGTTTTTTATTTTTTTTTACTGACAGGCTCCAGTTTGTTTCTGTGAATAATTCCATTTCTCCCACCCTACCCATTATCATTGGTGTTTCTCAGGGCATCATACTTGGCCCTCCTCCTCTTTCTCATATACATTAATGACCTTCCACATGCCTCTCAACACTTTAAACCAATTCTATTTGCTAATGACACAATCTTCATTTTCTCCAGTCCTGACCCTCTTGCTCTAAATGTCACAGTAAATACTAAACTAAATAAAGTCCATCTTTGGCTAACTGCTAACAAACTCACCCTTATCATTGACAAAACTTTCTATATTTTCTTTGGTAATAAATCCTGAAATTAAATTAATCTAAGAAAAACCAAAATCCAAATTAGTAATAGCATAGATGGCAAATTCCTTGGTGTTCTCATCGATAACATCGATAACAAGCTGAATTTCCAGGGACACATCTTTATATATAAAAATGGAAATGTTCGTTTGTTCAAAATCGCTAATCTCCGAAAGTTCTTCACGGATTGCTTTGAAAATTTCACACAAGGTTTCATTCTCATTCGGCCAGGTTTTTATGTACATACTATATAGATGTCATGTCTGTGACGGTAAAAAAAAACATGTTTTTTCTGAAAAACTGTGTTTTTCATGTGTTTTTCAAGTGAGGAAAATCTTCGAAATCTCTTTACTAATTGCTTTGAAATTTTGACACAACGTTGCATTCGAATAGGCATGTTTTTATATATTTACTACAGTATATACATGCCTCCCTGTGACAGGAAAAAAACATGTTTTTAAAAAAAAAAAAAAACGCGCCATACAAATGGCGCGGTCCAGAAGTGCATTCTGGCTATTAGGTACGACATATATATATATATATATATATATATATATATATATATATATATATATATATATATATATATTTATATATATATATATATATATATATATATATATATATATATATATATATATATATATATATATATATATATATATATATATATATATATATATATATTAGTATATTTTGGTAGCAGTCTTTCCTGTAGACATATATTATTAAATATGACCGAAAAAGTAAGATTAATAATACTAACACGAATTTTCTCAATCTTTCGTACATTTCTTTTCACTGTTGGAGGTAAATCAAAAATCAATTCTCCAAAATTCATTTTTATTTCTAGTCTGACGCGACACGAGCGCGTTTCGTAAAACTTATTACATTTTCAAAGACTTTAGTTTACAAATACATAACTGAATAGAACTTACGCATCTCCGATTTTATATCTACATTTTAGTGAGGTGGATGGGGTGAGGTGGCATTAATAGGGTATTAATTTCATCAACACAAGACAGAACAAGAGGTGGCATTAATAGGGTATTAATTTCATCAACACAAGACAGAACACGAAACAATGGGTATTGAATAGAAGTGTTTGTAGAAAGCCTATTGGTCCATATTTCTTGATGCTTCTATATTGGAGCGGAGTCTTGAGGTGGGTAGAATATAGTTGTGCATTAATTGGCTGTTGATTGCTGGTGTTGACTTCTTGATGTGTAGTGCCTCGCAAATGTCAAGCCGCCTGCTATCGCTGTATCTATCGATGATTTCTGTGTTGTTTACTAGGATTTCTCTGGCGATGGTTTGGTTGTGGGAAGAGATTATATGTTCCTTAATGGAGCCCTGTTGCTTATGCATCGTTAAACGCCTAGAAAGAGATGTTGTTGTCTTGCCTATATACTGGGTTTTTTGGAGCTTACAGTCCCCAAGAGGGCATTTGAAGGCATAGACGACGTTAGTCTCTTTCAAAGCGTTCTGTTTTGTGTCTGGAGAGTTTCTCATGAGTAGGCTGGCCGTTTTTCTGGTTTTATAGTAAATCGTCAGTTGTATCCTCTGATTTTTGTCTGTAGGGATAACGTTTCTATTAACAATATCTTTCAGGACCCTTTCCTCCGCTTTATGAGCTGAAGAAAAGAAGTTCCTGTAAAATAGTCTAATAGGGGGGTATAGGTGTTGTGTTAGTTGTCTCTTCAGAGGTTGCATGGCGTTTCACTTTCCTTCTTATGATGTCTTCGACGAAACCATTGGAGAAGCCGTTGTTGACTAGGACCTGCCTTACCATACAGAGTTCTTCGTCGACTTGCTTCCATTCTGAGCTGTGGCTGAGAGCACGGTCGACATATGCGTTAACAACACTCCTCTTGTACCTGTCTGGGCAGTTAACCTGTAACAACACCAGCAATCAACAGCCAATTAATGCACAACTATATTCTACCCACCTCAAGACTCCGCTCCAATATAGAAGCATCAAGAAATATGGACCAATAGGCTTTCTACAATCACTTCTATTCAATACCCATTGTTTCATGTTCTGGCTTGTGTTGATGAAATTAATACCTTATTAAATACCACCTCACCCCATCCACCTCACTCAAATGTAGATATAAACAAAATCGGAGATGTGTAAGTTCTATTCAGTTGTGTATGTGTTAACTAAAGTCTTTGAAAATGTAATAAGTTTTACGAAACGCGCTCAAGTGTCGCGTCAGACTAGGAATAAAAATGAATTTTGGAGAATTGATTTTTGAATTACCTCCAACAGTGAAAAGAAATGTACGAAAGATTGAGAAAATTCGTGTTAGAATTATTAATCTTACTTTTTCGGTCATATTTTATAATATATATATATATATTAATTTCATTTCATTATAATATATATATATATATATATATATATATATATATATATATATATATATATATATATATATATATATATATATATATATATATGTCGTACCTAATAGCCAGAACGCACTTTTATGCCTACTATGCAAGGCCTGATTTGCCTAATAAGCCAAGTTTTCCTGAATTAATATATTTTCTCTATTTTTTTTCTTATGAAATGATAAAGCTACCCATTTCATTATGTATGAGGTCAATTTTTTTTATTGGAGTTAAAATTAACGTAGATATATGACCAAACCTAACCAACCCTACCTAACCTAACCTAACCTATCTTTAGAGGTTAGGTTAGGTGAGGTAGCCGAAAAAGCTAGGTTAGGTTAGGTTAGGTAGGTTAGGTTGTCGAAAAACAATTAATTCAGGAAAACTTGGCTTATTAGGCAAATCGGGCCTTGCATAGTAAGCATAAAAGTGCGTTCTGGCTACTAGGTACGACATATATATATATATATATATATATATATATATATATATATATATATATATATATATATATATATATATATATATATATATATATGTCGTACCTAATAGCCAGAACGCACTTCTCAGCCTACTATTCAAGGCCCGATTTGCCTAATAAGCCAAGTTTTCATGAATTAATGTTTTTTCGTCTACCTAACCTACCTAACCTAACCTAAACTAGCTTTTTTTGGCAACCTAACCTAACCTTACCTATAAATATAGGTTAGGTTAGGTTAGGGAGGGTTGGTTAGGTTCGGTCATATATCTACGTTAATTTTAACTCCAATAAAAAAAAATTGACCTCATACATAGAGAAAAGGGTTGCTTTATCATTTCATAAGAAAAAAATTATAGTAAATATATTAATTCAGGAAAACTTGGCTTATTAGGCAAATCGGGCCTTGAATAGTAGGCTGAGAAGTGAGTTCTGGCTACTAGGTACGACATATATATATATATATATATATATATATATATATATATATATATATATATATATATATATATATATATATGTCGTACCTAGTAGCCAGAACGCACTTCTCAGCCTACTATGCAAGGCCCGATTTGTCTAATAAGCCAAGTTTTCATGAATTAATTATTTTTCGACTACCTAACCTACCTAACCTAACCTAACCTAACTTTTTCGGCTACCTAACCTAACCTAACCTATAAAGATAGGTTAGGATAGGTTAGGTAGGGTTGGTTAGGTTCGGTCATATATCTACGTTAATTTTAACTCCAATAAAAAAAAATTGACCTCATACATAATGAAATGGGTAGCTTTATCATTTCGTAAGAAAAAAATTAGAGAAAATATATTAATTCAGGAAAACTTGGCTTATTAGGCAAATCGGGCCTTGCATAGTAGGCCAAGAAGTGCATTCTGGCTACTAGGTACGACATATATATATATATATATATATATATATATATATATATATATATATATATATATATATATTATTAAATATGACCGAAAAAGTAAGATTAATAATTCTAACACGAATTTTCTCAATCTTTCGTACATTATGCTTCACTGTTGGAGGTAAATCAAAAATCACTTCTCCAAAATTCATTTTTATTTCTAGTCTGACGCGACACGGGCGCGTTTCGTAAAACTTATTACATTTTCAAAGACTTCACAAATACACAACTGATTAGAACTTGCGTTTCCCTGATTTTATATCTACATTTGAGTGAGGTGGGAAGGGTGATGTGGCATTACATTTGAGTGAGGTGGGAAGGATGATGTGGCATTAACACAAGACAGAACACTAGAGGATATTAATAGGGTATTAAAAGTATCAACACAAGACAGAACAGAAACAATGGGTATTGAATAGAAGTGTTTGTAGAAAGCCTATTGGTCCATATTTCTTGATGCTTCTATATTGGAGCGGAGTCTTGAGGTGGGTAGAATATAGTTGTGCAATAATTGGCTGTTGATTGCTGGTGTTGACTTCTTGATGTGTAGTGCCTCGCAAACGTCAAGCCGCCTGCTATCGCTGTATCTATCGATGATTTCTGTGTTGTTTACTAGGATTTCTCTGGCGATGGTTTGGTTATGGGAAGAGATTATATGTTCCTTAATGGAGCCCTGTTGTTTATGCATCGTTAAACGCCTAGAAAGAGATGTTGTTGTCTTGCCTATATACTTGCCTATATATAAGTTTTACGAAACGCGCCCGTGTCGCGTCAGACTAGAAATAAAAATGAATTTTGGAGAAGTGATTTTTGATTTACCTCCAACAGTGAAGCATAATGTACGAAAGATTGAGAAAATTCGTGTTAGAATTATTAATCTTACTTTTTCGGTCATATTTAATAATATATGTCTACAGGAAAGACTGCTACCAAAATATACTAATGTTAAAGTGCACGACCCAGCAGCAAGGAATCAAGCCTTCACGATAAAATATCGCCAGGATCTGATTCGTGATCAGATATACAAGGCAGAGAATGAAATCAAAGACAACAAAACGCAACTACTTCATGCTACAAACGAGTGGAGAAATAGCAACATCGACCATAGTATCCGTACCCGCATTGAACAACACCTCGACATCCTCACAGACCAACATCACCTCAGCACTGAAACTAGGATTATCAAGAAACTAACAACATTATATGGAGGACCTATGGCAATTCCACGACCAAGAGATGGCTTCCTGAACCTTGCAGGAATTAACCTCACTGAGGACCAAGTCACTCTCCTAAATCTGGGCATAAACTGTCATGTTATGTCCAGACCGAGTGAAATGGCCCGGAAAGTGGAGTTGGAAATTCTGTTGGACGACATATTCGACCTCGAGACACAAAAGAAGGTCACTACCAAAGATACCTTACAAGCAGAACTTATTGCAGAAGGAGGAAAGAATCGAGGCAACTACAGAAGCACCATACTGTCCCCCGAGCTTAGAGCGGCAGCTAAAAGCCTTCGTGAGAACAAGGAGATAGTTGTCAGGAGAGGTGACAAGTCGCCAATATATGTCATTCTTAAAAAAGACGAATATCTGGCGAAAATGAACATCATACTCTCTGACCAAACTAAGTTCCAAAGGGTAACGAAGGACACTACAGCCGAATTAAAAGCAAAGGTCAACAAACTGATCGAAACTGTGAACGCCAAGAAATCCGGACTCCACCTGCCAAAGATCATTGGGGAATATAAACCTGGATATGCGTATGGAAATGTCAAGACGCACAAGCCTGGAAACCCACTTCGGCCAATCATTAGCCAGATACCCACACCCACGTACAGATTGGCGAAGCGACTCAACGGCCTGCTGACTCCTTATGTTCCTTGCGCCTTCAGCCTGAAGTCTCCAAAGGAATTTGTGGACTTACTGCGGGGCGCACGGGCCACAGGGATAAGAGCCTCGTTGGACGTAGAATCGCTGTTTACCAACGTACCTGTGGACGAGACAATCGGAATGATAGCCGACAGAGTGTATCGTGATCCAGCCTGTACTCCTCTTGACATGCCAGAAAGTATTCTGAGGAAACTACTCCAAGCTTGTACTAAAGAGGCACCCTTCTTGAGCCCGGATGGGCACATGTATAAGCAAGTAGATGGGGTCGCCATGGGTTCTCCCCTAGGTGTCCTGTTTGCAAACTTCTACATGGGTACCATCGAGCAAAAAGTCTTAGTCGACATGAACTTGAAACCGGCCATATACTGCAGGTATGTTGACGACATTTTTACACAGGTACCTGATGTCAGACATCTGCAGGAGCTGAAGGAGGCATATGAGCAGAGTTCCGTGCTGCGTTTCACTTACGAGACGGAAAAGGATGGGAAGCTGCCTTTTCTAGATGTAACAGTCATGGAAAAGGGCGGAGGTTTCCACACTGCAGTCTACACAAAGGAAACAAACATAGGAATGTGCCTAAATGCCAACAGCGACTGCCCTGACAGGTACAAGAGGAGTGTTGTTAACGCATACGTCGACCGTGCTCTCAGCCACAGCTCAGAATGGAAGCAAGTCGACGAAGAACTCTGTAGGGTAAGGCAGGTTCTAGTCAATAACGGCTTCTCCAATGGTTTCATCGAAGACATCATAAGAAGGAAAGTGAAAAGCCATGCAACCTCCGAAGAGACAACTAACACAACACCTATACCCCCTATTAGACTATTTTACAGGAACTTCTTTTCCACAGCTCATAAAACAGAGGAAAGGGTCCTGAAAGATATTGTTAATAGAAACGTTATCCCTACAGACAAAAATCAGAGGATACAACTGACGATTTACTATAAAACCAGAAAAACGGCCAGCCTACTCATGAGAAACTCTCCAGACACGAAACAGAACGCTTTAAAAGAGACTAACGTCGTCTATGCCTTCAAATGCCCACTTGGGGACTGTAAGCTCCAAAAAACCCAGTATATAGGCAAGACAACAACATCTCTTTCTAGGCGTTTAACGATGCATAAACAACAGGGCTCCATTAAGGAACATATAATCTCTTCCCATAACCAAACCATCGCCAGAGAAATCCTAGTAAACAACACAGAAATCATCGATAGATACAGCGATAGCAGGCGGCTTGACGTTTGCGAGGCACTACACATCAAGAAGTCAACACCAGCAATCAACAGCCAATTATTGCACAACTATATTCTACCCACCTCAAGACTCCGCTCCAATATAGAAGCATCAAGAAATATGGACCAATAGGCTTTCTACAAACACTTCTATTCAATACCCATTGTTTCTGTTCTGTCTTGTGTTGATACTTTTAATACCCTATTAATATCCTCTAGTGTTCTGTCTTGTGTTAATGCCACATCATCCTTCCCACCTCACTCAAATGTAATGCCACATCACCCTTCCCACCTCACTCAAATGTAGATATAAAATCAGGGAAACGCAAGTTCTAATCAGTTGTGTATTTGTGAAGTCTTTGAAAATGTAATAAGTTTTACGAAACGCGCCCGTGTCGCGTCAGACTAGAAATAAAAATGAATTTTGGAGAAGTGATTTTTGATTTACCTCCAACAGTGAAGCATAATGTACGAAAGATTGAGAAAATTCGTGTTAGAATTATTAATCTTACTTTTTCGGTCATATTTAATAATATATGTCTACAGGAAAGACTGCTACCAAAATATACTAATATATATATATATATATATATATATATATATATATATATATATATATATATATATATATATATATATATATATATATATATATATATAATTAATATATATATATATATATAATTAATATATATATATATATATATATATATATATATATATATATATATATATATATATATATATATATATATATATATATATATATATATATATATATATATATATATATATATATATATATATATATATATATATATATATATATATATATATATATATATATATATATATATGTCGTACCTAGTAGCCAGAACGCACTTTTCAGCCTACTATGTGTTACGGTGCCCTCTCCTATTTTTTTCGTTTGCCTGCTTTAAGAGTCATATCAGCTCTCCCTGCTGATTCTCTGAGGTTCAGGGAGTCTATTGATATATGTGGCGACCAGACCGGCTGCCAGTTAAGGGAGAAAATTACATTATAAGTTGTAAGGGGAAATTGGCGCCCTGATATAAAATGAAAGAGTATCCCCTACTGCACATATGACGTTTTGGAAGGGACACTAGCCGATCGCGGATTGGCCGACTTAGGTCGCGGGCGACCAATCAGGGCCCGCCGTGACGTCACCGAGTGCCCTGGGCGGCGCCAACGTCAGAGTTGACCTGACCTTGGAAGCGACAGGACGCACCTCGGTCAGCTCTCAAGGATTAGAGGCTCTACAAGCCTTTCTTAGTGGATTAGTGCTGGCTATCGCAGCCCATCGGATATATTGGAGACCCCACGCTTCTGGGAAGCAAAACGGAACTAAGTTTATTGAGCGAAAGAGGGCCAAACTTGGAAAATATTCGGCGACGACGCTGGGCGGCGACGCTGGATGTTGAGGGCCTGAAAAGGTGTGGCGGGCAAGCCTAGCTGTGACCGGGTCACATCCACTGAGGGTTTTGGAAGGACGACACCGTGCCTAGGACAAGGAGCAACGCCTTGTGGAAGGGGCGAGTGTGGGAAAATAGTGATTGGCTCAGTGCCCATCGATGAACCAGGATTGGGGTAGCTGAATCTCAGGGATTGGAACGGCGACGACGCGAAGGCTCCACGACACCTGAGGACCTGTGGAACGTTCCTGGATCGTCAAGGATCGACTCAGGAAGCGTGGGAACCTCACACCATCGAGGGACAGGCGTCGTGAGCCAGGAATGTAAGGTAGATCATTTTCCCTCCCATTACCCCTTGTGTGAGTAGGCTAGTTAGGCCACAATATTTACTTATGTATGTGGCAATAGGACATTAATACTTTAGTAGTCGAATAGGCTGCAAGGCAGCTTGTGTCCAGGACTGTCAGAGGGGACAGTGTGTATGGATGGCAGGACAGTGAAGAAGAGGCGCCGACGTGGTGAAGAGGCCCTCCTGTGAGAGAGTGTGGGACTCCTGTCTTTCTGCCCAGTTGAAGGAGTGTTGGAGGTCGTGGAAGAAGAGGCTGACGATCTCCAGACTTATTATCCTTATTTCCATATTCATGTATTATTGTGATTGAATGTGTGTTCATGTAATTTGCGTCAGTAAATTCACACATTTTATCATTGTGTTTAAGTGTGCCTCCATTTATAATATTTCTCTATGAGCATACACGAAGGTTATCATAGTACCACCTAGGGAACACAACGTTCTCTATAGAAGTTCTTATTGCCTGGAGAGTGGTAAAGACAGCACAGACTTACATAAAAGTGTACCCTTAGCCATCCGATCAGTATCAGTGCCTGAATGGTGGCAACTATTAACGTAGTGGCTATAGAGAGGCAAAGCCACACAGACCTTCCTGGGAGAGTACCCTGGGCCAACAGTCTAATAGCAGATCTATGGGAGTAGCAATCTTCTGGCTACAAACAATATATAATACACCCACTGAACTGCATTGCTGGGGTGCAGATATAATAACCCAGCTGGCGACCTTGTTAAGAAGATAGAGAAGACAGGCGGGAAAGGAGTTCCTGCAACCTTTTTGTCTGGCAGGCAAGATTCAGGGAGGTTATTGTTATAAGGTAAGCCTGAGTCTTCCTTCACTCCTCCACGGGTCTAGGCCGGAACTGTTAACAGCAGTTTCCCCGTGTTTGACTGAGGGGCTTCCAGGGTGAATCAGTGGCACCCCCTTTTGTGGTGGAAGCAAAGACCTGCGGAGGTGGGCATTGTTGGTCCTCTCCTGTGTGACCAAGGAGACTCCGGTGAATCCCGGGAGTCGGAGGGGCTGAGTATTCGGCCTTTTGAGCCCCTAGCAGCCGAGTGCTAGCAGAGCCCCGGCCCACCTCCACGTGACATATGCAAGGCCCGATTTGCCTAATAAGCCAAGTTTTCCTGAATTATTATATTTTCTCTATTTTTTTCTTATGAAATGATAAAGCTACCCATTTCATTATGTATGAGGTCAATTTTTTTTTATTGGAGTTAAAATTAACGTAGATATATGACCGAACCTAACCAACCCTACCTAACCTAACCTAACCTATCTTTATAGGTTAGGTTAGGTTAGGTAGCCGAAAAACTTAGGTTAGGTTAGGTTAGGTAGACGAAAATACATTAATTCATGAAAACATGGATTATTAGGCAAATCGGGCCTTGCATAGTAGGCCAAGAATTGCATTCTAGCTATTAGGTACGACATATATATATATATATATATATATATATATATATATATATATATATATATATATATATATATATATATATATATATATATATATATGTATATATATATATATATATATATAACTGAAAACTCACACCCCAGAAGTGACTCGAACCCATACTCCCAGGAGCAACGCAACTGGTATGTACAAGACGCCTTAATCCACTTGACCATCACGACCGGACATAATGAGGTGATAGCCTAAGCTATTTGAACCACCCCACCGCCGGCACTCGGATAGTAATCTTGGGCATAGCATTTTATCAAATCACCTCATTCTTTGGGGCACACGTGAGGAACACAAATGCAAACAAGCCTGAATGGTCCCCGCATTTGTGTTCCTCACGTGTGCCCCAAAGAATGAGGTGATTTGGTAAAATGCTATGCCCAAGATTACTATCCGAGTGCCGGCGGTGGGGTGGTTCAAATAGCTTAGGCTATCACCTCATTATGTCCGGTCGTGATGGTCAAGTGGATTAAGGCGTCTTGTACATACCAGTTGCGTTGCTCCTGGGAGTATGGGTTCTAGTCACTTCTGGGGTGTGAGTTTTCAGTTGCATAGTGTCCTGGGGACCATTCAGGCTTGATCGCATTTGTGTTCCTCACGTGTGCCCCAAAGAATGAGGTGATTTGGTAAAATGCTATGCCCAAGATTACTATCCGAGTGCCGGCGGTGGGGTGGTTCAAATAGCTTAGGCTATCACCTCATTATGTCCGGTCGTGATGGTCAAGTGGATTAAGGCGTCTTGTACATACCAGTTGCGTTGCTCCTGGGAGTATGGGTTCTAGTCACTTCTGGGGTGTGAGCTTTCAGTTGCATATTGTCCTGGGGACCATTCAGGCTTGTTCGCATATATATATATATATATATATATATATATATATATATATATATATATATATAAATATATATATATATATATATATATATATATATATATATATATATATATATATATATATATATATATATAAGCAACAGGGCTCCATTAAGGAACATATATTCTCTTCCCACAACCAAACCATCGCCAGAGAAATCCTAGTAAACAACACAGAAATCATCGATAGATACAGCGATAGCAGGCGGCTTGACGTTTGCGAGGCACTACACATCAAGAAGTCAACACCAGCAATCAACAGCCAATTAGTGCACAACTATATTCTACCCACCTCAAGACTCCGTTCCAATATAGAAGCATCAAGAAATATGGACCAATAGGCTTTCTACAAACACTTCTATTCAATACCCATTGTTTCGTGTTCTGTCTTGTGTTGATGAAATTAATAC
This sequence comes from Procambarus clarkii, assembly GCF_040958095.1. Taxonomy (NCBI): domain Eukaryota; kingdom Metazoa; phylum Arthropoda; class Malacostraca; order Decapoda; family Cambaridae; genus Procambarus; species Procambarus clarkii. The sequence continues at coordinate 39,242,628 of NC_091168.1, read as the reverse complement.
CCTATTAATGCCACCTCTTGTTCTGTCTTGTGTTGATGAAATTAATACCCTATTAATGCCACCTCACCCCATCCACCTCACTAAAATGTAGATATAAAATCGGAGATGCGTAAGTTCTATTCAGTTGTGTATTTGTAAACTAAAGTCTTTGAAAATGTAATAAGTTTTACGAAACGCGCTCGTGTCACGTCAGACTAGAAATAAAAATGAATTTTGGAGAATTGATTTTTGATTTACCTCCAACAGTGAAAAGAAATGTACGAAAGATTGAGAAAATTCGTGTTAGAATTATTAATCTTACTTTTTCGGTCATATTTAATAATATATATATATATATATATATATATATATATATATATATATATATATATATATATATATATATACATATATATATATATATATATATATATGTATATATATATATATATGTGTATATATATATATATATATATATATATATATATATGTATATATATATATATATATATATATATATATATATATATATATATATATATATATATATATATATATATATATATATATATATATATATATATATATATATATATATATATATATATATATATATATATATATATATATATTCTTTCTAAGATCAGATATTATGTACCTCTAACTGCCCTGTTGACGCTCTATTACTCTCTCCTCTATCCTTACCTCAATTATGGTATTTGTGCTTGGAGTTCTACTACACAAAATCAATTATGTCCTCTAATTACTCAACATAAAGCTGCTATTAGAACAATATCTAACTCTGGCCCCAGACAGCACTCGGTACCCCTTACTCAAATCTTTGAATATGTTAAATATTAAGTCCCTGCACATCCTCTCACGTGTACTCTATATATTTAAAACTTTGATCTACAATGTCAATCCTGACCTTAAAAATTTCCTAGAAGGTTGTAACAGAACCCATGGGCACCACGCCAGAAACAAATACCTATTTGATATTCCAAGAGGGCGACTTAAACAAACTAGAAATGAACTACAACTCAAGGGACCCAGAATGTGGAATGACCTCCCTAATCATGTCAAAGGCTGTGCCTCTCTCAACCAGTTTAAGAGTAGAATTCAGTACTACCTAATTAACTCCATATAACCTACCTTACCCCCTAAATGTCAACCCATGTCTTGCTATATTAAACAATGCTCAAAATCAACTTAAAACAAATGCAAACAAAATCAACTTAAAAAATGCTGTTTGTTGACCATTTTGTTCAATTGCTAATTTTTGCCATGTTCCCCCCTTTTTCTATTTTTAATTCCCTTTTTTTCAACACAATTTATACTTTACTCCCAATTACTATTAAGTTTTAGTCTAAGTGATTTTCTTCCACACCTTGCTGAAACGCTATGCATTAGTGGGTTTAGGTATTGTATGTACCAGCTCTATCTATAAATCCAACAGTATGTTTGTAACTCTGCATCTATGTATGTACTTTTCCTAAATAAAATGTTATTTGTTATTTGTTATTTTATACATACATATATATACATCTTATATCCAATCTGTTTGCAGTAGTGTCCCCCATAGACATTCCAGCGTAACTTCGTTTTCTGTGGACGTTCCTGTAATCCATTCTCTTGAGATTTTTAAAGCATAAACTATTGTATATAACGTTGATTAACGAAGTTCTATTATAATTAATAATTAATAGTTCTTATTATAATTAACTGAAAACTACGAATATTTCTCAAAACAAAACTACAAGCCTTCAATAGGATGAAGCTGATCTATGATATTCGAATAGCATGGACAACAGTACGTAAATTTCTCAACACAAGTGGGACTGAACAAATACAATTGTCATTAAAATTGAATCAGTCACGGCTATTCTACTGTCTACGGTGATGGACGGGTAGTATGGAACATACAGTGGTACATGTGGAAGGGTTGGTGATTAGACAAAAATTATATCAGGAAATCTCACCCTCACCCGTCCCCTTGTCATCCCCACCATTACCCCCCTCCCTTGTCCCCCTCGTCCTCACCCACCATCTCTCACTTCCGTCCCCTCGTCATCCCCACCATTCTCCACTCCCTCGAACGATGCCTTCAAAATTGTCTGATGTTTCCATCAGAAAATTTGGGAACATCAAGTGATCTGATGTTCCCATCACTGAAATATAAGAAAAACCGTTAAAAAATTAAATGAAAGAGTGAACAAATAAAATAATAAACTATACTCACGAAATGAGCGGTATGGTAAACAACACAGCTCAATTCCAACACAATTCACACAAAATAATGAAATAAAAATGAAAATAAATCAAAGTCTATGAAAATTAAATTTATCAATGCAATCAAAAACATTGACATGGAATTGTAACATATTTAGTATAGCATGTGTTATCTTCTTACATGCAACATATGGCGCTGTTTTTCAAGAAAAGCATAGTTTTACCTGTCACAGGTGTGGCATCTATACTTATACTTACAAAATGAACGGTATGGTAAACAACACAGCTCAATTCCAACACAATGTCACACAAAATAATTCAATAATAAATATAATAAATCGAAATCTATGAAAATAAAATTTATCAATGCAATCGGAAACATTGAAATGGAATTCATGACATATTTAGTATATCGCGCATGTTGCTATTATGTGCAACTGATGGCACTGTTTTAAAAAAAAACGCGTTTTTTATCTGTCACAGGAGTGGCATTTATTTAGTAGGTTTATGCGCCTATTTGAATGCAACGTTGTCAAAATTTCAAAGCAATCGGTGAAGAACTTTCGGGGATTACAGCGTGTGTTACTCATACGTTCAACAGATGGCACTGTTTTTTTTTTTAAATAACATGTTTTTCCTGTCATAGGAGAGGCATGTGTATAGTAAATATATATAAAAAAACGTGCTTATGCGAATGCAACGTTGTGTTAAAATTTCAAAGCAATTTATAAAGAGATTTCGAAGATTTTCCTCACTTGAAAAACACATGAAAAACACAGTTTTTCAAAAAAAGGATGTTTTTTTTTACCGTTACAGACATGACATCTATATAGTATTTATATAAAAACCTGGCCGGATGCGAAAGGAACGTTGTGTGAAATTTTCAAAGCAATCGGTAAAAAACTTTCGGAGATTAGTGATTTTGAACAAACAAACATTTATATATATATATATATATATATATATATATATATATATATATATATATATATATATATATATATATATATATATATATATATATATATATATATATATATATATATATATATATATGCAACAATGATCACAAAAACACTGATCCAAGTATGCAGAATAACCACATATGAAAAATAGAAAATGCTTAACGCGTTTTCGGCTAATTCGCCTTCATCAGAGCAAAGTAGAATGAGGATAAGATCCTCATTATTTATTTTTGGTGGTCAGGTGATCCTTCTTATCCTCATTCTACTTTGCTCTGATGAAGGCGAATTAGCCGAAAATGCGTTAAGCATTTTCTATTTTTCATATGTGGTTATTCTGCATATATATATATATATATATATATATATATATATATATATATATATATATATATATATATATATATATATATATATATATATATGTGTGTGTGTGTATATCACGAAAATATACACGTGATTAAGAATGTGACAATGTCAGACCACGGAGGAAAAATGAAAAAACGCATATATATATATATATATATATATATATATATATATATATATATATATATATATATATATATATATATATATATATATATATATAGTATTTATATATATATATATATATATATATATATATATATATATATATATATATATATATATATATATATATATATATATATATATATATATATATATATATATGCGAACAAGCCAGAATGGTCCCCTGGACAATATGCAACTGAAAACTCACACCCCAGAAGTAACTCGAACCCATACTCCCAGAAGCAACGCAACTGGTATGTACAAGACGCCTTAATCCACTTGACCATCACGACCGGACATAATGAGGTGATAGCCGAGGCTATTTGAACCACCCCACCGCCGGCACTCGGATAGTTATCTTGGGCATAGCATTTTACCAAATCACCTCATTCTTAGGGTTGGGTTCGTTCCTCATTCATATGGGTTCGAGTTACTTCTGGGGTGTGAGTTTTCAGTTGCATATTGTCCAGGGGACCATTCTGGCTTGTTCGCATTTGTGTTCCTCACGTGTGCCCCTAAGAATGAGGTGATTTGGTAAAATGCTATGCCCAAGATAACTATCCGAGTGCCGGCGGTGGGGTGGTTCAAATAGCCTCGGCTATCACCTCATTATGTCCGGTCGTGATGGTCAAGTGGATTAAGGCGTCTTGTACATACCAGTTGCGTTGCTTCTGGGAGTATGGGTTCGAGTTACTTCTGGGGTGTGAGTTTTCAGTTGTTATATATATATATATATATATATATTAGTATATTTTGGTAGCAGTCTTTCCTGTAGACATATATTATTAAATATGACCGAAAAAGTAAGATTAATAATTCTAACACGAATTTTCTCTATCTTTCGTACATTTCTTTTCACTGTTGGTGGTAATTCAAAAATCAATTCTCCAAAATTCATTTTTATTTCTAGTCTGACGTGACACTTGAGCGCGTTTCGTAAACTTACACATCTCCGATTTGTTTATATCTACATTTGAGTGAAGATGGATGGGGTGAGGTGGCATTAATAGGGTATTAATTTCATCAACACAAGAAAGAACACGAAACAATGGGTATTGAATGGAAGTGATTGTAGAAAGCCTATTGGTCCATATTTCTTGATGCTTCTATATTGGAGCGGAGTCTTGAGGTGGGTAGAATATAGTTGTGCATTAATTGGCTGTTGATTGCTGGTGTTGACTTCTTGATGTGTAGTGCCTCGCAGACGTCAAGCCGCCTGCTATCGCTGTATCTATCGATAATTTCTGTGTTGTTTGCTAAGATTTCTCTGGTGATGGTTTGATTGTGGGAAGATATTATATGTTCCTTAATGGAGCCCTGTTGCTTATGCATCGTTAAACGCCTAGAAAGAGATGTTGTTGTCTTGCCAATATACTGGGTTTTTTGAGGCTTACAGTCCCCAAGAGGGCATTTGAAGGCATAGACGACGTTGGTCTCTTTTAAAGCGTTCTGCTTTGTGTCTGGAGAGTTTCTCATGAGTAGGCTGGCCGTTTTCTTGGTTTTATAGTAAATCGTCAGTTGTATCTTCTGATTTTTGTCTGTAGGGATAACGTTTCTATTAACAATATCTTTCAGTACCCTTTCCTCCGTTTTATGAGCTGTGGAAAAGAAGTTCCTGTAAAATAGTCTAATAGGGGGTATAGGTGTTGTGTTAGTTGTCTCTTCAGAGGTTGCATGGCGTTTCACTTTCCTTCTTATGATGTCTTCAAGGAAACCAATGGAGAAGCCGTTGTTGACTAAGACCTGCCTTACCCTACAGATTTCTTCGTCGACTTGCTTCCATTCTGAGCTGTGGCTGAGAGCACGGTCGACATTAGCGTAAGCGTTAACAACACTCCTCTTGTACCTGTCTGGGCAGTCACTGTTGGCATTTAGGCACATTCCTATGTTTGGTTCCTTTGTGTAGACTGCAGTGTGGAAAGCTCCGCTCCTTTCCATGACTCTTACATCTAGAAAGGGCAGCTTCCCATCCTTCTCCATCTCGTAAGTGAAACGCAACACAGAATTCTGCTCAAATGCCTCCTTCAGCTCCTGCAGATGTCTGACATCAGGTACCTGTGTGAAAATGTTGTCAACATACCTGCAGTATATGGCCGGTTTCAAGTTCATGTCGACTAAGACTTTTTGCTCGATGGTACCCATGTAGAAGTTCGCAAACAGGACACCTAGGGGAGAACCCATGGCGACCCCATCTACTTGCGTATACATGTGCCCATCCGGGCTCAAGAAGGGTGCCTCTTTAGTACAAGCTTGGAGTAATTTCCTTAGAATGTTTTCTGGTATGTCAAGAGGAGTACAGGCCGGATCACGATACACTCTGTCCGCTATCATCCCGATTGTTTCATCCACAGGTACGTTGGTAAACAGTGATTCTACGTCCAACGAGGCTCTTATCCCTGTGGTCCGTGTTCCCCGCAGTAAGTCAACAAATTTCTTTGGAGACTTCAGGCTGAAGGCGCAAGGGACATAAGGAGTCAGCAAGCCATTGAGTCGTTTCGCCAGTCTGTACGTGGGTGTGGGTATCTGGCTGATGATTGGCTAAAGTGAGTTTGCAGGCTTATGTGTCTTGACATTTCCATATGCGTATCCAGGTCTATATTCCCCAATAATCTTTGGCAGGTGGAGTCCGGATTTCTTGGCGTTCACAGTTTCGATCAATTTGTTGACCTTTGCTTTCAAAAATGAATTTTGGAGAATTGATTTTTCAATTACCATCAACAGTGAAAAGGGAACATAAGAAAGATCGAGAAAATTCGTGTTAGAATAATTAATCTTACTTTTTCGGTCATATTTAATAATATATGTCTACAGAAGACACTGCTACCAAAAAATACTAATATATATATATATATATATATATATATATATATATATATATATATATATATATATATATATATATATATATATATATATATATATATATATATAGGGAAGGGAGTACCACCTCTGGCTGGAAGAAGGGGGACCCATAGCCTCGGAGGAAACCACACATAACGCATTGGAGGGAATGTGGGTCCCCTCCAATACAGTTTCTGTGTGCTTTTCTCCTACCACCCCCTTCCCTTTTTTTTTTTCCTTTATTGTGTATTTAAAGGTTGCAAAACATACAAGTCAAATGCCTAAAGGTTATGGATCTCTTGAAGCTCCTCCGCTTCTGGACAGGAACCGAGGACGCAGCAAGCATTTCCCCTCTGGATCGCCACACTGAGACGCTGAAATAAAAAACTGGAAGCCCTTGGGTCTCTGGTGACGTCAATGAGCTTGGACCCCAATTCCTTGAGAAATCCCAAGGCACTCTTGCCCCAGGGGCCATGCGTCTCAGACGCTATGGGAACAAAGAGGTATTGACCTTCCAGTCGCCTGTACTTGAGTGATTTTGCTATGTATGATTTACACTATGTATGAGATCTATATATGATTTTGCTATAATATGTTTATTACAGACAATGTCCAACATATATATGTATATATATATATATATATATATATATATATATATATATATATATATATATATATATATATATATATATATATATATATATATATATATATATATATATATATATATATATATATATGTTTCATTGAATATGACCGCATATTCTGTATTTATTATTTTCTGGTTTAGGGCTTCTATCCCTCTAACTATTTTCTTAGCATCAGGGCTTAATTGAAATAGGAGTTCTCCAAAACTCATTTTCGTACTTTTAAGGTGAAGAAAAGAAGTGATTTACTATAGAGTGTATTACACTTATTTGTATAATTTGCACGACGTTTCGAACCTCCATGGTTCATTCTCAAGTGAACAGATCTTACAATACTAGTTGATTTTATACCCGCATTAGGTCAGGTGATAATACAATGAAGGTGAAAACATGGGGGGATACATAAGGGATAAACATAGGGGCTGCAGAAGGCTTATTGGCCCATACGAGGCATCTCCTATCTAAACACAAAGATTAATCCAGTGTAATTGGCCTGTTATGTTGGACATTGTCTTCTGTGTTGGCATCGATATGTTCTTGTCTTGTCCTTACTCTCATGGTGGGTAGAGTAAATAGTTCCGTGATTTGGGTGTTCATGGTAGGTCGCTCTATTCTTATGTGAATTGCCTTATGTGAATTCGGCAATTCACATAAGAATAGAGCGACCTACCATGAACACCCAAATCACGGAACTATTTACTCTACCCACCATGAGAGTAAGGACAAGACAAGAACATATCGATGCCAACACAGAAGACAATGTCCAACATAACAGGCCAATTACACTGGATTAATCTTTGTGTTTAGATAGAAGATGCCTCGTATGGGCCAATAAGCCTTCTGCAGCCCCTATGTTTATCCCTTATGTATCCCCCCATGTTTTCACCTTCATTGTATTATCACCTGACCTAATGCGGGTATAAAATCAACTAGTATTGTAAGATCTGTTCACTTGAGAATGAACCATGGAGGTTCGAAACGTCGTGCAAATTATACAAATAAGTGTAATGCACTCTATAGTAAATCACTTCTTTTCTTCACCTTAAAAGTACGAAAATGAGTTTTGGAGAACTCCTATTTCAATTAAGCCCTGATGCTAAGAAAATAGTTAGAGGGATAGAAGCCCTAAACCAGAAAATAATAAATACAGAATATGCGGTCATATTCAATGAAACATGTTTGAAAGAAAACCTGCTGCCAGTATACACCAATATATATATATATATATATATATATATATATATATATATATATATATATATATATATATATATATATATATATATATATATATATATATATGTCGTACCTAGTAGCCAGAACTCACTTCTCAGCCTACTATGCAAGGCCCGATTTGCCTAATAAGCCAAGTTTTCATGAATTAATGTTTTTTCGTCGACCTAACCTACCTAACCTAACCTAACCTAGCTTTTTTTGGCTACCTAACCTAACCTTACCTATATATATAGGTTAGGTTAGGTTAGGTAGGGTTGGTTAGGTTCGGTCATATATCTACGTTAATTTTAACTCCAATAAAAAAAATTGACCTCATACATAGTGAAAAGGGTAGCTTTATCATTTCATAAGAAAAAAAATATAGTAAATATATTAATTCAGAAAAACTTGGCTTATTAGGCAAATCGGGCCTTGAATAGTAGGCTGAGAAGTGAGTTCTGGCCACTAGGTCCGACATATATATATATATATATATATATATATATATATATATATATATATATATATATATATATATATATATATATATATATATATATATATATATATATATATATATATATATATACATACACCTCTGGCAGCGAAACAACTAAAAAATCTGAAAGACGTAACAATAAGAAAAGCCGACAAAACAGCAGCATATGTATTGATTCCTACCCATGAATACATGAACAAAATTAGCGACATCCTAAGTGACGACTCCAAATTTCAACGAATCACGAGGAACCCCGTAGAAGACCTTAAGCGGAAAGTAAACAAAACAATTACAGCAATCAACGCAAAGAAAGGTAGTGTGCATTTCAATAAACTTCAAGGCGACTATGGCTTAGGATATGCCTACGGCAATGTTAAGACGCATAAACCAGATAACCCACTACGCCCTATAATCAGCCAAATACCAACCCCAACTTATCACCTGGCAAAGAAACTCAATGAACTCCTAACTCCATACACTCCATGTAAGTTTAGTCTACAATCATCAGCAGATTTCCTAGAATTGATCATATCTACCCAGCCCGATGGAATCATCGCATCCCTGGACGTTGAATCTCTAATTACCAACGTCCCAGTCGACACAACCATAGGAATGTTACTGGACAGAGTATACCGAGACGAGAGCACCCCCAAATTAGACATACCTGAGCCATACTTGAAAAGTCTTCTCGAAGCATGTACAAAGGAAGCCCCTTTCATCAGTCCACAAGGAGACATGTATTTACAAATAGACGGAGTAGCAATGGGCTCCCCCTTAGGAGTTTTATTTGCTAATTTTTATATGGGAACCATCGAAGATAGGGTCTTCAGTAGCAGACAAAAACCAACTGTATACTGCCGTTATGTAGATGACATATTCGTAATAGTAAAAGACTCAGAGGAACTAATTGACCTAAAAAGACACCTAGAGAGAGAGTCAGTACTCCGATTTACACATGAAAATAGTGAAAATAACAGTCTGCCATTCCTGGATGTACTAATAACAAAAACAGGAACCTCTTTAAGCACCAACGTATATACCTAGCCCACCAACATAGGATTATGCCTGAACGGTAGAAGTGAGTGCCCCCAAAGATACAAAGCCAGTGTTCTCAATGCTTATATTCGTCGAGCGCTTACCCACTGCTCTGAATGGAGCAACGTGAGTAGAGAGTTTGAAAGAGTAACTCAGGTACTGGTGAACAACGGATATAGCAACGCGGAAATAAACGCTGCTATAAGAAGACACTTGGACCGTTGGTATAATTCAGAACCTAGAACAGAAACCACAACACCCCCAATAAAATTATATTACAAATCAACCATGCACAGTGAACATATAAAAGAGGAAAGAATAATGAAAGAAATAATCCGTAAAGGAGTAAAAAGCACTACTCCTAACCAAAACATAAACCTGATAATATTCTACAAAACCAAGAAGACTTCCGAACTCCTTATCAAAAACAGCCCGAAGCCGACGGAGAACCCTCTACAGCAGTCAAGCGTTGTATGCATGTACACTTGCCCCCACGAAGGATGTAACCTTCAATGTAAGTACATAGGTATGACGTCGACCAAGCTGACGAGGCGTTTGACATGCCATCTTCAATCTGGTGCCCCTAGGAATCACATGAGACAAGCCCATGACATTACTCTAACCAGAGAAATGTTGAACAAGAATACCTGCATAATAGACAAAACCCAAGATGCAAGAAGATTACAAATTCTTGAGGCAATTCACATAAGAATAGAGCAACCTACCATGAACACCCAAATCACGGAACTATTTACTCTACCCACCATGAGAGTAAGGACAAGACAAGAACATATCGATGCCAACACAGAAGACAATGTCCAACATAATAGGCCAATTACACTGGATTAATCTTTGTGTTTAGATAGGAGCTGCCTCGTATGGGCCAATAAGCCTTCTGCAGCCTCTATGTTTCACCTCACATTTATCCCTTATGTATCCCCCCATGTTTTCACCTTTATTGTATTATCACCTGACCCAGTGCGGGTATAAAATCAACTAGTATTGTAAGATCTGTTCACTTGAGAATGAACCATGGAGGTTCGAAACGTTGTGCAAATTATATAAATAAGTGTAATACACTCTATAGTAAATCACTTCTTTTCTTCACCTGAAAAGTACGAAAATGAGTTTTGGAGAACTCCTATTTCAATTAAGCCCTGATGCTAAGAAAATAGTTAGAGGGATAGAAGCCCTAAACCAGAAAATAATAAACACAGAATATGCGGTCATATTCAATGAAACATGTTTGAAAGAAAACCTGCTGCCAGTATACACCAATATATATATATATATATATATATATATATATATATATATATATATATATATATATATATATATATATATATATATATATATATATATATATATATATATAACTGAAAACTCACACCCCAGAAGTGACTCGAACCCACACTCCCAGAAGCAACGCAACTGGTATGTACAAGACGCCTTAATCCACTTGACCATCACGACTGGACATAATGAGGTGATAGCCGAGGCTATTTGAACCACCCCACCGCCGGCACTCGGATAGTAATCTTGGGCATTGCATTTTACTATATCACCTCATTCTTTGGGGCACACGTGAGGAACACAGATGCGAACAAGCCTGAATGGTCCCCAGGACAATATGCAACTGAAAACTCACACCCCAGAAGTGACTCGAACCCATACTCCCAGAAGCAACGCAACTGGTATGTACAAGACGCCTTAATCCACTTGACCATCACGACCGGACATAATGAGGTGATAGCCGAGGCTATTTGAACCACCCCACCGCCGGCACTCGGATAGTAATCATGGGCATAGCATTTTACCAAATCAGCTCATTCTTTGGGGCACACGTGAGGAACACAAATGCGAACAAGCCTGAATGGTCCCCAGGACAATATGCAACTGAAAACTCACACCCCAGAAGTGACTCGAACCCATACTCCCAGGAGCAACGCAACTGGTATGTACAAGACGCCTTAATCCACTTGACCATCACGACCGGACATAATGAGGTGATAGCCGAGGCTATTTGAACCACCCCACCGCCGGCACTCGGATAGTAATCTTGGGCATAGCATTTTACCAAATCACCTCATTCTTTGGGGCACACGTGAGGAACACAAATGCGAACAAGCCTGAATGGTCCCCAGGACAATATGCAACTGAAAACTCACACCCCAGAAGTGACTCGAACCCATACTCCCAGAAGCAACGCAACTGGTATGTACAAGACGCCTTAATCCACTTGACCATCACGACCGGACATAATGAGGTGATAGCCGAGACTATTTGAACCACCCCACCGCCGGCACTCGGATAGTAATCTTGGGCATAGCATTTTACCAAATCACCTCATTCTTTGGGACACACGTGAGGAACACAAATGCGAACAAGCCTGAATGGTCCCCAGGACAATATGCAACTGAAAACTCACACCCCAGAAGTGACTCGAACCCATACTCCCAGAAGCAACACAACTGGTATGTACAAGACGCCTTAATCCACTTGACCATCACGACCGGACATAATGAGGTGATAGCCGAGGCTATTTGAACCACCCCACCGCCGGCACTCGGATAGTAATCTTGGGCATAGCATTTTACCAAATCACCTCATTCTTTGGGGCACACGTGAGGAACACAAATGCGAACAAGCCTGAATGGTCCCCAGGACAATATGCAACTGAAAACTCACACCCCAGAAGTGACTCGAACCCATACTCCCAGAAGCAACGCAACTGGTATGTACAAGACGCCTTAATCCACTTGACCATCACGACCGGACATAATGAGGTGATACCCGAGGCTATTTGAACCACCCCACCGCCGGCACTCGGATAGTAATCTTGGGCATAGCATTTTACCAAATCACCTCATTCTTTGGGGCACACGTGAGGAACACAAATGCGAACAAGCCTGAATGGTCCCCAGGACAATATGCAACTGAAAACTCACACCCCAGAAGTGACTCGAACCCATACTCCCAGAAGCAACGCAACTGGTATGTACAAGACGCCTTAATCCACTTGACCATCACGACCGGACATAATGAGGTGATAGCCGAGGCTATTTGAACCACCCCACCGCCGGCACTCGGATAGTAATCTTGGGCATAGCATTTTACCAAATCACCTCATTCTTTGGGGCACACGTGAGGAACACAAATGCGAACAAGCCTGAATGGTCCCCAGGACAATATGCAACTGAAAACTCACACCCCAGAAGTGACTCGAACCCATACTCCCAGAAGCAACGCAACTGGTATGTACAAGACGCCTTAATCCACTTGACCATCACGACCGGACATAATGAGGTGATAGCCGAGGCTATTTGAACCACCCCACCGCCGGCACTCGGATAGTAATCTTGGGCATAGCATTTTACCAAATCACCTCATTCTTTGGGGCACACGTGAGGAACACAAATGCGAACAAGCCTGAATGGTCCCCAGGACAATATGCAACTGAAAACTCACACCCCAGAAGTGACTCGAACCATACTCCCAGAAGCAACGCAACTGGTATGTACAAGACGCCTTAATCCACTTGACCATCACGACCGGATATAAAGAGGCATTTGAGCAGAGTTCCGTGCTGCGTTTCACTTACGAGATGGAAAAGGTTGGGAAGCTGCCCTTTCTACATGTAACAGTCATGGAAAAGAGCGGAGGTTTCCACACTGCAGTCTACACTAAGGAAACGAACATAGGCCTAAATGCCAACAGCGACTGCCCAGACAGGTACAAGAGGAGTGTTGTTAACGCATATGTCGACCGTGCTCTCAGCCACAGCTCAGAATGGAAGCAAGTCGACGAAGAAATCTGTAGGGTAAGGCAGGTCCTAGTCAACAACGGCTTCTCCATGGTTTCGTCGAAGACATCATAAGAAGGAAAGTGAAACGCCATGCAACCTCTGAAGAGACAACTAACACAACACCTATACCCCCTATTAGACTATTTTACAGGAACTTCTTTTCCACAGCTCATAAAACGGAGGAAAGGGTCCTGAGAGATATTGTTAATAGAAACGTTATCCCTACAGACAAAAATCAGAGAATACAACTGACGATTTACTATAAAACCAGAAAAACGGCCAGCCTACTCATGAGAAACCCTCCCGACACAAAACAGAACGCTTTAAAAGAGACTAGCGTCGTCTATGCCTTCAAATGCCCTCTTGGGGACTGTAAGCTCCAAAAAACCCAGTATATAGGGAAGACAACAACATCTCTTTCTAGGCGTTTAACGATGCATAAGCAACAGGGCTCCATTAAGGAACATATATTCTCTTCCCACAACCAAACCATCGCCAGAGAAATCCTAGTAAACAACACAGAAATCATTGATAGATACAGCGATAGCAGGCGGCTTGACGTTTGCGAGTCACTACACATCAAGACGTCAACACCAGCAATCAACAGCCAATTAATGAACAACTATATTCTACCCACCTCAAGACTCCGCTCCAATATAGAAGCATCAAGAAATATGGACCAATAGGCTTTCTACAAACACTTCTATTTCTCGTGTTCTGTCTTGTGTTGATGAAATTAATACCCTATTAATGCCACCTCTTGTTCTCTCTTGTGTTGATGAAATTAATACCCTATTAATGCCACCTCACCCCATCCACCTCACTAAAATGTAGATATAAAATCGGAGATGCGTAAGTTCTATTCAGTTGTGTATTTGTAAACTAAAGTCTTTGAAAATGTAATAAGTTTTACGAAACGCGCTCGTGTCGCGTCAGACTAGAAATAAAAATGAATTTTGGAGAATTGATTTTTGATTTACCTCCAACAGTGAAAAGAAATGTACGAAAGATTGAGAAAATTCGTGTTAGAATTATTAGTCTTACTTTTTCGGTCATATTTAATAATATATATATATACATATACATACATACGTCGCATACGTCGACCGTGCTCTCAGCCACAGCTCAGAATGGAAGCAAGTCGACGAAGAACTCTGTAGGGTAAGGCAGGTCCTAGTCAATAACGGCTTCTCCAATGGTTTCATCGAAGACATCATAAGAAGGAAAGTGAAAAGCCATGCAACCTCTGAAGAGACAACTAACACAACACCTATACCCCCTATTAGACTATTTTACAGGAACTTCTTTTCCACAGCTCATAAAACGGAGGAAAGGGTCCTGAAAGATATTGTTAATAGAAACGTTATCCCTACAGACAAAAATCAGAGGATACAACTGACGATTTACTATAAAACCAGAAAAACGGCCAGCCTACTCATGAGAAACTCTCCAGACACAAAACAGAACGCTTTAAAAGAGACTAATGTCGTCTATGCCTTCAAATGCCCACTTGGGGACTGTAAGCTCCAAAAAACCCAGTATATAGGCAAGACAACAACATCTCTTTCTAGGCGTTTAACGATGCATAAGCAACAGGGCTCCATTAAGGAACATATAATCTCTTCCCATAACCAAACCATCGCCAGAGAAATCCTAGTAAACAACACAGAAATCATCGATAGATACAGCGATAGCAGGCGGCTTGACGTTTGCGAGGCACTACACATCAAGAAGTCAACACCAGCAATCAACAGCCAATTATTGCACAACTATATTCTACCCACCTCAAGACTCCGCTCCAATATAGAAGCATCAAGAAATATGGACCAATAGGCTTTCTACAAACACTTCTATTCAATACCCATTGTTTCTGTTCTGTCTTGTGTTGATACTTTTAATACCCTATTAATATCCCCTCCTGTTCTGTCTTGTGTTAATGCCACATCACCCTTACCACCTCACTCAAA
The DNA here is from genome assembly GCF_040958095.1 of Procambarus clarkii. Taxonomy (NCBI): domain Eukaryota; kingdom Metazoa; phylum Arthropoda; class Malacostraca; order Decapoda; family Cambaridae; genus Procambarus; species Procambarus clarkii. The sequence continues at coordinate 39,226,906 of NC_091168.1, read as the reverse complement.
TGTAGATATAAAATCAGAGATACGTTCTAATCAGTTGTGTGTTTGTGAAGTCTTTGAAAATGTAATAAGTTTTACGAAACGCGCCCGTGTCGCGTCAGACTAGAAATAAAAATGAATTTTGGAGAAGTGATTTTTGATTTACCTCCAACAGTGAAGCGTAATGTACGAAAGATTGAGAAAATTCGCGTTAGAATTATTAATCTTACTTTTTCGGTCATATTTAATAATATATGTCTACAGGAAAGACTGCTACCAAAATATACTAATATATATATATATATATATATATATATATATATATATATATATATATATATATATATATATATATATATATATATATATATATATATATATATATATATATATATATATATATATATATATATATATATATATATATATATATATATATATATATATATATATATATATATATATATATATATATATTATTAAATATGACCGAAAAAGTAAGATTAATAATTCTAACACGAATTTTCTCAATCTTTCGTACATTACGCTTCACTGTTGGAGGTAAATCAAAAATCACTTCTCCAAAATTCATTTTTATTTCTAGTCTGACGCGACACGGGCGCGTTTCGTAAAACTTATTACATTTTCAAAGACTTCACAAATACACAACTGATTAGAACGTATCTCTGATTTTATATCTACATTTGAGTGAGGTGGGAAGGGTGATGTGGCATTAACACAAGACAGAACAGGAGGGGATATTAATAGGGTATTAAAAGTATCAACACAAGACAGAACAGAAACAATGGGTATTGAATAGAAGTGTTTGTAGAAAGCCTATTGGTCCATATTTCTTGATGCTTCTATATTGGAGCGGAGTCTTGAGGTGGGTAGAATATAGTTGTGCAATAATTGGCTGTTGATTGCTGGTGTTGACTTCTTGATGTGTAGTGCCTCGCAAACGTCAAGCCGCCTGCTATCGCTGTATCTATCGATGATTTCTGTGTTGTTTACTAGGATTTCTCTGGCGATGGTTTGGTTATGGGAAGAGATTATATGTTCCTTAATGGAGCCCTGTTGCTTATGCATCGTTAAACGCCTAGAAAGAGATGTTGTTGTCTTGCCTATATACTGGGTTTTTTGTAGCTTACAGTCCCCAAGTGGGGATTTGAAGGCATAGACGACATTAGTCTCTTTTAAAGCGTTCTGTTTTGTGTCTGGAGAGTTTCTCATGAGTAGGCTGGCCGTTTTTCTGGTTTTATAGTAAATCGTCAGTTGTATCCTCTGATTAAGGCAGGGTAAGGCAGGTCCTAGTCAACAACGGCTTCTCCAATGGTTTCATCGAAGACATCATAAGGAGGAAAGTGAAACGCCATGCAACCTCTGAAGAGACAACTAACACAACACCTATACCCCCTATTAGACTATTTTACAGGAACTTCTTTTCCACAGCTCATAAAACGGAGGAAAGGGTCCTGAAAGATATTGTTAATAGAAACGTTATCCCTACAGACAAAAATCAGAGGATACAACTGACGATTTACTATAAAACCAGAAAAACGGCCAGCCTACTCATGAGAAACTCTCCAGACACAAAACAGAACGCTTTAAAAGAGACTAACGTCGTCTTTGCCTTCAAATGCCCTCTTGGGGACTGTAAGCTCCAAAAAACCCAGTATATAGGCAAGACAACAACATCTCTTTCTAGGCGTTTAACGATGCATAAGCAACAGGGCTCTATTAAGGAACATATAATCTCTTCCCACAACCAAACCATCGCCAGAGAAATCCTAGTAAACAACACAGAAATCATCGATAGATACAGCGATAGCAGGCGGCTAGACGTTTGCGAGGCACTACACATCAAGAAGTCAACACCAGCAATCAACAGCCAATTATTGCACAACTATATTCTACCCACCTCAAGACTCCGCTCCAATATAGAAGCATCAAGAAATATGGACCAATAGGCTTTCTACAAACACTTCTATTCAATATCCATTGTTTCGTGTTCTGTCTTGTGTTGATGAAATTAATACCCTATTAATACTCTTGTTCTGTCTTGTGTTGATGAAATTAATACCCTATTAATGCCACATCTTGTTCGGTCTTGTGTTAATGCCACATCACCCCTTCCACCTCACTCAAATGTAGATATAAAATCGGAGATGCGTAAGTTCTATTCAGTTGTGTATTTGTGAACTAAAGTCTTTGAAAATGTAATAAGTTTTACGAAACGCGCTCGTGTCGCGTCAGACTAGAAATAAAAATGAATTTTGGAGAATTGATTTTTTATTTACCTCCAACAGTGAAAAGAAATGTAGGAAAGATTGAGAAAATTCGTGTTAGAATTATTAATCTTACTTTTTCGGTCATATTTAATAATATATGTCTACAGGAAAGACTGCTACCAAAATATACTAATATATATATATATATATATATATATATATATATATATATATATATATATATATATATATATATATATATATATATATATATATATATATATATATATATATATATATATATATATATATATATATATGTCGTACCAAGTAGCCAGAACGCACTTCTCAGCCTACTATACAAGGCCCGATTTGCTAAATAAGCCAAGTTTTCATGAATTAATGTTTTTTCGACTACCTAACCTACCTAACCTAACCTAACCTACCTTTTTCGGCTACCTAACCGAACCTAACCTATAGAGTTAGATTAGGTTAGGTTAGGTAGGGTTGGTTAGGTTCGGTCATATATCTACGTTAATTTTAACTCCAATAAAAAAAATTGACCTCATACATAATGAAATGGGTAGCTTTATCTTTTCATTAGAAAAAAATTAGTGAAAATATATTAATTCAGGAAAACTTGGCTTATTAGGCAAATTTGGCCTTGCATAGTAGGCTGGGAAGTGCGTTCTGGCTACTAGGTACGACATATATATATATATATATATGTCGTACCTAGTAGCCAGAACTCACTTTTTGGCCTACTATTCAAGGCCCGATTTGCCTAATAAGCCAAGTTTTCCTGAATTAATATATTTTTTCTAATTTTTTTCTGATGAAATGATAAAGCTACCCATTTCATTATGTATGAGGTCATTTTTTTTTATTGGAGTTAAAATTAACGTAGATATATGACCGAACCTAACCAACCCTACCTAACCTAACCTAACCTATCTCTATAGGTTAGGTTTGGTTAGGTAGCCGAAAAAGTTAGGTTAGGTTAGGTTAGGTAGGTTAGGTAGTCGAAAAACAATTAATTCATGAAAACTTGGCTTATTAGGCAAATCGGGCCTTGCATAGTAGGCTGAGAAGTGCGTTCTGGCTATTAGGTACGACATATATATATATATATATATATATATATATATATATGTCGTACCTAGTAGCCAGAACTCACTTCTCAGCCTACTATTCAAGGCCCGATTTGCCTAATAAGCCAAGTTTTCCTGAATTAATATATTTACTATAATTTTTTTCTTATGAAATGATAAAGCAACCTTTTTCTCTATGTATGAGGTCAATTTTTTTTATTGGAGTTAAAATTAACGTAGATATGTGACCGAACCTAACCAACCCTACCTAACCTAACCTAACCTATATTTATAGGTAAGGTTAGGTTAGGTAGCCAAAAAAAGCTAGGTTAGGTTAGGTTAGGTAGGTTAGGTAGACGAAAAAACATTAATTCATGAAAACTTGGCTTATTAGGCAAATCGGGCCTTGAATAGTAGGCTGAGAAGTGCGTTCTGGCTACTAGGTACGACATATATATATATATATATATATATATATTTATATATATATATATATATATATATATATATATATATATATATATATATATATATATATATATATATATATATGTCGTACCTAATAGCCAGAACGCACTTCTCAGCCTACTATTCAAGGCCCGATTTGCCTAATAAGCCAAGTTTTCATGAATTAATGTTTTTTCGTCTACCTAACCTACCTAACCTAACCTAACCTAGCTTTTTTTGGCTACCTAACCTAACCTTACCTATAAATATAGGTTAGGTTAGGTTAGGTAGGGTTGGTTAGGTTCGGTCATATATCTACGTTAATTTTAACTCCAATAAAATAAAATTGACCTCATACATAGAGAAAAGGGTTGCTTTATCATTTCATAAGAAAAAAATTATAGTAAATATATTAATTCAGGAAAACTTGGCTTACTAGGCAAATCTGGCCTTGAATAGTAGGCTGAGAAGTGAGTTCTGGCTACTAGGTACGACATATATATATATATATATATATATATATATATATATATTTCGTACCTAGTAGCCAGAACGCACTTCTGGGCCTACTATGCAAGGCCCGATTTGCCTAATAAGCCAAGTTTTCCTGAATTAATATATTTTCTCTAATTTTTTTCTTATGAAATGATAAAGCTACCCATTTCATTATGTATGAGGTAATTTTTTTTTATTGGAGTTAAAATTAACGTAGATATATGACCGAACCTAACCAACCCTACCTAACCTAACCTAACCTATCTTTATTGGTTAGGTTAGGTTAGGTAGCCGAAAAAGTTAGGTTAGGTTAGGTAAGGTCGGTTAGGTAGTCGAAAAACAATTAATTCATGAAAACTTGGCTTATTAGGCAAATTGGGCCTTGCATAGTAGGCTGAGAAGTGCGTTCTGGCTACTAGGTACGACATATATATATATATATATATATATATAAATATATATATATATATATATATATATATGTCGTACCTAGTAGCCAAAACTCACTTTTTGGCCTACTATTCAAGGCCCGATTTGCCTAATAAGCCAAGTTTTCCTGAATTAATATATTTTTTCTAATTTTTTTCTTATGAAATGATAAAGCTACCCATTTCATTATGTATGAGGTCAATTTTTTTTTATTGGAGTTAAAATTAACGTAGATATATGACCGAACCTAACCAACCCTACCTAACCTAACCTAACCTATCTTTATAGGTTAGGTTTGGATAGGTAGCCGAAAAAGTTAGGTTAGGTTAGGTTAGGTAGGTTAGGTAGTCGAAAAACAATTAATTCATGAAAACTTGGCTTATTAGGCAAATCAGGCCTTGCATAGTAGGCTGAGAAGTGCGTTCTGGCTACTAGGTACGACATATATATATATATATATATATATATTTTATTAAATATGACCGAAAAAGTAAGATTAATAATTCTATCACGAGTTTTCTCAATCTTTCGTACATTATGCTTCACTGTTGGAGGTAAATCAAAAATCACTTCTCCAAAATTCATTTTTATTTCTAGTCTGACGCGACACGGGCGCGTTTCGTAAAACTTATTACATTTTCAAAGACTTCACAAATACACAACTGATTAGAACTTGCGTTTCCCTGATTTTATATCTACATTTGAGTGAGGTGGGAAGGGTGATGTGGCATTACATTTGAGTAAGGTGGGAAGGATGATGTGGCATTAGAGGATATTAATAGGGTATTAAAAGTATCAACACAAGACAGAACACGAAACAATGGATATTGAATAGAAGTGTTTGTAGAAAGCCTATTGGTCCATATTTCTTGATGCTTCTATATTGGAGCGGAGTCTTGAGGTGGGTAGAATATAGTTGTGCAATAATTGGCTGTTGATTGCTGGTGTTGACTTCTTGATGTGTAGTGCCTCGCAAACGTCGAGCCGCCTGCTATCGCTGTATCTATCGATGATTTCTGTGTTGTTTACTAGGATTTCTCTGGCGATGGTTTGGTTATGGGAAGAGATTATATGTTCCTTAATGGAGCCCTGTTGTTTATGCATCGTTAAACGCCTAGAAAGAGATGTTGTTGTCTTGCCTATATACTGGGTTTTTTGGAGCTTACAGTCCCCAAGTGGGCATTTGAAGGCATAGACGACGTTAGTCTCTTTTAAAGCGTTCTGTTTCGTGTCTGGAGAGTTTCTCATGAGTAGGCTGGCCGTTTTTCTGGTTTTATAGTAAATCGTCAGTTGTATCCTCTGATTTTTGTCTGTAGGGATAACGTTTCTATTAACAATATCTTTCAGGACCCTTTCCTCTGTTTTATGAGCTGTAGAAAAGAAGTTCCTGTAAAATAGTCTAATAGGGGGTATAGGTGTTGTGTTAGTTGTCTCTTCGGAGGTTGCATGGCTTTTCACTTTCCTTCTTATGATGTCTTCGATGAAACCATTGGAGAAGCCGTTATTGACTAGAACCTGCCTTACCCTACAGAGTTCTTCGTCGACTTGCTTCCATTCTGAGCTGTGGCTGAGAGCACGGTCGACGTATGCGTTAACAACACTCCTCTTGTACCTGTCAGGGCAGTCGCTGTTGGCATTTAGGCACATTCCTATGTTTGTTTCCTTTGTGTAGACTGCAGTGTGGAAACCTCCGCCCTTTTCCATGACTGTTACATCTAGAAAAGGCAGCTTCCCATCCTTTTCCGTCTCGTAAGTGAAACGCAGCACGGAACTCTGCTCAAATGCCTCCTTCAGCTCCTGCAGATGTCTGACATCAGGTACCTGTGTAAAAATGTCGTCAACATACCTGCAGTATATGGCCGGTTTCAAGTTCATGTCGACTAAGACTTTTTGCTCGATGGTACCCATGTAGAAGTTTGCAAACAGGACACCTAGGGGAGAACCCATAGCGACCCCATCTACTTGCTTATACATGTGCCCATCCGGGCTCAAGAAGGGTGCCTCTTTAGTACAAGCTTGGAGTAGTTTCCTCAGAATACTTTCTGGCATGTCAAGAGGAGTACAGGCTGGATCACGATACACTCTGTCAGCTATCATTCCGATTGTCTCGTCCACAGGTACGTTAGTGAACAGCGATTCTACGTCCAACGAGGCTCTTATCCCTGTGGCCCGTGCGCCCCGCAGTAAGTCCACAAATTCCATTGGAGACTTCAGGCTGAAGGCGCAAGGAACATAAGGAGTCAGCAGGCCGTTGAGTCGCTTCGCCAATCTGTACGTGGGTGTGGGTACCTGGCTAATGATTGGCCGAAGTGGGTTTCCAGGCTTGTGCGTCTTGACATTTCCATACGCATATCCAGGTTTATATTCCCCAATGATCTTTGGCAGGTGGAGTCCGGATTTCTTGGCGTTCATAGTTTCGATCAGTTTGTTGACCTTTGCTTTTAATTCGGCTGTAGTGTCCTTCGTTACCCTTTGGAACTTAGTTTGGTCAGAGAGTATGATGTTCATTTTCGCCAGATATTCGTCTTTTTTAAGAATGACATATATTGGCGACTTGTCACCTCTCCTGACAACTATCTCCTTGTTCTCACGAAGGCTTTTAGCTGCCGCTCTAAGCTCGGGGGACAGTATGGTGCTTCTGTAGTTGCCTCGATTCTTTCCTCCTTCTGCAATAAGTTCTGCTTGTAAGGTATCTTTGGTAGTGACCTTCTTTTGTGTCTCGAGGTCGAATATGTCGTCCAACAGAATTTCCAACTCCACTTTCCGGGCCATTTCACTCGGTCTGGACATAACATGACAGTTTATGCCCAGATTTAGGAGAGTGACTTGGTCCTCAGTGAGGTTAATTCCTGCAAGGTTCAGGAAGCCATCTCTTGGTCGTGGAATTGCCATAGGTCCTCCATATAATGTTGTTAGTTTCTTGATAATCCTTGTTTCAGTGCTGAGGTGATGTTGGTCTGTGAGGATGTCGAGGTGTTGTTCAATGCGGGTACGGATACTATGGTCGATGTTGCTATTTCTCCACTCGTTTGTAGCATGAAGTAGTTGCGTTTTTTTGTCTTTGATTTCATTCTCTGCCTTGTATATCTGATCACGAATCAGATCCTGGCGATATTTTATCGTGAAGGCTTGATTCCTTGCTGCTGGGTCGTGCACTTTAACATTAGTATATTTTGGTAGCAGTCTTTCCTGTAGACATATTTTATTAAATATGACCGAAAAAGTAAGATTAATAATTCTATCACGAATTTTCTCAATCTTTCGTACATTATGCTTCACTGTTGGAGGTAAATCAAAAATCACTTCTCCAAAATTCATTTTTATTTCTAGTCTGACGCGACACGGGCGCGTTTCGTAAAACTTATTACATTTTCAAAGACTTCACAAATACACAACTGATTAGAACTTGCGTTTCCCTGATTTTATATCTACATTTGAGTGAGGTGGGAAGGGTGATGTGGCATTACATTTGAGTAAGGTGGGAAGGATGAGAGAGAGAGAGAGAGAGAGAGAGAGAGAGAGAGAGAGAGAGAGAGAGAGAGAGAGAGAGAGAGAGAGAGAGAGAGAGAGAGAGAGAGAGAGAGAGAGAGAGAGAGAGAGAGAGAGAGAGAGAGAGAGAGAGAGAGAGAGAGAGAGAGAGAGAGAGAGAGACAGAGAGAGAGAGAGAGAGAGAGAGAGAGAGAGAGAGAGAGAGAGAGAGAGAGAGAGAGAGAGAGAGAGAGAGAGAGAGAGAGAGAGAGAGAGAGAGAGAGACAGAGAGAGAGAGAGAGAGAGAGACAGAGAGAGAGAGAGAGAGAGAGAGAGAGAGAGAGAGAGAGAGAGAGAGAGAGAGAGAGAGAGAGAGAGAGAGAGAGAGAGAGAGAGAGAGAGAGAGAGAGAGAGAGAGAGAGAGAGAGAGAGAGAGAGAGAGAGAGAGAGAGAGAGAGAGAGAGAGAGAGAGAGAGAGAGAGAGAGAGAGAGAGAGAGAGAGAGAGAGAGAGAGAGAGAGAGAGAGAGAGAGAGAGAGAGAGAGAGAGAGAGAGAGAGAGAGAGAGAGAGAGAGAGAGAGAGAGACAGAGAGAGAGAGAGAGAGAGACAGAGAGAGAGAGAGAGAGAGAGACAGAGAGAGAGAGAGAGAGAGAGAGAGAGAGAGAGAGAGAGAGAGAGAGAGAGAGAGAGAGAGAGAGAGAGAGAGAGAGAGAGAGAGAGAGAGAGAGAGAGAGAGAGAGAGAGAGAGAGAGAGAGACAGAGAGAGAGAGAGAGAGAGAGACAGAGAGAGAGAGAGAGAGAGAGAGAGAGAGAGAGAGAGAGAGAGAGAGAGAGAGAGAGAGAGAGAGAGAGAGAGAGAGAGATTTTGTCTTGGTATTACTTCATTTTCCCCGAAGATTTGCGGAAGTTTATCAAAAGTCAGGAGCACCTGACGACGGGCCTGGCAGGCGAGAACTGTTTCTGATAAGTACATAAGAGACCTCGAAGGTTTTAAATAGTATTACTACCATTACACATGTTGGTTTTACCACAGCAGCAGGTTAGATCCCAATCCCAGAAATGAGAGGAAAAAAAGGGCAAACTGGGTGTCAACATTAAAAAAAAAAAAAAGGTGGATGCAATGCCAATTTCTGGGTGAGCTTCGGTGGCTTCCTGAAGCATCTGAAAGTGTGCCGGAACCTGGGGGATGGGGGGGGGGGAGAGGCGCAGTTATGTATGATTAACAATGTTATTAATTTATTCATATCTGCCACCTCTCCAGGAAAGCCACCCACTGTCTGAAACAAAACACTCGTTTCCCTACCAGCGAAACGAGAAGCTGGCAGTGGCTTCTCGTTTGAAGCCACTAGCTGCTGTCTTCCTACGAGACCCCAGCCTCGAGAACCGCCTAAAGATTCTCACGAAACTTTCGAATCTATCGAAAATTCTCGAAATTACTGCCAGCTCGTTCACCTCACCTCCCACACTTGTTTGGTGTGAAGATGGAGGTGGCCTGCGGTCAGCCGGCTGCCCCACCTTCCGTTCTGTTCTGATGGTACACGTGTGTCCGGTCTCCGTCGCCCTGGCTCCAGAGTCTGCTTTCATTTAAGTGATGGGTTTTTTGTCATTGTTGTCTGTACATTTTGGTGTACATCTGCCAGGAGTTAAGAGTGCTTGGAGCTGGATGTGCTCTAGGTTCTCTTCCCAGTGTACAATGGTGTGTGGAGAGAAAACAGCGCCTATAGCAAGCACTGAAATTGCGCCCGTCCAAACTTCTGACACCCATCTCTTGGGAAACTTTATCATAAAGTCAGCTAGAAAATATCAGTTAATTTATCTTTTGGATTTACAAATTGACACTACACGAGTTTAGTTTAGTTCATTTATTATGCACCCCAAGCCCATCCTGTGGGTGGAAGTGGAAAGGGTTACAGGACAAAATGGGCTCGAGGACTGAACCCTAAAGTTCATTTAGTTAAGCATGTAAGTTTTGATGAGCTTGTTACAAAATTCGATGCACATAGTCACATATGAAAATTAAAACTGCACCTTCCTGGCTTTCACTGATGACAAATTGATCTGTGATGTGAAGTCAGTTATTCTAGTTTATTCTTTCTACGTTTGGTGCCTTCTTTTAATTACTTGCTTCTCTTTCTACATCTAGCAGAGCAAGAGCAGTCTACCTGTACTCATAAACGCTCTTGAATACGAAAGTATTAGTCTTAATTTGCTAAATGATCTTTCACAGCTGGCGATGGAAACTGCAATGGTTAGCATTATCTGAATAGCAATGTGAAGATTAGGGAAGACACTCTTATCTCGATACAGAACAATAAATTTGAGTTGATATGATCACGTTGAGATTAGTTACTATTACCAGACTTGATAGTAACGTTCAACAAACCAGAAGTGCTTTAATGCAGCTGCTGGCCATCAACAGCTGTATGAAGGGAAAATTGGTCTGTACATTTCGCCAAATTTTTCACACTTCTTTAGATCGTTAATGTTGGTGGCGGCACCGTAACAAATAAATAAAAATAAAATAAATAAAATGTTTATTTAGGTAAAAATATATATACATAGAAATTGAGTAACAATGTTGGATTTCTAGATAGAGCTACTACTTACTATGCCTAAAGCCACTAATACACACAGCGTTATTGGCAAGATATTGAAACAAACTTAGACTGAAACTTAAAACTAATTGAGATCAAAACATAAATTGAATTGGAAAAAGGGGGGGGGGGGAATTATAATAATTACATGATGGATGGAACTCACAAATATTGCATTTAAAGGAAATAAATCCATGTTTGCTGATGATGCTAAGGTAGTAGGGAGATAAGAAACATAGATGATAGCCATGCCCTTCAAAAAGACCTGGACAAAATAAGTTCATGGAGTGCCACTTGGCAAATGGAATTTAATGTGAATAAATGCCATGTTATGGAATGTAGAATAGGAGAACATAGACCCCACACAACCTATAAATTATGTGAGAAATCTTCATAGAATTCTGATAAAGAAAGAGATCTAGGGGGTGGTTCTAGATAGAAAACTATCACCTGAGGACCATATTAAGAACATTGTGCAAGTAGCCTATGCTACACTTTCTAACTTTAGAATTGCTTTTAAATACATGGATGACAAAATACTAAAGAAATTGTTCACGACCTTTATTAGACCAAAGCTGGAATGTACAGCTGTTATTTTGTGCCCATATCTTAAGAAGCATATCAACAAACTGGAAAAGGTGCAGACATGCCATTAAGTGGCTCCTAGAACTAAAGGACAAGAGCTACGAGGAGAGGTTAGGGGCATTAAATATGCCAAACCTAAAAGATAGAAGAAGAAGAGGCGATATAATAACTACATACAAAATAGTAACAGGAATCTATAAAATTGATAGGGAAGAATTCCTGAGGCCTGGAACTTCACGAACAAGAGGTCATAAATTTTAACTAACGAAACAAAACTGCTGGAGAAATATAAGAAAATTCACTTTCGCAAACAGAGTGGTAGACGGTTGGAACAAGTTAGGTGAGAAGGTGGTGGAAGCCAAAACGGTCAGAAATTTCAAAGCATTATATGACAGAGTGCTGGAAGACAGGACACCACGAGCGTAGCTCTCATCCTGTAACTAGACTTTGGTAGTTACACTAATAACTGAAGATAAAAAAGCCTGCTTATATTCAGTAGATTATGTACATGTACCTGAAGTTCCTTGTTTGTTTTTTGTCCACAACCCACCCACTGTATTGTATGTTAAGGAAAACTTAGTGGGCTCGTGCTGTATCTTGATCTTTGCTTCATATTATCTAACTGTTGTTTCATCTCTAGTATCTGCTCATTTTGCTTACGGTAATTTTCATTTAACTGATTACAAAGAGCAAGCAATTGGTCAAGCTTTTTAGTTTGTGCTTGTAAATGCTCTTGTTGGAGATCAGGCAATGCAATATTTGCACCTTCATTAGAATAATTACTGAAAAATCTAAATAACTTTTCTGTCTTTGATACAATCCAGTGTTTGGTATTGTCTTGCTTGAATTTATTAGTATTCATTAAAGTAACTTTATCAATATGTTGTGATAATTTGCTCACTATCAATGATTCCTTAGGTTTAATACAATGCTGTATCTTTTGTATTATCCATGGCTTCCTATTACTAACATTATACATTCCCACAGCATGTTTTCTTTTAAACCATGGAAAGCAAACATCAAGAATTAGTAGATAATTTGCTAGTGCAGCTTTTTTAAACAATTCAACTTCCTTTTCATTTGATGATGGAGCTTTCATTAATGTAAAAATGATGGTCCAAATTGTGCAGATAAACACAAAGAAGAGTACATTGACAAGGACTGGATAAGAAAGTGGTTCCGTGATAAAGGTGTCATCATATCCAAGGTCGCCCAACATCCAGACTACAGTCTTCACAAATGATTGTGGAATTGATTTAAAGGCACTATTATCGTGTAAGAGCAAATGAAATATCAGGGCAAAGAGTAATATCACCATTCCAATGTTCATTAAACCTTTGAGGGAACATTTTATGAAATCCCACGTACTGATTGTGAAAACTGAACACTGTGGCAATTTATTGATGATTTGAATGAGTTGAATCCATGCTATAAGAAGAGCCAGTATACCACACTGCCAAATTGGTACCTGGAAATTAAAAATATACATATTTATACAAACAAATATGCTGTACAGTATATTGCTTAAAGGTATTTTATCTTGTAACATTTCTTCATTATAGTATAAATAAAAATGGAAATTTTGATCAATTAAATGTCTTTAAAAAATTTAATGATTTAATTATAGAATTTGAATATTTCAGTTTACTGAAGATGATGCAAGTTGGTGATCTAAATGTTGTTGATTATTCACTTGAATATTCAGGATTCCTTCCTGATGCCAAGATCTCTCGGCCACAACTAATCCCAGGCTAAAACACTGGCTGCCTGCCCCCCCACCCTCCGACACAATGAATTATTATGCTTTAAAATTGCTTTAAAGTTGAATTATTATTATGCTTTAAAATTGCACTGTATCTATTGCTACCCAATCTCCCAATGTTTATATACCCAATCCAAACATCTTTACCATTGTGATCATTGCTGTCTTCTTATATGTGCTATCAATCTGCTGTATGGTGTCTATTAATATTGTTTAAATTACCAATCAAGCTGTCAATGTAATCGATCAGAGCTTTAATATACCAATGTGCTTTGATATACTTACTAATCTCTCTCATCTCATTTTTTTTCTTGCAATGTATTTATCATTTTATTAATTCTGCTAGAATTTACCTACTTAAAATTATCTGTTAGATTAAGGACCTGCCCGAAACGCTGCACATACTAGTGGCTTCACAAGATTGTAAATACTATGCTATGTATTCTCACAAACCTTCTTGTATATAAATAAATAAATTAAATAAATAAATAAATAATGGAAGTACTTTTTAACTACTTCAATGGAAGTAGTTAAAAGGTACTCATCAGTGCTTACCAGTATCATAAGAAAAGCAAAACTTTCATATTATGAGACTAGATTCAAAGAAGCAAAAGGCAACATGAAAAGCACATGGAATACCATCTCTAATATCCTGGGAACTAAACAACACTCCCACAACCAGATAACACTCTCTAAGGATGGCCTTACACTGTCATCTGACTTAGAAATGGCGAATGAATTTAATAGCTTCTTTTCATCGATTGGTGCTAACCTTGCAAGTAAAATCCCACAGACTCAGACACATATCAACACATATCTCTCAGGCAGCTATCCAAACTCTCTTCTCCTCTCACCAGTCAGCCCGTCAGATGTTGTGTCCATCATACACTCACTAAAAACCAAAGCTGGGAACATCAGTGAAATCCCATCCATTGTATACAAGAGCGCCTCCCATGCCCTTGCACCACCTATAGCTCTGCTGTTCAACAAATCCCTTGAGTGTCATACCTTCCCTGATATCCTTAAAAACGCAAGAGTAACGCCAGTTCATAAAGGAGGTAATCCGTCAGACATAAACAACTACAGACCAATATCGAACCTACCCATACTATCAAAAATATTTGAAAAAATTATCTACAAACAGCTCTACTCCTATCTCGTAAAATTCGACATTCTTAGCCTTTGTCAGTTTGGCTTCCGCTCTCAAAAGAGTACCAACGATGCAATTATTAGTCTCCTTGATATAATTTACTCAGCCCTTGACAAAAATGAGTTTCCAATTGGACTCTTCATTGACCTGAGAAAGGCCTTTGATACTGTTAATCACGATTACTTCTTATGTAAACTCCATCATTATGGAATCCGAGGCCATGCACTGGACTATATCCAATCCTATCTTAGTGATAGACACCAATGTGTAGCCATCAATAATATAATCTCTCCCATTCTACCAATAACCGTTGGAGTGCCACAGGGCAGCATCTTGGGACCCCTACTATTTCTTATATACATTAATGATCTGCCTAATGTCTCTAACATTCTGAAACCTATTTTGTTTGCTGATGATACTACCCTCATTTACTCCAACCCCAACCCACATACACTAAATGATGTTGTTAATAATGAACTAAAAAAAGTCCACTTATGGATGTCAACCAACAAACTAACACTTAACATAGAAAAGACCTACTACATCCTATTTGGAAGCAAATCTACAAATGCAATTCAGCTTCAGATTGACAATGTAAACATTAGCAATAAAAATGATGGAAAGTTTCTTGGCATATTCCTAGACAAGAGACTCAACTTCAGTACCCACATACAACACATAACTAAGAAAGTCTCTAAAACAGTTGGTATACTCTCCAAAATCAGATATTATGTTCCTAACTCTGCTCTCATCTCTCTATATTATGCACTAATCTATCCCTATCTCAACTATGGTATCTGTGCATGGGGTTCAACCACTGCAAACCACCTCAAGTCAATCATCACCCAGCAAAAATCTGCTATCAGAATAATATCAAATTCTGCTTTCAGACAACACACAGCCCCCTTGTTTAACTCCCTAAACATGCTAAACATAATCTCACTCCACAAATTATCTTGTGTCAACTACATTTACAAAACCCTGTTCTTAAATGCAAATCCTTGTCTAAAACTCTTCCTGGACAGATGTAATAGGACCCATTATCACCACACCAGAAATAAATATCTCTTCGATATCCCCAGAGTTAAACTTAATTTGTGTAAACACTCTATGCAAATAAAGGGACCCAGTTTATGGAACTCACTCCTTGCTGAATTGAAAAGCTGTCCAACTTTTACATCATTCAAAATCAATACTAAAAAGTATCTAATTTCATCTTAATAGTTTTTCTCTTTTTGCCTTAAAATTGCACTGTATCTATTGCTACCCAATCTCCCAACCTTTTTGTTCCCAATTTGAACATCTTTACCATTGAGATCATTGCTGTTTTCTTATATGTGCTGCCAATCTGTTGTATGGTGTTTATAAATCTTGTTTATCTGTATCTTTTGCAACCCAGTCTCCTAATCTTTATGTACCCATTCTGAACATCTTTACCATTGTGATCATTGCTGTCTTATATGTGCTGTCAATCTGCTGTATGGTGTCTATTAATCTTGTTTAAGTTACTAATCAAGCTGTCAATGTAATCAGTCAGAGCTTTAATATAACAATGTGCTTTAATATACTTACTTATCTCTCTCATCTCATTTTCTCTTGTAATGTATCTTTCATTTATCAATTCTGATTGAAATTACCTACTTAAAATTATCTGCTAGATTAAGGACCTGCCCGAAACGCTGCGCGTACTAGTGGCTTTACAAGAATGTAATTACTGTACTATCCAATGTATTCTCACAAACCCAATGTACCTTCTTGTATATATATAAATAAATAAAAATAAATAAATAAATAAATAAATAAATAAATAAATAATGAAACCACCTTGCTTATAGCAGCATCACTTCATGTGGCTAACACATGAAGTGTTAAACACAAGTTTCCTTTGTACTTTGTACAAATTATTTTGAAATTATATTTACCCTATACAATACAGTACATTACTGGTAATGTGATTCTGATCAATGGATTGTTCTATAAATGGAAGTATGGCTTAGAAATTAGGAATCGATTCTCACCAACTATGGTTAACTTTTGCCCGAAGTTGGACATACAGTACAGGAATTGGTACTTTATTTCCCTGTAATCTCCATGTGTTTTTCTATAGCTTTGAAATATAAATTTTATTTGGACTCATTATTTTTTTTTTTTTTTTAAGGTTCCAAGAAGCAAACCCCCTTATCAGCCTTTACTCCCAAACCCAAATTATGATGACTAAATTTGTTGACGTAATTTTATCGTAATTTTTTTTCTGGTTGTGTACCTTGGTGGCTCCTTGCTGCTAGCCACCTGCATAGCTTTACATGTATCATGTCACACAAGGCTCTTGTGATTCATAGAATATTTTTCATAGACCAGAGGACAAAACCTGGTCCACTCAAAGAGGCACAGGGAGCAGGGAATGCTAGATCACCCAAACCAAAAGTAAAAAAAACTAGAAAAGTAGTGTATCAAAACAGACAACATCAAGACAAAATATTAGCAATCTTGACAACTAGAGTCATTACCAGTGCTAATTACTCCCACCACCAGGTGCCAGCCCCAGGAGCTCAGGGTTCACCTTGGGTAAACTGATCATTAAATCAAGTATTAATGTACCTGGTGAAGACCTGCCCAATACTGCTTATTGTCACTATCACTCTTGTGCTTCAGGTGTTTCTTTATCATTAACATTTGTTCTGTATTTCTGATTTAAAGTTATGTACATATACTGAAAGTAAGGAAGTAAAAGACGGGTTTCGATAGCTGGTACTCCAGTATACGGCTTAGAAGTTCGTACCCCTTACATGATTATATTCGAGCTCTCACACGTTATTTTTCATGCCCCTTATTTTATTTTATTTTATTTTATTTTATTTTATTTTATTTATATATATACAAGAAGGTACATTGGGTTTGTGAGAATACATTGGATAGTACAGTAATTACATTCTTGTAAAGCCACTAGTACGCGCAGCGTTTCGGGCAGGTCCTTAATCTAGCAGATAACTTTAAGTAGGTAATTTCAATCAGAATTGATAAATGAAAGATACATTACAAGAGAAAAATGAAATGAGAGAGATAAGTAAGTATATTAAAGCACATTGTTATATTAAAGCTCTGATTGATTACATTGACAGCTTGATTAGTAATTTAAACAAGATTAATAGACACCATACAGCAGATTGACAGCACATATAAGACAGCAATGATCACAATGGTAAAGATGTTCAGAATGGGTACATAAAGATTAGGAGACTGGGTAGCAAAAGATACAGATAAACAAGATTTATAAACACCATACAATAGAATGGCAGCACATATAAGAAAACAGCAATGATCTCAATGGTAAAGATGTTCAAATTGGGAACAAAAAGGTTGGGAGATTGGGTAGCAATAGATACAGTGCAATTTTAAGGCAAAAAGAGAAAAGCTATGAAGATGAAATTAGGTACTTTTTAGTATTGATTTTGAATGATGTAAAAGTTGGACAGCTTTTCAATTCAGTAGGGAGTGAGTTCCATAAACTGGGTCCCTTTATTTGCATAGAGTGTTTACACAAATTAAGTTTAACTCTGGGGATATCAAAGAGATATTTATTTCTGGTGTGGTGATAATGGGTCCTATTACATCTGTCCAGGAAGAGTTTCAGACAAGGATTTGCATTTAAGAACAGGGTTTTGTAAATGTAGTTGACACAAGATAATTTGTGGAGTGAGATTATGTTTAGCATGTTTAGGGAGTTAAACAAGGGGGCTGTGTGTTGTCTGAAAGCAGAATTTGATATTATTCTGATAGCAGATTTTTGCTGGGTGATGATGGACTTGAGGTGGTTTGCAGTGGTTGAACCCCATGCACAGATACCATAGTTGAGATAGGGATAGATTAGTGCATAATATAGAGAGATGAGAGCAGAGTTAGGAACATAATATCTGATTTTGGAGAGTATACTAACTGTTTTAGAGACTTTCTTAGTTATGTGTTGTATGTGGGTACTGAAGTTGAGTCTCTTGTCTAGGAATATGTCAAGAAACTTTCCATCATTTTTATTGCTAATGTTTACATTGTCAATCTGAAGCTGAATTGCATTTGTAGATTTGCTTCCAAATAGGATGTAGTAGGTCTTTTCTATGTTAAGTGTTAGTTTGTTGGTTGACATCCATAAGTGAACTTTTTTTAGTTCATTATTAACAACATCATTTAGTGTATGTGGGTTGGGGTTTAAGTAAATGAGGGTAGTATCATCAGCAAACAAAATAGGTTTCAGAATGTTAGAGACATTAGGCAGATCATTAATGTATATAAGAAATAGTAGGGGTCCCAAGATGCTGCCCTGTGGCACTCCAACGGTTATTGGTAGAATGGGAGAGATTATATTATTGATGGCTACACATTGGTGTCTATCACTAAGATAGGATTGGATATAGTCCAGTGCATGGCCTCGGATTCCATAATGATGGAGTTTACATAAGAGGTAATCGTGATTAACAGTATCAAAGGCCTTTCTCAGGTCAATGAAGAGTCCAATTGGAAACTCATTTTTGTCAAGGGCAGAGTAAATTATATCAAGGAGACTAATAATTGCATCGTTGGTACTCTTTTGAGAGCGGAAGCCAAACTGACAGGGGCTAAGAATGTCGAATTTTACGAGATAGGAGTAGAGCTGTTTGTAGATAATTTTTTCAAATATTTTTGATAGTATGGGTAGGTTCGATATTGGTCTGTAGTTGTTTATGTCTGACGGATTACCTCCTTTATGAACTGGCGTTACTCTTGCTTTTTTAAGGATATCAGGGAAGGTATGACACTCAAGGGATTTGTTGAACAGCAGAGCTATAGGTGGTGCAAGGGCATGGGAGGCACTCTTGTATACAATGGATGGGATTTCACTGATGTTTCCAGCTTTGGTTTTTAGTGAGTGTATGATGGACACAACATCTGACGGGCTGACTGGTGAGAGGAGAAGAGAGTTTGGATAGCTGCCTGAGAGATATGTGTTGATATGTGTCTGAGTCTGTGGGATTTTACTTGCAAGGTTAGCACCAATCGATGAAAAGAAGCTATTAAATTCATTCGCCATTTCTAAGTCAGATGACAGTGTAAGGCCATCCTTAGAGAGTGTTATCTGGTTGTGGGAGTGTTGTTTAGTTCCCAGGATGTTAGAGATGTTATTCCATGTGCTTTTCATGTTGCCTTTTGCTTCTTTGAATCTAGTCTCATAATATGAAAGTTTTGCTTTTCTTATGATACTGGTAAGCACTGATGAGTACCTTTTAACTACTTCCATTGAAATTAGGCCACTCCTAAATTTCTTTTCGTATTAATGTTTTTTGTTGATTGATTTAATTATGCCACTTGTGAGCCACGGGTTATTTTTTCTTTTATGAGTTACTTGTTTGGTAAGGAGGGGACAGTGAGTGTTGTAGAGGCTTAGAGTTTTGGAGAGAAAGAGGTTAGTTGATGAGTTTATATCCTGTGAATTATTAAATTCAGATTCCCAGTTAATATTGTGAAGTGCATTAGAGAGATTGCCTAAAGCTGATTCACTATGTAGCCTGAATGAAAGTTTTTTGGTTTCTGGTGGTGATGTGTCAATGTTTGCTATGAGGAAAGTAGGATAGTGGTCAGTTGTTCTGTCATAAATTACCCCAGATGTAAGGGGAGCTGTTATATTAGTCCATAGGTGATCCAGGGTAGTGGCAGATGTTTGAGTGACTCGGGTGGGCTTGGTGATTGTGGGGATTAGCATACAGGAGTGCATGCTGTTACGGAAATAGTCAACTTGAGGGTTGTTTTGAAGACCCAGGTCAATATTGAAATCACCTCCCAGAATGATGTGATTTTTGTTGAGATTGTTATTTATGATAAGATTCCTTACATTGTCAGAGAATAAAGCTATGTTGGTATTAGGAAATCTATAGATGGCACCGATAGTCAGGGAGGATTTAAGGGATTTACTGGAGAACTTGGCAAAGGTATATTCACAATAGTCGTCTCTATCACTAATGACACTATTGCAGATGAAGGTATCTTTGTAATATATTGCTGTACCGCCACCTTTTTTGTTAGGCCTGCAGTTATGAATGGCTTTATAACCAGCTAAATTGTAGAGTTGGGTATAGTCATTACTTAGCCAAGTTTCTGTTAAAATGATGAATGATAATTTAGTACCTAGTGCTGTAAGTAGTGCATTTATATCATCAAAATGTTTACCAAGTGACCTAACATTTTGGTTGTAAACTGATAAGCAGGTGCTATTTAGGAGTTTGTTTTTTGCAAGATTTGCTGTGTAATACCTGCAATAATGATGATCAATGTGCTGATTAGTGTGGATATGGGACAGAAGATTTCGATCAGGATCAATATCAGTAAGCATATAGATAAGAATGTCACGATACAATAAGATAAGCAATTACAGGAACAGATGAAAACTAAATCTGCTGTAAAATAGAAAGTAATTATAGCAAAACACAACAATATAATAATATAACAATACAATAAGAGCTTACAAAGTATTAAGTCTACTAAAATTAGAGAATAATTATGGCAAAACACAACAATAAATGCAAGTAAACAAAAGAATTGAAACAATTAGAGGTAGAATAAAGGTCACAAGATAGCCATGGAGGATACACAAGTTTGGTGGAGAGAACAAAAAATCAGTAGAGACTGTCAAGATGAATATATAAAAAATTTGACAAATGATAATTGTAAAGTAAAATAATCTTAAAGATAATAAATTTTATTTAGCTTAGTTTTAACCTATAATTAGTATGAACTTAATTAAAAGAACAAAAATGAGATCAATAATTGATTTCAATAAATGACATAGATCAATACAAATAAATTTAAAATATAAATGGAATAGGGTAAGATTAGATTTAAGAGTAAAATTTTACAATGAAACTGAGGTAGATGCTTGCATAAGTGCACGGAGACTTGATGGATTATTTAGGAAATTATATGAATGAGAGAACATTAGGTAAATGGTAAGGCAGAGACAGCACCTTGGACAAAGTTAGATTAAGTTAGGTTAGGCTCAGGCACTGAAAGAGTTATTTTAAGTACTGGCATTGGTCGGGTTCAGGTTTTCAGATATACCGCAGTCACTTAAGAAGGCCAGTAGTTGTTGGCCACATTTTATTTCATATCTTTTTCCTGTACTTTCCTTCTTCGCAAAAATCGTTCCATTCCTAGTGTAGCACAGCTTGATAAGACCAGGGTTTTGTTTGCGAATTTGACGCAGCCTGAAGGGGAGGGATCCACGCCTTACACATTTTACTTGCCGCCCTCCATGACAGTAGTACTGTTCTTGCTTTCCCTATACATCCTAACTACTTCTTGTATCCTATTTTATATGTACAGTACTTTTGCCTAAATAAAATATAGAATAGGTGTGTAAATACTAGGGGTAACAACCTACCTACTGTGTTTTTTGTTGTCAGGGTTGCTAATATATTTTCCTTGTGGTTGCATGTTTTGGGGCAATGTACCATTCTGGTGGATATTTCTCATGATTTAGATGATCTAGCATCCCTTGCCTCTTTTGAGTGCTTAACTATCAGTGACTACCAGGGAGTGAGATCTAACTCTTTATGTCCTACCTCCAAGCCATTTATATGATTGGATTAGGTTTTGGCCTCTGGTCTGTGGTAGGTTATCTATGGCTCCGAAGGACCTGGTGTTGCAGGATACATGTAGAGCTACACAAGCGACAAGCACCAAAGGGCCACCCAGGGGCCCACTACAGTAGAAAGACATTTTATTACATTCACTGCTGGACTTTTGTTCAATATAGCTTTATAATACTGTATAGTAATTTTTGTTAACCCCTTTCGCTGCAAAGGGTTGTAAGTGCTACAGTTTGGCCGTGATAGGAGGCAGAAGTGAGATTAATGCATAAACATTTAATTCAGCAAAACCAAAAACAAAAAATAAAGAAATTAAAGAAAAATAAAGAAGATATTTCTTACCATTTTGATGCCAAGCATGAAATCACAGGAGGAGGTTGGGATGAGCAACATGGCTGTTAATACTATGCACGGGAGTCGTACAAAAATTAAATTGCTATGGAGATAATGCCACTTTAGCTGTCAAAATAATAATAATAATAAAAATAATTATAAAAATAATACTGTATTGTAATAAATAAATTAATACTACTACCGTAATAATAAATTTGGAAGGGTTTGTACAAAATAAACCATCTTGCTCGTAAATAGATACCATAACATAATATACTAAGCTCCTATTGGCTTAGCTCGAGACCCCCGTGTAAGGGCAAGAGCATCTAAGCCATACAATAGAGTACAAACTATCAAAACCCGGCCATTACTGCATAAAACATAAAGGTACACTAGGGTCTGGTCTTGATAATCCTTTTCGTCAATCATCCCACACTTTTACACACAGAAATCACAATAGCGTGATGTATCAAATGAACAAATCCACAAGGGCCGTGATGAGGGAAGGCAGCGTTTGGGATCATCCCGGGCGTAAGTTCGAACCCTCATCACGGCCCTCGTGGATTTGTCCATCCCACACCTGTCTTTGAACAGGCACACACCCTCCTCACTCCTAGGGGCCAAGCAAAATTAGGTATACAAACAAGGGAAAATAATAGCGTTTATAATTACAATGGGGTTTTATTTCCAGGTCTGAAAGTTACTTTACAAAAAGACTATTACACGAGTATTTGTACCACAGATTGTGTTTTACTGTACTTAGATTACTGGTCCCACAAAAATCCGGACTTAATCCATTACGTTACTTTGAAATGTTCTCACAAAATTAAAGGCTTTGAAACACAAATGTTATGTACTTGGTCAAATGTACCTTCTTGTATATACTGTATATAAATAAATGTTGTTAAATATAACCGAAAAAGTAAAATTAATAATTCTAACACGAATTTTCTCAGTATTTCTGATGTTTCTTTTTACTGTCGATGGTACAGTAATTGAAAAATCAATTCTCCAAAATTCATTTTTATTTCTAGTCTGACGTGACGCTTGAACGCATTTCATAATAACTTATTACATTTTCAAAGACTTTAGTTTACACACACAACTAACCTGAAAACACTAAACAGAGTTTTACTTATGCTAACACTAAACAGCTTGTCTTATATACTCGCATTTGGGTGAGGTGATATGTTGCAACAGTTTTGGATGCGGTGAATAAACATTTGATCAACACAAGACAGAACACGGAACAATGGGTATTAATTGGATAAATAAGAGGGAAGAATGGAAGTAACTGCAAAGGGCCTATTGGCCCATACTTCCTCTTGATGCTTCTATATTGGTGCGGAGTCTTGAAGTCACTTCAAGACTCCGCACCAATATAGAAGCATCAAGAGGAAGTATGGGCCAATAGGCCCTTTGCAGTTACTTCCATTCTTCCCTCTCATTTATCTGATTAATACCCATTGTTCCGTGTTCTGTCTTGTGTTGGTCAAAAGTTTGTTCACCTTATCCAAAACTGTTGCAACATATCACCTCACCCAAATGCGAGTATATAAGACAAGCTGTTTAGTGTTAGCATAAGTAAAACTCTGTTTAGTGTTTTCAGGTTAGTTGTGTGTGTAAACTAAAGTCTTTGAAAATGTAATAAGTTATTACGAAACGCGTTCAAGCGCCGCGTCAGACTAGAAATAAAAATGAATTTTGGAGAATTGATTTTTCAATTACCATCGACAGTAAACAGAAACATCATAAATATTGAGAAAATTCGTGTTAGAATTATTAATCTTAGTTTTTCGGTCATATTTAACAACATATGTTTGCAAGAAAGACTGCTACCAAAATATACTAATATGTATATAAATAAATGAATAAATTAAATAAATAAATAAGAGTTTTGGTGGATATAAATATGAGCTGCCTTTTATAGGCCATTAGGCCTTTTGAGTGTTAAGTGTTTTAAGATTGGATGGATATAAATAGGAGCTGTCTCATGAGCCAACAAGCATTCTGCAGTTTCCAGTATTCTTATTAAATTCATTGTGTCAGGGGCACAGGTAGCCAGTATAAACATACAGTACATGTTAGGCTTATATCAAGATCCTCTTCAAGGGTCGAATTACTGACCCTCCCCAGGATGCAACTCCACAAGAAGCTGACTAACTCCTGGGTACCTATTTACTGCTAGTTGGACAGGGGCATGAGGCAATAGGAAATGCACCCAACCATTTCTGGCCCGCCCAAGATTCTTGATTATGAGCCGAGAACAAACCCAACTGTACTACCCGGACTTCTGTTCTAAAAGTTCATACAGAATGGTATTGGCTAATCCAAATAATTTTCAGATCATTGAGCAATGATATTCTAAAGCTAATTATGTTTGGATTACCCTGTAGATTACATTAGAAGTCAAACACTGAGTATTTAAATATATCACTATACATATATTTAAGTCTTTTGTTAATTTTAAATTAGTCACTAAATTAGTAACAGATTGACTAAATATAAGTAATATTGAATATGTTAACTAACTGCAGTTTAAATTACCTTCATTGCACTGTTTATCTCCAGGAAGACTTGTAGGACCAGTGAAAAAAGCAGGAAGCTATGACTTATACGAGATGGAGTTGGATTCCACTCAGAAGCTTCATTTGTTGATCTTATAGTCAGAGATTCAATGGTGTCCTCTGTGTTTGCCGCCTCGACCTCTGACAAAACTGTGGGAGACTTCAGAACTGCATCACAGAACATTTCTTCTGACATATTGTATTTGTCTGTTATATGCTTCCAGTTCCTAAAAAAGAATAAATATATGTAATGATACATCTTCACTATAAGAAAGAATCTGTTTGTATAAATTTGGAGGCCAGACACTTGAGGCAAGTTTCACCCAACTTTGCAGGAGGGAATGGTCTGGGGTATAGGACGGGCATAGGCTAATCTGGGTATTCCATTTACCTGGGTTCTAGGAGACTCTAAGGAGAATCTAGGAAGGGAACTGTTAGGGGGGAAAGCGCCAAGCCATTACAACTATATAGCACCAGGAAGGGGTCAGGATAAGGATTTGGGATGGGACAGGGGGAAGGAATGGTGCCCAACCACTTGGATGGTTGGGGATTGAACGCCGGCCTGCATGAAGCGAGACCGTCGCTCTACCGTCCAGTCCTAGTGGTTGGGCACCAAGGAGAATCTAGGAGAATCGGTGTATGTCTACATTAAATGCTTAAAGAAATATTAGGATTTATTACCCATGTAATTTTTATTGAGTCAAGTGTGAAATATCTGATGTTAATCCCCTAGTTTTTAGTAATAATGATCATATATTTTCTAAGAGACCCATACAGTTGGTTACCTAATTGATCTTTTATTATTAAGATAATTGTAATTTCTGCTTTGATCTGCTATGATATTTGTTTTTGTATTTCAGATATGCATTGGTATGAGTCAAGTAAAACTTGATATAGTAGTCAAATCTCTCCTCCTATCCCAATCATTACACACATGAAACTTGTGGAGAATCTACACTTTATTTGACAAAAAAGGATTGACTCTTAGTTTTAGATAAACCAAAGATGAATCAGAACACCCTTTGTGATGAAACATCCCAGGATGGTACAGTAATTCGTCTACTGTTTTTTTGTTTTCCAACAAAGCTATGAACAGATTCATTAGTAAAGTAGGGTTCACAAATTACTCCACTTACTTCAGGGATAATCATCGATAGCACTACAGACCATTACCCCACATTTCTCCTAACTAACGTTAACAAACCACCTTTAGAGAAAAGGGAAATAAGCTTTAGGCTGCACAATGAAACTGCCATAGGCAAGTTTATAGCTGCTGCTGCTAATGTCAACTGGGAGTCCGAATTAGGTAACATAGGGGACATCAACCTAGCAGTGCAATCTTGTCTTCATAAAACTCTCAGCCTTTATAACACCCACTGTCCTGTGCTTACGAAACAATTCACTACAAAATGGCTAAACAACCCTTGGCTTACAAAGGGAATACTTAAATCCATTAATAAAAAACATGACCTTGAGAAGAAGAGTAAGTTAGGAATCGTCTCCAAAGAATTTTAAAAGAATTAATCGTCATTGCTATCTAAAATAATTAGAAGAGCCAAAACTAAATACTACGAAGATAAATTTACCCAAAGGGCAACATTAAGAAAACATGGAGCACAATTTCACAAATATTGGGATCAAAGAAGAGTTTAAATAACAAGCCAATACTCCTGTCAAATAATGATGGTCAGCTTACAGCCTCTGATACTGCTATTGACTTCAACAGGTTCTTCTCTTCCATTGGGTCATCCCTTGCAAATGATATTCCATCTTCCAGTACTGATGTTCAGGACTATCTTACAGGTAACTATCCACAGTCTCTGTACCTAACGCCTGCAAATTCCACTGATGTAAATGAGATAATCCTTTCCTTTAAAACCAAGTCTAGTGCCCTTGAGGAGACACCAACTTTAATTTACAAAAAAGCCTCTAGATCTTTAGCCCCTGCTATTGCATTACTCTTCAACAAGTCACTTGAACTCCAAACCTTTCCAGATATTCTAAAAAATGCGAGAGTAACCCCTGTCCACAAATGTTGTGATCTCACGGATGTTAACCTTATCATTGTGATCATTGCTGTCTTCTTTTATGTGTTAGCCATATGCTGTATTGTGCCTACCAATTTTTGTCAACTACCATTCAAGCTGTCATTGCAATCAATCTTAGCTACCTATGTGCTTTAATATACTGTACCTACAATTTTCTCTCATCTTTTTTTTTCTTGCCATGTAACTGTTATTTTTTTTTATAAATTTTGCAAGTATTTACCTACATAAAATTTTCTTAGATTAAGGACCTGCCCGAAACGCTGCGCGTACTAGTGGCTTTACAAGACTGTAATTACCATATTATGTATCCTCACATTCCCAATGTACCTTCTTGTATATGCATAAATAAATAAATAAAATAAATAAATAAATAAATAAATAACAACTACAGACCTATATCAATCCTGCCAAACTTGTCAAAAATATTTGAAAAACTAATCTACAAGCAGCTTTACTCTTATTTAGCCAAACACAATATACTTAGCTTTTGTCAATATGGCTTCAGACCATATATATATATATATATATATATATATATATATATATATATATATATATATATATATATATATATATATATATTTATATATATATATATATGTCGTACCTAGTAGCCAGAACTCACTTTTTGGCCTACTATTCAAGGCCCGATTTGCCTTATAAGCCAAGTTTTCCTGAATTAATATATTTTTTCTAGTTTTTTTCTTATGAAATGATAAAGCTACCCATTTCGTTATGTATGAGGTCAATTTTTTTTTATTGGAGTTAAAATTAACGTAGATATATGACCGAACCTAACCAACCCTACCTAACCTAACCTAACCTATCTTTATAGGTTAGGTTTGGTTAGGTAGCCGAAAAAGTTAGGTTAGGTTAGGTTAGGTAGGTTAGGTAGTCGAAAAACAATTAATTCATGAAAACTTGGCTTATTAGGCACATCGGGCCTTGCATAGTAGGCTGAGAAGTGCGTTCTGGCTACTAGGTACGACATATATATATATATATATATATATATATATATATATATATATATATATATATATGTATATGTATATGTATATGTATATGTATATGTATATGTATATGTATATGTGTATGTGTATGTGTATGTGTATGTGTATGTGTATGTGTATGTGTATGTGTATGTGTATGTGTATGTGTAGATATATGTATATATATATATATATATATATATATATATATATATATATATATATATATATATATATATATATATATATATATATATATATATATATATATATATATATATATTATAACAAATTAGATGGCAAATTCCTTGGCATTCTCATTGACCACAAGCTGAATTTCCAGGGACACATTCTAAATATATCAAAAAAAGTTTCTAAAACTGTTGGCATTCTTTCTAAGATCAGATATTATGTACCCCGCCCTGCCCTGGTGACTCTATTACTCCCTCATCTATCCATATCTCAACTATGGTATTTGTGCTTGGGGTTCTACTACCCAAAATCATTTATGTCCTCTAATCACTCAACACAAAGCTGCTATTAGGACAATATCCAACTCTGGCCCCAGACATCACTCGGTACCCCTACTCAAATCTCTGAATATGTTAGATATTAAGTCACTGCACATTCTCTCATGTGTATTATACATATATAAAACGCTGAACTGTAATGCCAGTCCTGACCTCAAAAGCTTCATAGAAGGTTGTAACAGAACCCATGAGCACCACACCAGAAATAAATACAGTTTTGATATTCCTAGAGTACGACTTAATCAAACTAGAAATGCTTTACAAATCAAGGGACCCAGAATGTAGAATGACCTTCCCAATCATGTTAAAGACTGTACCTCTCTCAACCAGTTTAAGATAAAAACGAAGCTATACCTATTAAATTCACCACACCAGAAACAAATACCTTTATGATATTCCAAGAGTTGCTTTACAAATCAAGGGACCCAGAATGTAGAATGACCTTCCCAATCATGTTAAAGACTGTACCTCTCTCAACCAGTTTAAGATAAAAACTAAGCACTACCTAATTAACTCCCTGTAACCTACCTTACCCCTTTAATGTCAACCCATGTCTGTTATTTTTATACAATGCTGTTTGTCGACCAAATTGTATTTTTGCTTTTTCTGCCATGTTCCCCCTTTTTTTATTTTTTTATTTTCTCAACACATTTTATACTTTAATCTCGATTATTATTAAGTTTGTCTTATAGTGTTTTTTCTGCCTGAAACGCTTTGCGTAATAGTGGCTTTATGCATTGTATGTACTAGCTCTATCTATAAATTCACCAATTTTTGTATCACCCTTTGTATGTATTTTACCTAAATAAACATTTGAATTTTGAATTTTTGAATTTGAAATTATAAACATCATATCTTATGAATGGCATCCTAAATCCCCATTTTTGTATCTGGGTCTGCTATAAGAAACAGCCTCATCATTCCCCATATTACAAACAATGTTATCTTTACATTCACTTGCCAAATGGCGTGTGCTACAAAAACCTTCACATGGCCCAGGATGTTGCTCCAATCAGCACACTTTTTTTTGCATGTACAGTGTATTCTGTGAACAAATTCGGATATTTATCTATTAAAATATTAACAATAGCTGATAAGAAATGAAAGAGTATC
Source organism: Procambarus clarkii (assembly GCF_040958095.1). NCBI lineage: Eukaryota > Metazoa > Arthropoda > Malacostraca > Decapoda > Cambaridae > Procambarus > Procambarus clarkii. The sequence continues at coordinate 39,197,485 of NC_091168.1, read as the reverse complement.
TGTTTTGCAACAATGCCAAGGAGAAGACTCCCAATACCCCGGAAACTATGTTGCAGATGAACAACTGCTCTGACACAGATGCATATAGAAGCAAACATGGCATCCGACAGCTTCACTTACTTCACAGATGGATCAGTAGACCAGCAGGGACAAGAAACCGGAGCTGCAGTTAAAGCAGGAAACTTTGTAAATAGTTGGAGGCTCTCAAATGGGTGTTCGACTTTACAAACAGAGATGCTAGCCATTCAAAAGGCTTTGGAACATGCTCTTGCTGAACACCGACAACATGTTATCATACATACAGATTCGAGAACCGCCATTGAAACCTTGCAACAAGAACACATATGTGATAACATCCATCTGATCACAAATGTCATATCATTCATGCAAACACTCAAACGACAAGGCCGACGGATACTTATCAACTGAGTGCCAAGTCATGTGGGAATAATAGGAAATGACATTGCAGACGAAGCTGCAAAACTTGCTACTAAGAGGAGAAATGTAGACATTTACATACCACAGAGTCTATCACAGATTAAGAAAGTAATTAGAAACAAAGCAATGCAAAAGATGTACAGTGACCACAACACAGCAGTTGCAACATCAGGATCTGCGGGATGGTACAAGAATTCAACCAACTACGAACCACTAAGTTTGATGAAAGGGAGCAGTAGAGCAACAGAAGTGCACTTACATCGCATCTGGCTTGGATACCCATGTGCATGGGAAATAGGCTTACAGGTTCCGGAAGATGAGAGGAAATGTCAACACTGTGGAGAAATGCCCGACAGACCACTGGAACATTATCTAACACAGTGCACAGTTACAAACACATTAAGATTTCAACTTAGATTCAACAGAGCAGAAGAAGTTGTTAAACACATATGGCAAAATCTTACTGAAGCGACCATACGAGTCATAAATACTCATACTCCGCCCAAGTAAAACAGAAACAAGCAACACTTAGTGGGCCAGCCAGAGGCTTAGGGCCCGCGCAGGAATATCCCTGCAAAAAAAAAAAAAAAAACTGCTGAGAAGGGAGAAAACTAATAAAGATTTTGCATGTTCAGAGGCTGAGGTGCTGGAGAACTACTGAGGGGCCCCTGCCAGAAAAATATATTTTAACTCGTCCTGCACAAAACTATTTGAAAGATAAGAAAAATAATATCAAGTAGCTAATTTACTAAATTAAATTATAAGAGAGCTTAGGAGAGTAAAGAACCACAATTCTGTGATGGCTTAAGTATGAAGTAACCCCTTATCTTGTTTACATTTGTCCGCAACTTGTAAGCATTATTTTCAGATAAATTGATTAATTAAGACAGCCGCGTTGTAAAATAAGGCAAGGCCTGTCTCCATTCAGTCTTTTCAATTATTGTGTAATATATAGAAAATTTATACTGTGCAATATGTGGTGAAATTTACATAAGCTTTGACAGAAGCAATTTTAAATCAAGTGAAAGAAAATAATGCACTTTAGACAATAAAAATGATCACTTAAATTATATACAACACAAGGTTTCAGTAAATGTGACATAAGATAACTTACTTGACATTTATCATAAAGCTGACAAGGATGACAACTGAGATAGCCTTAAGTGCACAAAGTACTGTAAACAGGAGCCTGGCATATGATCCCCACTTATACTGGATCCATGCCTCAGTTAGGGAATGTTGAAGAAGATCTAAGCATCTGTGCTGTATCATGATGCTCACAGGATGCTCTTGCTTCCACACCAGTGTATCTGATATCAACTCTTTAGCAGAGGCTAGCACTTTCCAAGTTTTAGAATCAAACGGACTTGTTTGGCTAGTGCCTAAATCATTTTTACCTGTAAAAACATAAAAATAAATATTCAGTATTGTACTCCATTAACCTTCAGATAATAATAATCTACTATTACTCATTACACTGTAAATAGTTCAATGGGTTCATGCTTGTTGAGCATGAACCCATTGCTCCTCATTTGTGTTACATCTGACCTTTTGAAGAAAGTGTCTGGATCGACATCGTCCAAATTGTTTAGTATTTTGAAGATTTCTATGAAAGCCGCCCTGTCATACCTGATCTGCAGTGTTGTTAGCCCAGTGACCCTCAACTGTTCCTGATATGAAAGATGACTAACCTCTGGTATGATTTTTGTTGCCTGGTGTTGCACCTTCTCCAGAGCTGCTATGTCTTTCTGAAGTTAAGGTCTCCATGCCTGGATGCCATAATCCAGGTGGAGGTGCACCAGAGACATATACAGTTGAACGACTACTTTCTTTTCCTTGAAGGTAAAGGTATGCTTGATTATTTCCAAGGTTTGGTTTGCTTTTTTTTTTACTGCCGCTCCCACTTGTTGTGCAACTTTTAGTGAATGATGGATTCTGATACCAAGGTTCTTTTCTTCATCTATCTGCTGTAAGATAGTATTGTCAATTTGGTAGTTGTGATGTGGAATGTTATGCCCCACATGCAAGGTCTTGTATTTATCAACATTAAAGAGCATTTGTCAGTCATCTGACCATTTGTGGAGTTCATGCAGATTTCTTTGTAAGGTCTCGATATGACTTTCACTTCCCACTTTACCATAGATCTTGGTGTCATCTGCAAATTCGATGATGTGGTTTGTAATATTCTCATCTAAGTTATTGATGTATATGACAAAAAGGGTTGGCCCCAAAATGGACCCCTGTGGGATCCCACTTAGCACATTTTCCCAGTCAGATTCATTCCCATTTAGCATGACCCCTTTGTTTTCTATGTTTTAACCATTGTTTTATCCATTCCAGTATTCTCCCATTTATTCCATATGCCTGTAATTTCCTTGCCAGTCTCTTGTGTGGTACCGTGACAAAAGCTTTAGCAAAGCCCATGTACGCTATATCTACCGGAAGTCCTTTGTCTGAATAGCCAGTTACCGTTTCCAGAAAAGTAAGCAGATTAGTAAGGCAGGATCTATTTTCAACAAACCCATGGTGCGTTGATTCACATGTATGCGTAAGTATCCACTTGGAAAATGAAACTAAAGTTCCGAATGTCTTCATGTTTCAACACATTTATCAAGGAAATACAGAAGGATGACATAATGGCTTGAGATTATATACCCAACTACATATGGTGTGTGTGTGTAATTACCTAAGTGTAGTTACAGAATGAGAGCTACACTCGTGGTGTCCCATCTTCCTAGCACTCTTTGTCATATAACACTTTGAAATTACCAACGGTTTTGGCCTCCACCACCACCTCACCTAACTTGTTCCAACCATCTACCATTCTGTTTGTGAAAGTTAATTTTCTTATATTTCTTCAGCAGCTTTGTGTAGTTAGTTTTTAAACTAACTTTTAAACTGTGTATATGTGTGTTTATGTATGTATGTATTTATGTACAGTATGTACATACATATGCTGCAAAGCTGAGTGCTGTACCACTGGGCCACCACACTACAAACCCCCTTCCACCCCTCTTTCTAATTTCTCTTTTCTTACTCCATTCCCATCTAATTCCTTTCCCCTTACACCCAATAATTATTTCTGAGGTAGTTTTGAGTAATACATCCCCGGGCAAAGACAACTTACGTAAAATATGGATAGACGGGTGAATAGCACAGTACAGGTACTTCTTACACACAGTACACAGTACTTCTTACCAAGCAAGTAACTGACAAAAGATTAAACAATCCATGGCTCACAAGTGGTATTCTCAACTCAATCAACAAGAAACATGAATATGAAAAGAAACTTAGGATTGGCCTAGTTTCAAAGGAAGTAGCTAAAAGGTACTCATCAATGCTTACCAGTATCATAAGAAAGGCAAAACTTGCATATTATGTGAATAGATTCAATAAAGCGAAAGGCAACATGAAAAGCACTTGGAAAACAATCTCTAGTATCCTAGGAACTAAACAACACTCACATAACCAAATAAAACTCTAGAAGGATGGGGATATACCGTCAACTGAATTAGAAATGGCAAATGAATTTAATAGCCTCTTTTCATCGGTTGGTGCTAATCTTGCCAGTAAAATCCCACAGACTCAGACACATATTAACACATATCTCTCAGGCAGCTATCCAAACTATCTTCTCCTTTCACCAGTCAGCCCGGCAGATGTTGTGTCCATCATACACTCTCTAAAAACCAAGGCAGGGAACACCAGTGAAATTCTGTCCATTGTATACAAGAGCGCCTCCCATGCCCTTGCCCTACCCATAGCTCTACTGTTCAACAAATCTATAGAGTGTCACACCTTCCCTGATATCCTCAAAAAAGCAAGAGTAACGCCAGTCCATAAAGGAGGCAATCCGGCTGACATAAACAATTATAGACCAATATCAAATCTACCCATTCTATCAAAAATATTTGAAAAAATTATTTACAAACAGATCTATTCCTACCTCGTAAAATTCGACATACTCAGCCCCAGTCAGTTTGGCTTCCGGTCCCAAAAGAGCACCAATGATGCAATCATTAGTCTCCTTGATGTAATCTACTCAGCCCTTGACAAAAATGAGTTTCCGATTGGACTCTTCATTGACGTAAGAAAAGCCTTTGATACTGTTAATCACAACTACCTCTTGCTTAAACTACAGCATTATGGTATCCGAGGCCTTGCCGTTGACTACATCCGATCCTATCTTAGTGACAGACACCAATGTGTAACCATCAAGGATACAACTTCTTCCACTCTACCAATTACCGTTGGAGTGTCACAGGGCAGCATCTTAGGACCTCTTCTATTTCTTATATATATCAATGATCTGCCTAATGACTCTAATATTCTTAAACCTATATTGTTTGCTGACGATACTACCCTTATCTATTCAGACCCCAACCCACACACACTAAATAATGTTGTGAATAATGAATTAAAAAAAGTCCACTTATGGATGTCAACTAACAAACTTACATTAAACATAGAAAAGACTTACTATATCTTATTTGGAAGCAAATCATCAAATGCAATTCAGCTACAGATAGACAACATTAACATCAGTAATAAAACCTTCCAGGTCAAAGGTCAAATTAATGACCTTCCAAATGCCTCCCAACACCTCAAACCAATTCTATTTGCTGACGACACAACCTTCATTTACTCCAGTCCTGATCCCCTTGCTCTAAATGCCACAGTAAATACTGAGCTAAATAAAGTCCATCTGTGGCTAACTGCCAACAAACTCACCCTTAACATTGACAAAACTTTCTATATTCTGTTTGGCAATAAATCCTCTAATCAAATAAATCTCAAAATAAACAATACCCAAATTTGTAACAAATTAGATGGCAAATTCCTTGGCATTCTCATTGACCACAAGCTGAATTTCCAGGGACACATTCTAAACATATCAAAAAAAGTTTCAAAAACTGTGGGCATTCTTCCTAAGATCAGATATTATGTACCACGCCCTGCCCTGGTGACTCTCTATTACTCCCTTATCTATCCATATCTCAACTATGGTATTTGTGCTTGGGGCTCTACTACCCAAAATCACTTACGTCCTCTAATTACTCAACACAAAGCTGCTATTAGGACAATATCCAATTCTGGCCCCAGACATCACTCGGTACCCCTACTTAAATCTCTGAATATGTTAGACATTAAGTCACTGCACATTCTCTCATGTGTATTATACATATATAAAACGCTAAACTATAATGCCAATCCTGATCTCAAAAGCTTCATAGAAGGTTGTAACAGAACCCATGAGCATCACACCAGAAATAAATACAGTTTTGATATTCCTAGAGCACGACTTAATCAAACTAGAAATGCTCTACAAATCAAGGGGCCCAGAATGTGGAATGACCTTCCCAACCATGTTAAAGACTGTACCTCTCTCAACCAGTTTAAGTTAAAAGTGAAGCTATACCTAATAAATTCCCTGTAACCTACCTTACCCTTCTATTGTCAACCAATGTCTGTTTTTTTCTTTAAAAAGCCCTGTTTGTCGACATAATTGTATTTGTGCTGCTTTTTCATCTATGTTTTCATTTCTTGTTTTCATTCTACTCATTATGCTCAATTAGTATTAAGCTTGTCATTTAAGTTTATCATGCCCGAAACGCTTTGCGTAATAGTGGCTTTAGGCATTGTATGTACTAGCTCTACCTATAAGTCAAACAATCCTTGTAAAAATTTATTGTATGTATGTACCTTACCTAAATAAAATTGTAATTGTAATTGTAATTGTAATTGTAATTGTAAAAAAATGATGGCAAGTTTCTTGGCCTATTCCTAGACAAGAGACGCAACTTCAGCACCCACATTCAACACATAACTAAGAAAGTCTTTTAAGACAGTTGGTATACTCTCTAAAATAAAATATTATGTTCCTAACTCTGCTCACCTCTCACTATATTATGCACTAATCTACCCCTATCTTAATTATGGTATCTGCGCATGGGGTCTACCACTGCAAACCAACTTAAGCCCATCATCACCCAGCAAAAATCTGCTCTCAGAATAATAACTAACTCTGCTTTCAGACAACATTCAGCTCCCTTGTTTAAATCCCTAAACTTGCTAAATATTAACTCCCTCCACACATTCTCTTGTGTCAACTACATTTACAAAACCCTGTTCTTAAATGCAAACCATGCTCTGAAACTCTCCCTGGACAGATGTAATAGGACCCATTACCACCACACCAGAAATAAATATATCTTTGATATCCCCAGGGTCAAACTTAATCTGTGTAAACACTCTATGCAAATTAAGGGACCTAGTCTATGGAACTCACTCCCTAGTGAATTGAAAAGCTGTCAAACTTTTGCCTATTTAAAAGCAAAACCAAAAAGTACCTAATTTCATCTTCTTAGTTTCCTACACTGAGCTTTAATTTGCTCTGTATCTAGTGTTACCCAATCTCCCAATTGTTATGTACTTAACCCAAACAACCTTATCATTGTGTTCATTGCTGTCTTCTTTTATGTGTTAGCCATATACTGTATTGTGCCTACCAATTTTTGTCAACTACCATTCAAGCTGTCATTGCAATCAATCTGAGCTACCTATGTGCTTTAATATACCTACAATTTTCTTTCATCTTTTTTTTTCTTGCCTTGTAACTGTTATAATTTTTTATAAATTTTGCAAGTATTTACCTACTTAAAATTTTCTTAGATTAAGGACCTGCCCGAAACGCTGCGCGTACTAGTGGCTTTACAAGATTGTAATTACCATATTATGTATCCTTACAATCCCAATGTACCTTCTTGTATATATATAAATAAAATAAAAATAAATAAACAGGGTATAGTGTTAGCTGGATCAAGAAAATTCTTTAGTGCTGCATACAGTATTTTAATGCCTATTAATTGTACACTGTATTTGTTTTATTAGTGTATAGTGCAGACAAGTAAATAAAGATTTATAAATAGTATTACCTTCAGTGATGCAATAATTATCCTCAAATATTCTGAAATCATAGTAGGTTGAACTGGTTGTGGTGTCAGATGCTGAAGTACAATTATCCATCACTTTCAAAGCAAGGAATGGGTAAAGTTTTATAAGATCTCTGAAGTTAGGACATGGAACTCCTTCATGCTTTTTGGTGCCACCAAATCCTGCTGCCCACCATTGACTCTCCACAATGGCTTCCACACCTGTCCTATAATTAAGATAACTTCTATCATACCTGTAATTCTTTAGTACAATATTATATCCCATAATATTATAAACTGAATTATGCATTGGATTTTTAAGTAATACAATATTTCAGTATTTTAAATTATTTTAATACTGTACTGTATTTTTGTAAAGATTTTGTAATTTTCTAAGCAATTGAAGGAAACAATTACATAAAAAAACAGCATTGAATGTAATTAAATGCCTCTTTCTGAAGTAGCCCAGGTGGCTCCCTGATGCTATTTTACTGAGATGGCTCCATACATCAGTCACGGAGGTTCTATTTGGCTTACAAGGGAAGGGAGCCAGAATCTGGCTCCCTTCCCTTCATGGAGGCACAGGGAGCAAGTGGCAATTCACCACCCAAGTATTCTCCCATTTATTCCATGTGCCTGTAATTTCCTGGATGCTGGAAAAAGCATCCAGGAAGTTAGCGAAGCTTTACAGACAACTGGATGGTTCACAGAAAATAGAACCTCAAAACTGCCAAACAATTCTGCAATTGATTCACACAAGAACAACTCAAACTAGCTTGAAACCTCTTAGTACCAATAACCCCCATCAAAGGTTCCGGACAGAAAACAGGAGATGCTTTTTCACCCATAGGGTTGTATACCTGTGGAACTGCCTTCCCGCCGAAGCCGTAAACGCCAAAACTCTGCTGGGTTTTAAAATATGGATAGAAAAGATCATCAGGGCAAATGGGGGACCTTTGACAAGCCGCCAGCTTCCTGTCCTCGTCAAGGCCACTAGTATTAGTGGCCCTCGGGTAAATTCAGGTAAATGCACCTATGCCTTGACCAGTTCAGTTGAAAGGCATCAAATGTGAGAGCCTTGTGATTGGAGCCACATAGGAAGGAAGAAGGTGGTTCCACCCAGATGTAAAGATGTCCACCCCAGCGCAAATGAACATCTCATAAAACCAATGGAATAATGTGTTGCTGACAGTTTACTCTGTGGAAATGAGATGGAAGTGAGATAGCCCATCTATAAAAATATTGGACACACCCTGCATATGAACTGCACAGAGAACCATACTCTGAGAAGCCAGCTCCACAGGGCAATGGATCAAAACGACCTGCCTCGGTTCAGACAATGAACCACCTTGGAGCAGTCGGAGTGAAGCTGAGTCTTCCGCAGGGTATGCCACATGGCATGCCACACAACTGCAAACTCATGCACAGTGCTATGTTCCCGAAGAAATGGGCACGACCACCATCTCTGGGCAGTCTGGTGAGCACTGATCATGAAGCCCCAACCCAGACACAAGGCATCCATAAAGATAAGTGCAAAGGATGGCTAGCACTAAGCTTTAAAGCAGAGGGACCCTTTGTAAAGGTGGACTCAAGGAGCACTATAAGTAGTGTCAACTACATCAGTGACAGAACTGATCACTGGAAATGGCTGTGGGCTGGGGTTCCAGGCTTGGCTCACAACATCGTCATTTGGCAGTTTCTATGTTTCATTATCTATGAATTTTACAACTGTCATTAAAGCTTTGCTGACTTTCTGGATGCTTTCCCAGTGAGAGGTGATGATAATAGCCCCTTACTCAATGTGCCTCTGTGAGGGGGTGGGGGGCCAGGTTTTGGCTCTGGATGGCCAATAGACAGTAGACAGTTGAAGTTGCAAGAAAGTTAGACCAAACATGACTCCTGCAACTGATGTGACCTAGTAATGGGGGAGCCATCTCAGGAACACCACTGGACCTCATCCCATAAATTGCAATTTTTTCATTTTCGGTCAAATATCTTACCAGGAATATCCAAGTTGAATATTCAGTTAATTCAAATGGGGGAAGCCCCATATGATTTGGATTACTAAGCTTAAATAGTATAGTATAAAATTATATTCATGCATTTACAAATACTTTACTGTAAAAGAATAAGCCCTTAGAGTATCATTATATTATTCAACATTAAACTTCACTAACAGATATTACTAAGATATCTATATATTTATTAGTCCAAAATTAATCAGGAACAGATAAGGAACTTACTTTTTTCTATCTTTAAGTGCTTTATGTGTGTGGGAGTGGAGATGCTCTTGCAGATCTTGTGGCATTGTGCAGATATTTCTATACGGCAATTTTTGTAGCAGAAGCTTAAAGACCTCATAATGGCCCTTAAGAAAAGCAATATCTAGAGCATATCTTTTCCTCTTGTCTTGTTCTTTATAGAGTGACTTATCAGCATCAGTCAGTATTTCACAACACTCTATATTTCCCTTAGCTGCAGCAGCGTGTAAGGCTGTAGAATTGCAATCATCTTTAGCACGTTTATTTGCACCATTCTTTATGAATAGCCTGATTATGCTAGAGTGGCCATGATAAGCACCAATGTGCAAGGCTGTCCTACCATTTTTGTCTACAGCATTTACTTGAGCACCCTTCTGGAAAAGCATTTGGCATGCCTCCCTGGAACCTGCACGGGCTGCCAGATGTAAGGGAGTCTCCTTATCTTTGTTGGTGACATTTACATCAAACTCACACATTGCTAGAAGCTTTTCTAGAAATATTGGTTTAAAATTCTCTGCAGCAAGATGGAGAAGACATAACTTGTGTTGGGTTACCCCATCAACTGAAGGTGATGCACCAGCATTCAAAAGTAAAACTGCACAGTTTTCACTGTGTTTCTTTACTGCAATGAAAAGAGCTGTAAAGCCATCATTATCTTTTTCATTTATAATGTCCTTTACTCTGTCAATAGTTAGCAAGTATTCCATGCATTCATCTGCCTTTTTTGCAGCAGCCAAATGAAGAACACTGCGTTCAGCATTATTCTTGATACTAACTGCAGCTCCATTCTCTATCAGTTCCTTTACACAATTCACTTTATTTTTTATGACAGCTTCCATTACTGGTGTGTTCCCAACATTGTTTTGTATGTCTGGAGGAGCACCTGTTTCAAGGAGTAAGTCAACAAACTTTTCAAATCCTAACTTTGCTGCTATGTGAAGTGCTGTATTGCCTACACCATCTTTGTAGTTGAGATTCATGTCGGCTTTAGCATCAACTATTTCTTTATAGCATCGATAATGACCTTTCCTTGCTGCCAACATAACAGGTGGAATATCTTGCCTGTCTTGAGTTCTGCCAACAGAGTAAAAAGAAGCAAGCACCTTGCAACACTCATGATAACCCCATTCAGCAGCATGGTGAAGTGGAAGGTATTTTTGGCTGTCTTTAATATTGGGATTAGCTCCTTCTTGTATCAGTAAATTCAAAGTATCAAGTTCCCCTTTTTGAGCAGCGAAATGTAAAGGCGTCATTTGCTTCATATTTTTTATGTCTACTCTAACAGCTTGATGTTCCAACAAGATGGCACAAAAGTCAGAAAGACCCTCTCTTGCTGCAATATGGAGAGGGGTTTCTCCATTCTTGTTCATAGCATTTACATCTGCTCCATGCTGTAGTAGGAGAGAAGGTATATTCTGAGCTCTGGTTTCTCTTTTGGAGTATTTCTCAGCCAAAATATGAAGCAGTGTTGACCCATCTTTTTCATTTATGTATTTAACATCTTCACCATCTTCTATTAATTTCTGACACAGCTGATAATCTTTTTGATTAACTGCTCTGACAAGTGCATTAGTTTCATAATTCCTCTTTCTGAAAGATAACATAAATTTAATGCTTTATCATTACTGTAATATTAAAATTAATTTTCAAAATACAGTAAATGTTTTCTCAGTTGAGATGAACATAAAAATCTAAAAAATAAATTAAACGGGATATGTTTTCATGTAAGTTTTAATTAAGTAATGTCACTCAAAGAAAGTAAATTAAAAGAATTAAAAAAGGCAATACAATATGTGCTGAATTTGATACCCAGAGTTACTGTAAATACTCTATACAGTTGAACACAACACAAGGTGATGACAATGACATAGAGAAATAGACAGAAGTTTAGAGTAGACTTATTTGTAAATTAAATTTTGCTTGTAGGGGATTTATCAAATCTAAACAGCATTTGAAAAGGTCCTTACAGGCAAAGTATTATCTATAAATCAAATCCAGAACTACTACTGTACTACTATTTTTGGAACAGTTACGAAAGAATAACAAAGCAAATTACCGTACAATATATACCTACCCATCAATGATGTCCATGGGAACAGCTACATATGGTCCCTGGGAGAGCTGTGGCATTGGTCCCATCCTGAGCTGGTGTTGCTGCTTTCTACACAGTAAACAGTCTTGAAACAGGAGGAAGTTATTTAACACAAGGGGAACACGCACAAGGGGACACAGGTGGAAACTGATATAAGGTGGTAAGGTGCTCCACTGGAGCACCTTACCAGCTACATCTCAAATTAGAGCCACCATCCTGTTTACATAGTCAGTATTACAAATTTAAAATACTGTAGACTTCTTTAACCTTTATGGATGATTAATGATAAATTTAGCCTAAAAATTTCAAATTTAAAATGATATACAGTACTGTTGACCAGACCACACACTAGAAATTGAAGGGACGACGACGTTTCGGTCCGTCCTGGACCATTCTCAAGTCGATTGAGAGACTTGAGAATTTGATATATATAGAGACTTGAGACTTGAGACTTGAGACTTTGACGGACCGAAACGTCGTCGTCCCTTCAATTTCTAGTGTGTGGTCTGGTCAACATACTTCAGCCACGTTATTGTGACTCATCGCCTGCATATACAGTACTGTATATGTATTTTACTGATTTTCCTACTTTGCCAATATACATGTCACCTCTATACAGTAATTCTCAACATCGTTTTTTTTAATCTGTCTAAAAACAAAGTTTCTGAATTAGCTAAATTTTGCTATGAAAAGTAATGACTTCAAATTCTCTGTTGTTTATCTTTTATAATGTATCCATTACTATTCGCAGTTCTGTAACAATTACTACAGTATTGTCTGAACTGTATTTTGTATTTATTGAGCATCATGTCATAATTGGCCTTGCAATTCCTTATTATACATTATGTATATAGTTATAATGATTACATTTTATGCAAGGACTTATTTATTAATAACTTTAAAGTTACAAGTAATAGATTCTGAAATATATATAGTTACTTACTGAAATATAGTAACTAAAGTAACTTATATAGTAACTAATTAAATATAGTTAAACATAATAAATTCTTAATTGTATATAGTTACATATTCAAATACTGTATAGTAACTATTAAATAGTACCTAAAGTAATTTACATAAAGTAACTTATATAGTAACTATTTAAATATAGTTACAAGTAATAAATTATGTATATAGTTATAATGTCCACCACCGAGGTCCACCCTGGAGGTGGACCTCGATATACACCTAACGAATAGACATGCACAAGCTGCCTGTCCTCAGTGTCTATTTTACACACACACACACACACACACACACACACACACACACACACACACACACACACACACACACACACACACACACACACACACACACACACACACACACACACACACACACACACACACACACACACACACATACACACACACGTGAGTGTGTGATTATGCGAGACTGGCTAACATCAGAACAGCCTTCAGGAACCTGTGTAAGGAATCATTCAGAACCTTCTATACCACATATGTAAGACCAATCCTGGAGTATGTGGCCCCAACATGGAGTCCGTACCTTGTCAAGCACAAGGCGAAGCTTGAAAAAGTTCATAGATATGGCACTAGGCTAGTCCCAGAACTAAGAGGCATGAGCTACGAAGAAAGGCTGCGAGAAAAGCACTTCACGACACTAGAAGGCAGAAGAGTAAGGGAGACATGATCACTACCTACAAAATTCTCAGAGGAATTGACAAGGTAGATAAAGATAAACTGTTTAACACGGGTGGTACGCAAACAAGGGGACACAGGTGGAAACTGAGTACCCAAATGAGCCAGAGGGACGTTAGAAAAGAACTTTTTCAGTGTCAAAATAGTTAACAGATGTAATGCACTAGGAAGTGATGTGGTGGAGGCTGACTCCATACACAGTTTCAAATGTAGATATGATAGAGTCCAGTAGGCTCAGGAATCTGTACATCAGTTGATTGACAGTTGAGAGGCGGGACCAAAGAGCCAGAGCTCAACCCCCCAAGCACAATTAGGTGAGTACACACACACACACTCACTCTCTCCCTCTCATAAGGGAGGTGGTGGCCGAGTGGACAGCGCTTTAATTAGACTCGTGGACCTAGGGAGTAAATGTTACTCCTACTGCTATGTAACAAGATTTTATTGGTACATTTTCATGTAAATTCACAACTCTTAGCGCCGGAAACAAGTCATGAGAGAGCCACATAATAATTTTCGGATCTAACCTTCATTCTTTCTCAATGTGTTGTATACAATGAAATGATTATACATTGCTCTGTTGTGAACATTGTATACAGTACCTCAAGATATACATCCCACAACAGTTAACTAGCTCCCAAATACCTAATTAATTCCCTACTCTCTGTAAATGTTAATGTAATGTCACCGAGCAGTAAATAGGTACCTGGAAATTAGACAGCTGCTACGGGTTGCTTCCTGGTGTGTGTGTACTCACATATTTGTTCTCGCCTATTTGTGCTTGCGGGGGTTGAGCTTTGGCTCTTTGGTCCTGCCTCTCAACTGTCAATCAACTGGTGTACAGATTCCTGAGCCTACTGGGCTCTATAACATCTACATTTAAAACTGTGTATGGAGTTAGCCTCCACCACATCACTGCCTAATGCATTCCATCCGTTAACTACTCTGACACTGAAAAAGTTCCTTCTAACGTCTCTGTGGCTCATGTGGGTACTCAGTTTCCACCTGTGTCACCTTGTTCGCGTCCCACCAGTGTTGAATAGTTTATCCTTGTTTACCCGGTCGATTGTTTGTGTGTGTGTGTGTGTGTGTGTGTGTGTGTGTGTGTGTGTGTGTGTGTGTGTGTGTGTGTGTGTGTGTGTACTCACCTAGTTCTACTCACCTAGTTGTGTTTGCGGGGGTTGAGCTCTGGCTCTTTGGTCCCGCCTCTCAATCGTCAATCAACAGGTGTACAGATTCTTGAGCCTATCGGGCTTTATCATATCTACACTTGAAACTGTGTATGGAGTCAGCCTCCACCACATCACTGCCTAATGCATTCCATTTGTCAACTACTCTGACACTAAAAAAGTTCTTTCTAATATCTCTGTTTCTCATTTGGGCACTCAGTTTCCACCTACGTCCCCTTGTGCGTGTTCCCCTTGTGTTAAATAGACTGTCTTTATCTACCCTATCAATTCCCTTCAGAATCTTGAATGTGGTGATCATGTCGCCCCTAACTCTTCTGTCTTCCAGCGAAGTGAGGTTTAATTCCCGTAGTCTCTCCTCGTAGCTCATACCTCTCAGCTCGGGTACTAGTCTGGTGGCAAACCTTTGAACCTTTTCCAGTTTAGTCTTATCCTTGACTAGATATGGACTCCATGCTGGGGCTGCATACTCCAGGATTGGCCTGACATATGTGGTATACAAAGTTCTGAATGATTCTTTACACAAGTTTCTGAATGCCGTTCGTATGTTGGCCAGCCTGACATATGCCGCTGATGTTATCCGCTTGATATGTGCTGCAGGAGACAGGTCTGGCGTGATATTAACCCCCAAGTCTTTTTCCTTCTCTGACTCCTGAAGAATTCCCTCTCCCAGATGATACCCTGTATCTGGCCTCCTGCTCCCTACACCTATCTTCATTACATTACATTTGGTTGGGTTAAACTCTAACAACCATTTGTTCGACCATTCCTTCAGCTTGTCTAGGTCTTCTTGAAGCCTCAAACAGTCCTCTTCTGTTTTAATGCGTCTCATAATTTTAGCATCGTCCGCAAACATTGAGAGAAATGAATCGATACCCTCCGGGAGATCATTTACATATATCAGAAACAAGATAGGACCGAGTACAGAGCCCTGTGGGACTCCACTGGTGACTTCACGCCAATCGGAGGTCTCACCCCTCACCGTAACTCTCTGCTTCCTATTGCTTAGATACTCCCTTATCCACTGGAGCACCTTACCAGCTACACCTGCCTGTCTCTCCAGCTTATGTACCAGCCTCTTATGCGGTACTGTGTCAAAGGCTTTCCGACAATCCAAGAAAATGCAGTCCGCCCAGCCCTCTCTTTCTTGCTTAATCTTTGTCACCTGATCGTAGAATTCTATCAAGCCTGTAACGCAAGATTTACCCTCCCTGAACCCATGTTGGCGATTTGTCACGAAGTCCCTTCTCTCCAGATGTGTTACCAGTTTTTTTCTCACGATCTTCTCCATCACCTTGCATGGTATACAAGTCAAGGACACTGGCCTGTAGTTCAGTGCCTCTTGCCTGTCGCCCTTTTTGTATATTGGGACCACATTCGCCGTCTTCCATATTTCTGGTAGGTCTCCCGTCTCCAGTGACTTACTATACACTATGGAGAGTGGCAAGCAAAGTGCCTCTGCACACTCTTTCAGTACCCATGGTGAGATCCCATCTGGACCAACAGCCTTTCTAACATCCAGATCCAGCAGGTGTCTCTTGACCTCCTCTCTCGAAATTTCGAACTCTTCCAAGGCCGCCTGGTTTACCTCCCTTTCTCCTAGCACAGTGACCTCACCTTGTTCTATTGTGAAGACCTCCTGGAACCTCTTGTTGAGTTCTTCACACACCTCTCTGTCATTCTCTGTATACCTGTCCTCGCCTGTTCGAAGTTTCAATACCTGTTCTTTCACTGTTGTTTTCCTTCTGATGTGACTGTGGAGTAGCTTTGGTTCGGTCTTGGCTTTGTTTGCTATATCATTTTCAAAACTTTTCTCTGCTTCTCTTCTCACCCTGACGTACTCATTCCTGGTTCTCTGGTATCTCTCTCTCTGATTTCTGGTGTTCTGTTATTCCGGAAGTTCCTCCACGCCCTTTTGTTCAGTTTCTTCGCTTCCATACATGCCCTATTATACCATGGATTTTTCTGTTGCTTCTCGGATTTTTCCCTTTGGGCCGGGATGAACCTGTTTACTGCCTCCTGACACTTTTGGGTAACATAGTCCATCATACCCTGTACAGACTTATCTCTGAGGTCTGTGTCCCAAGGTATTTCACTTAGGAAACTTCTCATCTGTTCATAATTCCCCTTTCGGTATGCCAGCCTTTTGATTCCTAGTTCTTTTTGGGGGAGATAAGTCCTAGCTCTACAAGGTACTCAAAGTTTAATACACTGTGGTCACTCATTCCCAAGGGTGCTTCCATCTTAACTTCCCTTATATCCCACTCATTTAGGGTAAATATCAAATCAAGCATTGCTGGTTCATCTTCTCCTCTCATTCTTGTCGGTTCTTTGATGTGCTGGCTTAGAAAGTTTCTTGTTGCCACATCCAGCAGCTTAGCTCTCCATGTTTCTGGTCCTCCATGTGGGTCTCTGTTCTTCCAATCTATCTTCCCATGGTTGAAGTCTCCCATAATTAGTAGTCCAGATCCATTCCTGCTAGCAACAGAAGCTGCTCTTTCTATTATGTTAATGGTGGCCATGTTGTTTCTATCATATTCCTGTCTAGGTCTTCTGTCATTTGGTGGTGGATTATATGACTACGACTATAATTTTTTTCCCTCCATTTGTTACAGTACCTGCTATGTAGTCACTGAAACCTTCACAGCCCTGAATATCCATCTCCTCAAAATCCCAGCCTTTTCTTACCAGCAGAGCTACACCACCCCCACCTCTTCCTTCCCTCTCTTTCCTCATAACATAATAGTCCTGTGGGAACACTGCGTTTGTTATCGTTTTCGTGATCTTTGTTTCTGTGAGGGCTATTATGTCTGGGTTTTCCTTTAGTATCAGTTCTCCAAGCTCATTTGATTTATATGTAATTCCATCTATGTTAGTGTACATCGCTTTGAGGCTCACTTTCTTCTGTCCCTTCTCAAATCGCCTCCTTGGTGAGTGGTCTGCTGGTGGGGGAGGCTGTTCCATGGGTGTGAGGACCTGTGAGGTGGATAACAGGGTCTCAGAGGATACTGGGATGAGGGGCGGGGGATCCAGTGAAGGGGGAGGGACAGGGAGGGTATGGGGTGAAAGGGGAGGGAGGATGGGAAGGAAAGGGGGGGAGGGAGGACTCGGGAGGAGGGGAGGGGTAGAAGGGTGGGGATTGGGTGTGGGGGGAGGGAGATTTGGCTGAACATTTGAGTGGGGGCAGGGAGGGTTTGGGGTAGAGGGTTTTCTATGCAGAGGAGGGAGGCGGGGTTGTCCTCCCTTCTGGTGTTACTGGGTAGCTGGTTGTGGGTTCCCCCCTCGCCTCTGGGGGTGTTGTGTTGGGAGCTGTGACTTCTGGTTTTCCCCTCTCGCCCTGTGCCTCTTCCTTGCTTCTGCCGCCATGGCTCTCTCCTCCCTTGTCATGTCTCTCTGGAGGAATACATTTTTGAATTTTCCCACGTTTTTCAAAGAGCTCTTCCTTGATAGGATCTTCTCCTTTGTGCTCTCGTTTGCAAACACTATCTTTATCATTCGGTCTCGGTCTTTGTTGTACCAGCCAAGCCTGAAAACCTTCTCAATGCTATGCTCAGCCCCTTCCATGTCTAGTGCCTTTAGTACTTCATTCACTGCTGCTTTGTCCTTGTCATTCCACTCTGTCCTATTAGAGCCTTCCTGCTCTTTAATACCCACAGCAACCACTGATCTGTTCCTTTCCAGCAGTTGGCTAGTGGAGCGTGCCACCTCCTGTGAGGTGGCTGCTTTCATGGCCATCTCCATCACTGCAGTCATTACTTCAGAGTTATTTTTTTTTAGTATTTCCTCAAATGTTGCTTTTATTGCGGCATTCTCATCCAAAAAACTATTACCACCTTCTCTCTGGATGGTTTTCTGATTCTCAGCCTCGATACCATTCTCTTTGAGGGCTCTAATCTCCTCCTTTGCTGCTGTCAGCTCTCTTTTCAGGTTGCTTATTTTGTTCTTCATTTCCTGCATCATTTCTTGCATCTCACTCTTGATGTCCTCCAGAAACTGGGCGAACATTTCCTTCATTTCGTCACCTTGGCTCTTCCCTGTTCCCCTGGTACCTCTGGCTGCCATGCTTGACCCTGTTCCTATAGTTGTGCCGTGATAGGATTTGTCAGGAGGGCAGAGCGGGATGGGGGAGGGAGAGAGAGAGGAAGAGAGAGAGAAAGAGAGAGAGAGAGAAAGGGAGTGATAAAGGGAGAGATAAATGGGTGGGTGGGGGGGATCCGACCCTTCCTCTGAAGTGAGAAGAAAGTAGAAGGGGAGGGGGGAGGAGATGGAGAGAGAGGCGGGAGGGAGAGAGGGAGTGAGAGGAGAGGGAGAGAGATGGATAGGGAGAGAGGGGGGAGGTGTGTGTGTGTGTGTGTATGTGTGTGTGTATGTGTGTGTGTATGTATGTGTGTGTGTGTGTGTGTGTGTGTGTGTGTGTGTGTGTGTGTGTGTGTGTGTGTGTGTGTGTGTGTGTGTGTGTGTGTGTGTGTGTGTGTGTGTGTGTGTGTGTGTGGGCAGAGAGGGAGGGGGAAGGAAAGAGAGGAAGGGAGAGAGAGGGAGAGAGAGAGAGAGAGAGAGAGAGAGAGAGAGAGAGAGAGAGAGAGAGAGAGAGAGAGAGAGAGAGAGAGAGAGAGAGAGAGAGAGAGAGAGAGAGAGAGAGAGAGAGAGAGAGAGAGAGAGAGAGAGAGAGAGAGAGAGAGAGAGAGAGAGAGAGAGAGAGAGAGTGAGAGAGAGAGCAGGAGAGAGATAGTGGGAGAGAGAGAGTGGGAGAGATAGAGAGTGGGAGAGAGAGAGAGTGGGAGAGAGGGAGTGGGAGAGGGAGAGAGGGGGAGAGAGTGGGGAGGAGAAGAGTGTGTGTATGGGCGATGCGGGGGACTGGGGGTGGGGGGGGGCGGAGATGGCGACCAGGTCAGGTCAGGTCAGCTGGGGGGGATAGTAAGGTCCTGATCCCAGGTGTTAATGCCTTTTCCCCTGACTGAACGATTGTGTGTGTGTGTGTGTGTGTGTACTCACCTAATAAACAAATAATGTGTGTGTGTGTGCATGTGTGCGTGTGTGTATGTGTGTCTGTTTTAGCGTGTGCACACTTGTGTGCGTGTATACATACGTGGGCGGGCGTGCTTGTATGTGTCAAGATATCCCTTATGCGTTACCTCTGCCTAAATGAGCCACCCTGAGATTTTTAATTATATATGATATCCTGAACAAGAATTAGATATTATTTTACCTCAATATGTACACCTGATTAATTGACCAGAGAGGGGGTACATACCAGTCTCCTCCCGCTCACACAACCAGATGAGTATGGACGATGTATGATGACGATGGTTATCCGTCGTTGTCTCCCACTAGGTGATTCACTAAGTGCTGGTAGATTGATGAGGTCGGTTCTTCTCTGTCTACACAAAGCTCTGGAGTCAGTCACTGTATCGTTGTGTGACAGTTCACTAATTCACTGTACCACTGATCACAGTCACCATTCAACAGCACAATCAGGTAGTTCCATGGCGGGGCGTCCCACCCGGTCAGGTCGCACACTTACATGCACCGGTGATGCCACTAGGTCCACTTTGGTTTCTTCGCCAAATCTTCGCACTATCGCTAGCGATATGACTATGCTATGTTGCACCCTGCTAGCTACACACTGCGAGAGGCCAAATACTATGATCTAGCCTCTATACTCCTTCAATGTCCCGAGAAATTGACGAATTTCCGCGGACCTCACTAATCGTGTGTCTCCCGGCCTACTGTCTCTTCCCTGTTCCCCTGGTACCGCAACGGCCTACTGTGTGTGTGTGTGTGTGCGAGAGAAAAAAAATTATTTAGTCAGTAGTTAGTAATAGTTGATTGACAGTTGAGAGGCGGGCCGAATGAGCAGAGCTCAACCCGCGCCTGCACAACTAGGTGAATACTCTCTCTCTCATATAATACTCTCTGCCACATATAACACATATATATGTGTTGTATGTGGATGCTGAAGTTCAGTCTCTTGTCTATGTATAGGTCAAGGAACTTTCCATAATCATTATTGCTAATGTTAACATTGTCTATCTGAAGTTGAATTTGGTTTCAGGATTTACTTCCGAACAAAAATAGTAGTCGGTCTTTTTTATGTTTAATGTGAGTTTGTTAGTTTACATCCATGAGTGGACTTTTTAAATCTGTTATTTTCATTATTATATAGTGCGTTTGGGTTGGGGTCTGAATAGATGAAGTCAGCACTTATGTTTACACTTATTGGAAGTATCTAAGTATCAACTAAAGTATCTTCACACTTGACTTGAACTTTAGTAGCTATTTTCTGGACCATTCCTCAAGTTTCGGAGGTCAACGAAGATGGAATTCACATGAAATGGATTATGTTACCATCACTAATAATGTTGTGTTTTCTCTGTCTAGCTTCGGACACGGTCATGTTACAATTGTGTCTTAGAGAGTTGCGCGCAATTAAGGATGATAGAAATCACTTACAATTAATGCAGGATGGTAGAAAATCACTTACAATTAATGCATCAAGTTTGGAGACTTGAATTGAAATTGAAATTGAAATAAGTTTATTGAGGTAAAATACACACAAAGGAATGAGGTAGCTCAAGCTATTCTCACCCCGTTCAGTACATCGTGTTAATACATACATAGACACACACACTTGTACACATTTTAGTGTAACAAGTAAGGCAAATAGTTCTGTCTGATGGGTAGAGGCAACTGCACCCATGTGGCGGTGTAGGAAACCATCAGTGTACATGATTTGAGAGAGAGAATGATCTGTGGACAGAGAATCAATATGGCGTAAGGTATTGGGCTTTGCCTCAAGATGAAGCTTAATAAAGAACCCGAATATCAGGAGAAAAAATTACATTAAAAACTGTCCACATGATACATATATATAATCATGTTTTAAACATTTCAGTTGCATTATTTGCATATATATATAATTAGGAAGTAATGTTTATCTGGGTAAGTTGTCAGCTTATAAGAACTAATAGCTAGTGCGGCTTGTATACTGGGTACATCCGGTCTCTTACCCTCGACTGCGGCGGTAACTTTATGGTCAGGAAGCCACAAATATTTACAGTTCAAGTTCAAGTATGTTTATTGAGACAAGAAAGAAATACATCTCAAAGGGATAGAGTAACTTAGGCTATTTCTACCCCCTCTACTTCAAGTCCCTCAAGGGGCGCACAAATTCAGTAAGTACAAATAGACAATTAACATTACAAGAATCCCATTTAACATTGCAGGTTAATATAGTAAGCACAGCATCTAATTGTTACACTCTTGGGGCAAAATTCTTGTAGCTCCTAAGTATACTGTCTATCATACCATTATCACACATCCAAACAATTTGATGTGGTACATTACTTATTGATAACTATAGAAATAAGGAAATAAGTTGACACTAATAAATAACGTTCTAAGGTGTGGGCGTGCGGCATACTACATAATTTACACTCCTTATCTTTTTCACTGACATCAACACCGTATTGCCAGATATATTTGTATCCTAATCTTAATCTCATGTAAATTGAATCCTTCCAAGTTGACTTTCCTTTACCATAGGTGAAGGACGAGTTTGTATTTATTACTGAATAATTCTTAAGTGTGTTACTACTATCCACTATTGCCATTCTTTTTATCATTTCTTCATCCTCTTGGATCATCTTGATTCTTGTTTTTATTTGTTTCAAGGTTAACTGACATACAATATCAACAAGAGTTTTTTTCTGTGGCTCTCTTCGCTATGTCATCAACTACCTCATTCAACAGTATTCCCACATGTGAAGGGATTCGCACACCCTCCGTCACTATGTGATGGAGTGCGAAAAGATACGTGAATTTAGAGACAATTCTATAACCAATGTTCCAGCGATGTGTCAATATTTCATTCAAAATGATCTGCTACCAGAAATTTTAGCCAAATATCCCCAGTTTGCTAACTGTAGGTAGTAACTAAGTGATTGTGCATCTCTTACCGAGTCCATTTTGAACAAAACATTTACAAATTTATTGAACGTTTGGTAAAGAATTGTCTCTGAATTTACGTATCTTTTCGAATAATTTTTAATAGTGCGAATAATTTTGTTGACAGTTTACATTTGGTCAGGTCTACTTCAGCAGATAATGAAAATTCTCTGAGATACTTATAGCCGAGTCTAAGCCGAGCAGTAGTAACATCTAGGAATCTGCTGATTTTGTTGCATGATCTATAGATGGTGTAGTAATTTAGCTCAACCCAACACTTAAACAACTAAATGAAAATATTGTTGACAACCAAGTGGACATTCCCTCACAGCTTATATACATGCATCCCATATTTTACGCTATCGAGTACATACAAGCAAAATATATATACAGGCATTAAGTGTACAACTTCATCATAGTGAATAATAATAATGGTTTTGTCAACTTGTTTTATTTTGGTGAAATCCCACGGTATAAAATATCTCTGACTTCCCACAGCAAGGCGCCGGGCACCGCGGGCTCCAGGCATGAGGATTTATGTTTATTTCTCAGAGCAGTAAACAGCCTGCGGCAAAGCTACCCATATGTGTAGAGCTCAGTACTACAGATGATGAGTATAGGATGAGTATAGGGTACACAATAAACTACCACTCACATCATGGGTATGGGTTGCACTAGAAACTATCGGAGAGCAGAGTATGGAAAGCAAAGTAAACAAAGATTCACACGATGAGAAAGGGTTGCACAATGTCCTATGACTCACAGGATGAGTATGAGGTGCATAATAAATTACCATTCATAGGATGAGTATGGGTTGCACAATAAATTACTGCGCTAGGATGAGTGTGAGTAGGATATATATATATATATATATATATATATATATATATATATATATATATATATATATATGTCGTACCTAATAGCCAGAACGCACTTCTCAGCCTACTATGCAAGGCCCGATTTGCCTAGTAAGCCAAGTTTTCATGAATTAATTGTTTTTCGTCTACCTAACCTACCTAACCTAACTTTTTCGGCTACCTAACCTAACCTTACCTATAAAGATAGGTTAGGTTAGGTTAGGTAGGGTTGGTTAGGTTCGGTCATATATCTACGTTAATTTTAACTCCAATAAAAAAAATTGACCTCATACATAATGAAATGGGCAGCTTTATCATTTCATAAGAAAAAAATTAGAGAAAATATATTAATTCAGGAATACTTGGCTTATTAGGCAAATCAGGCCTTGCATAGTAGGCTGAAAAGTGCGTTCTGGCTACTAGGTACGACATATATATATATATATGAATGAAAACTCACACCCCAGAAGTGACTCGAACCCATACTCCCAGAAGCAACGCAACTGGTAACTACAGGGCGCCTTAATCCGCTTGACCATCACGGCCGTCAAAAGGAAGTGATAGCCGAGGCTATTTGAGCCACTTCCCCGACGGCAACTCGGATGGTAATCTTGGGCATAGCATTTCACCAAATCACCTCATTCTTTGGGGCACACGTGAGGAACACAAATGCGAACAAGCCTGAATGGTCCCCAGGACTATATGCGAATGAAAACTCACACCCCAGAAGTGACTCGAACCCATACTCCCAGAAGCAACGCAACTGGTAACTACAGGGCGCCTTAATCCGCTTGACCATCACGGCCGTCAAAAGGAAGTGATAGCCGAGGCTATTTGAGCCACTTCCCCGACGGCAACTCGGATGGTAATCTTGGGCATAGCATTTCACCAAATCACCTCATTCTTTGGGGCACACGTGAGGAACACAAATGCGAACAAGCCTGAATGGTCCCCAGGACTATATGCGAATGAAAACTCACACCCCAGAAGTGACTCGAACCCATACTCCCAGAAGCAACGCAACTGGTAACTACAGGGCGCCTTAATCCGCTTGACCATCACGGCCGTCAAAAGGAAGTGATAGCCGAGGCTATTTGAGCCACTTCCCCGACGGCAACTCGGATGGTAATCTTGGGCATAGCATTTCACCAAATCACCTCATTCTTTGGGGCACACGTGAGGAACACAAATGCGAACAAGCCTGAATGGTCCCCAGGACTATATGCGAATGAAAACTCACACCCCAGAAGTGACTCGAACCCATACTCCCAGAAGCAACGCAACTGGTAACTACAGGGCGCCTTAATCCGCTTGACCATCACGGCCGTCAAAAGGAAGTGATAGCCGAGGCTATTTGAGCCACTTCCCCGACGGCAACTCGGATGGTAATCTTGGGCATAGCATTTCACCAAATCACCTCATTCTTTGGGGCACACGTGAGGAACACAAATGCGAACAAGCCTGAATGGTCCCCAGGACTATATGCGAATGAAAACTCACACCCCAGAAGTGACTCGAACCCATACTCCCAGAAGCAACGCAACTGGTAACTACAGGGCGCCTTAATCCGCTTGACCATCACGGCCGTCAAAAGGAAGTGATAGCCGAGGCTATTTGAGCCACTTCCCCGACGGCAACTCGGATGGTAATCTTGGGCATAGCATTTCACCAAATCACCTCATTCTTTGGGGCACACGTGAGGAACACAAATGCGAACAAGCCTGAATGGTCCCCAGGACTATATGCGAATGAAAACTCACACCCCAGAAGTGACTCGAACCCATACTCCCAGAAGCAACGCAACTGGTAACTACAGGGCGCCTTAATCCGCTTGACCATCACGGCCGTCAAAAGGAAGTGATAGCCGAGGCTATTTGAGCCACTTCCCCGACGGCAACTCGGATGGTAATCTTGGGCATAGCATTTCACCAAATCACCTCATTCTTTGGGGCACACGTGAGGAACACAAATGCGAACAAGCCTGAATGGTCCCCAGGACTATATGCGAATGAAAACTCACACCCCAGAAGTGACTCGAACCCATACTCCCAGAAGCAACGCAACTGGTAACTACAGGGCGCCTTAATCCGCTTGACCATCACGGCCGTCAAAAGGAAGTGATAGCCGAGGCTATTTGAGCCACTTCCCCGACGGCAACTCGGATGGTAATCTTGGGCATAGCATTTCACCAAATCACCTCATTCTTTGGGGCACACGTGAGGAACACAAATGCGAACAAGCCTGAATGGTCCCCAGGACTATATGCGAATGAAAACTCACACCCCAGAAGTGACTCGAACCCATACTCCCAGAAGCAACGCAACTGGTAACTACAGGGCGCCTTAATCCGCTTGACCATCACGGCCGTCAAAAGGAAGTGATAGCCGAGGCTATTTGAGCCACTTCCCCGACGGCAACTCGGATGGTAATCTTGGGCATAGCATTTCACCAAATCACCTCATTCTTTGGGGCACACGTGAGGAACACAAATGCGAACAAGCCTGAATGGTCCCCAGGACTATATGCGAATGAAAACTCACACCCCAGAAGTGACTCGAACCCATACTCCCAGAAGCAACGCAACTGGTAACTACAGGGCGCCTTAATCCGCTTGACCATCACGGCCGTCAAAAGGAAGTGATAGCCGAGGCTATTTGAGCCACTTCCCCGACGGCAACTCGGATGGTAATCTTGGGCATAGCATTTCACCAAATCACCTCATTCTTTGGGGCACACGTGAGGAACACAAATGCGAACAAGCCTGAATGGTCCCCAGGACTATATGCGAATGAAAACTCACACCCCAGAAGTGACTCGAACCCATACTCCCAGAAGCAACGCAACTGGTAACTACAGGGCGCCTTAATCCGCTTGACCATCACGGCCGTCAAAAGGAAGTGATAGCCGAGGCTATTTGAGCCACTTCCCCGACGGCAACTCGGATGGTAATCTTGGGCATAGCATTTCACCAAATCACCTCATTCTTTGGGGCACACGTGAGGAACACAAATGCGAACAAGCCTGAATGGTCCCCAGGACTATATGCGAATGAAAACTCACACCCCAGAAGTGACTCGAACCCATACTCCCAGAAGCAACGCAACTGGTAACTACAGGGCGCCTTAATCCGCTTGACCATCACGGCCGTCAAAAGGAAGTGATAGCCGAGGCTATTTGAGCCACTTCCCCGACGGCAACTCGGATGGTAATCTTGGGCATAGCATTTCACCAAATCACCTCATTCTTTGGGGCACACGTGAGGAACACAAATGCGAACAAGCCTGAATGGTCCCCAGGACTATATGCGAATGAAAACTCACACCCCAGAAGTGACTCGAACCCATACTCCCAGAAGCAACGCAACTGGTAACTACAGGGCGCCTTAATCCGCTTGACCATCACGGCCGTCAAAAGGAAGTGATAGCCGAGGCTATTTGAGCCACTTCCCCGACGGCAACTCGGATGGTAATCTTGGGCATAGCATTTCACCAAATCACCTCATTCTTTGGGGCACACGTGAGGAACACAAATGCGAACAAGCCTGAATGGTCCCCAGGACTATATGCGAATGAAAACTCACACCCCAGAAGTGACTCGAACCCATACTCCCAGAAGCAACGCAACTGGTAACTACAGGGCGCCTTAATCCGCTTGACCATCACGGCCGTCAAAAGGAAGTGATAGCCGAGGCTATTTGAGCCACTTCCCCGACGGCAACTCGGATGGTAATCTTGGGCATAGCATTTCACCAAATCACCTCATTCTTTGGGGCACACGTGAGGAACACAAATGCGAACAAGCCTGAATGGTCCCCAGGACTATATGCGAATGAAAACTCACACCCCAGAAGTGACTCGAACCCATACTCCCAGAAGCAACGCAACTGGTAACTACAGGGCGCCTTAATCCGCTTGACCATCACGGCCGTCAAAAGGAAGTGATAGCCGAGGCTATTTGAGCCACTTCCCCGACGGCAACTCGGATGGTAATCTTGGGCATAGCATTTCACCAAATCACCTCATTCTTTAGGGCACACGTGAGGAACACAAATGCGAACAAGCCTGAATGGTCCCCAGGACTATATGCGAATGAAAACTCACACCCCAGAAGTGACTCGAACCCATACTCCCAGAAGCAACGCAACTGGTAACTACAGGGCGCCTTAATCCGCTTGACCATCACGGCCGTCAAAAGGAAGTGATAGCCGAGGCTATTTGAGCCACTTCCCCGACGGCAACTCGGATGGTAATCTTGGGCATAGCATTTCACCAAATCACCTCATTCTTTGGGGCACACGTGAGGAACACAAATGCGAACAAGCCTGAATGGTCCCCAGGACTATATGCGAATGAAAACTCACACCCCAGAAGTGACTCGAACCCATACTCCCAGAAGCAACGCAACTGGTAACTACAGGGCGCCTTAATCCGCTTGACCATCACGGCCGTCAAAAGGAAGTGATAGCCGAGGCTATTTGAGCCACTTCCCCGACGTGGTAATCTTGGGCATAGCATTTCACCAAATCACCTCATTCTTTGGGGCACACGTGAGGAACACAAATGCGAACAAGCCTGAATGGTCCCCAGGACTATATGCGAAAAAGCGGATTAAGGCGCCCTGTAGTTACCAGTTGCGTTGCTTCTGGGAGTATGGGTTCGAGTCACTTCTGGGGTGTGAGTTTTCATTCGCATATAGTCCTGGGGACCATTCAGGCTTGTTCGCATTTGTGTTCCTCACGTGTGCCCCAAAGAATGAGGTGATTTGGTGAAATGCTATGCCCAAGATTACCATCCGAGTTGCCGTCGGGGAAGTGGCTCAAATAGCCTCGGCTATCACTTCCTTTTGACGGCCGTGATGGTCAAGCGGATTAAGGCGCCCTGTAGTTACCAGTTGCGTTGCTTCTGGGAGTATGGGTTCGAGTCACTTCTGGGGTGTGAGTTTTCATTCGCATATAGTCCTGGGGACCATTCAGGCTTGTTCGCATTTGTGTTCCTCACGTGTGCCCCAAAGAATGAGGTGATTTGGTGAAATGCTATGCCCAAGATTACCATCCGAGTTGCCGTCGGGGAAGTGGCTCAAATAGCCTCGGCTATCACTTCCTTTTGACGGCCGTGATGGTCAAGCGGATTAAGGCGCCCTGTAGTTACCAGTTGCGTTGCTTCTGGGAGTATGGGTTCGAGTCACTTCTGGGGTGTGAGTTTTCATTCGCATATAGTCCTGGGGACCATTCAGGCTTGTTCGCATATATATATATATATATATATATATATATATATATATATATATATATATATATATATATATATATATATATATATATATATATATATAAGTGATTGTGCTTGTGAATTTAGTGTGAATTTAGCTTGTGAATGAAATATATATATATATATATATATATATATATATATATATATATATATATATATATATATATATATATATATATATATATATATATATATATATATATATATATATATCGTACCTAGTAGCCAGAATGCACTGCTCGGCCTACTATGCAATGCCCGATTTGCCTAATAAACCAAGTTTTCATGAATTAATTGTTTTTCGACTACCTAACCTAACCTAACTTTTTCGGCTACCTAACCTAACCTAACCTATAAAGATAGGTTAGGTAGGGTTGGTTAGGTTCGGGCATATATCTACGTTAATTTTAACTCCAATAAAAAAAATTGACCTCATACATAATGAAATGGGTAGCTTTATCATTTCATAAGAAAAAAAAATTGAGAAAATATATTAATTCAGGAAAACTTGGCTTATTAGGCACATTGGGCCTTACATAATAGGCCGAGAAGTGCGTTCTGGCTACTAGGCACGACATATATATATATATATATATATATATATATATATATATATATATATATATATATATATATATATATATATATATATATATATATATATATATATATATATATATATATATATATGTATATATATATATATGTATATATATATATATATATATATATATACATATATATATATATATACATATATATATATATATATATATATATATATATATATATATATATATATATATATATATATATATATATATATATATATTATTAAATATGACCGAAAAAGTAAGATTAATAATTCTAACACGAATTTTCTCAATCTTTCGTACATTACGCTTCACTGTTGGAGGTAAATCAAAAATCACTTCTCCAAAATTCATTTTTATTTCTAGTCTGACGCGACACGGGCGCGTTTCGTAAAACTTATTACATTTTCAAAGACTTCACAAATACACAACTGATTAGAACGTATCTCTGATTTTATATCTACATTTGAGTGAGGTGGGAAGGGTGATGTGGCATTAACACAAGACAGAACAGGAGGGGATATTAATAGGGTATTAAAAGTATCAACACAAGACAGAACAGAAACAATGGGTATTGAATAGAAGTGTTTGTAGAAAGCCTATTGGTCCATATTTCTTGATGCTTCTATATTGGAGCGGAGTCTTGAGGTGGGTAGAATATAGTTGTGCAATAATTGGCTGTTGATTGCTGGTGTTGACTTCTTGATGTGTAGTGCCTCGCAAACGTCAAGCCGCCTGCTATCGCTGTATCTATCGATGATTTCTGTGTTGTTTACTAGGATTTCTCTGGCGATGGTTTGGTTATGGGAAGAGATTATATGTTCCTTAATGGAGCCCTGTTGCTTATGCATCGTTAAACGCCTAGAAAGAGATGTTGTTGTCTTGCCTATATACTGGGTTTTTTGGAGCTTACAGTCCCCAAGTGGGCATTTGAAGGCATAGACGACATTAGTCTCTTTTAAAGCGTTCTGTTTTGTGTCTGGAGAGTTTCTCATGAGTAGGCTGGCCGTTTTTCTGGTTTTATAGTAAATCGTCAGTTGTATCCTCTGATTTTTGTCTGTAGGGATAACGTTTCTATTAACAATATCTTTCAGGACCCTTTCCTCCGTTTTATGAGCTGTGGAAAAGAAGTTCCTGTAAAATAGTCTAATAGGGGGTATAGGTGTTGTGTTAGTTGTCTCTTCAGAGGTGTCATGGCTTTTCACTTTCCTTCTTATGATGTCTTCGATGAAACCATTGGAGAAGCCGTTATTGACTAGGACCTGCCTTACCCTACAGAGTTCTTCGTCGACTTGCTTCCATTCTGAGCTGTGGCTGAGAGCACGGTCGACGTATGCGTTAACAACACTCCTCTTGTACCTGTCAGGGCAGTCGCTGTTGGCATTTAGGCACATTCCTATGTTTGTTTCCTTAGTGTAGACTGCAGTGTGGAAACCTCCGCCCTTTTCCATGACTGTTACATCTAGAAAAGGCAGCTTCCCATCCTTTTCCGTCTCGTAAGTGAAACGCAGCACGGAACTCTGCTCAAATGCCTCCTTCAGCTTCTGCATATGTCTGACATCAGGTACCTGTGTAAAAATGTCGTCAACATACCTGCAGTATATGGCCGGTTTCAAGTTCATGTCGACTAAGACTTTTTGCTCGATGGTACCCATGTAGAAGTTTGCAAACAGGACACCTAGGGGAGAACCCATGGCGACCCCATCTACTTGCTTATACATGTGCCCATCCGGGCTCAAGAAGGGTGCCTCTTTAGTACAAGCTTGGAGTAGTTTCCTCAGAATACTTTCTGGCATGTCAAGAGGAGTACAGGCTGGATCACGATACACTCTGTCGGCTATCATTCCGATTGTCTCGTCCACAGGTACGTTGGTAAACAGCGATTCTACGTCCAACGAGGCTCTTATCCCTGTGGCCCGTGTGCCCCGCAGTAAGTCCACAAATTCCTTTGGAGACTTCAGGCTGAAGGCGCAAGGAACATAAGGAGTCAGCAGGCCGTTGAGTCGCTTTGCCAGTCTGTACGTGGGTGTGGGTATCTGGCTAATGATTGGCCGAAGTGGGTTTCCAGGCTTGTGCGTCTTGACATTTCCATACGCATATCCAGGTTTATATTCCCCAATGATCTTTGGCAATTCCACGACCAAGAGATGGCTTCCTGAACCTTGCAGGAATTAACCTCACTGAGGACCAAGTCACTCTCCTAAATCTGGGCATAAACTGTCATGTTATGTCCAGACCGAGTGAAATGGCCCGGAAAGTAGAGTTGGAAATTCTGTTGGACGACATATTCGACCTCGAGACACAAAAGAAGGTCACTACCAAAGATACCTTACAAGCAGAACTTATTGCAGAAGGAGGAAAGAATCGAGGCAACTACAGAAGCACCATACTGTCCCCCGAGCTTAAAGCGGCAGCTAAAAGCCTTCGTGAGAACAAAACAGAACGCTTTAAAAGAGACTAATGTTGTCTATGCCTTCAAATGCCCACTTGGGGACTGTAAGCTCCAAAAAACCCAGTATATAGGCAAGACAACAACATCTCTTTCTAGGCGTTTAACGATGCATAAGCAACAGGGCTCCATTAAGGAACATATAATCTCTTCCCATAACCAAACCATCGCCAGAGAAATCCTAGTAAACAACACAGAAATCATCGATAGATACAGCGATAGCAGGCGGCTTGACGTTTGCGAGGCACTACACATCAAGAAGTCAACACCAGCAATCAACAGCCAATTATTGCACAACTATATTCTACCCACCTCAAGACTCCGCTCC
>NC_091168.1:39102967-39162967 GCF_040958095.1 Procambarus clarkii | reverse complement strand
CAGACTCGATCACGTTTCGTTCAACAAAATAATTACTTTTAACAATACATTTTGCCCCTGTGAAGTCAATAGAATGATTACATAAACTAGAATGTAAATACAATGCACTGGATTGCTGGGCTGTACGAATAGCATATGAATGCTGTTTTAAACGCGAGGAAAGAGATTTACCTGTCTGGCCGATGTAAACACATGCACACTCATTACAAGGGATGGAATACACACAACCTGCTACAGACGAGGGCGAGTTCTTAATTAACATGGACTTAACTGTATTATCATTTTTGAACACTAGATTAATATTAAGGTTCTTCAGAGCTGGGGCAAGATTTACTAGACCCTCAGAATATGGTAATACCAACGAATTTTTCAGTTCTGGTTTAGACTTAGTAGTCTGTTTGTAGAAAGTCCTTTTTGCTTGACCAAACGCAAGATCCAAGAACGATTTTGGGTATTTTAACTTCTTCCTAATTTCAAATATATTTGCTATTTCTTCATCGAAAAATTCCGGACTGCAAACTCTCAGTGCTCTGAGAAACATACTAGAAAAAACTGCCCGCTTGACCTGAACATGATGATTTGAACAGAAATGTACATACGAGCACACATTGGTAGGTTTCCTATACACATTCCAATGGGTCGAGACTGGTCTCATTAGCATCGCTCAGATTAGTGGGAAGAAATTCTTGCTGCAAGAATGTGTGTTCTCAGAGCTAACTAGGGTAACTAAAATACTTATTTCCTAATTAAATACTTTAATTGTAAATATTTGAAAATATATGGTATGTTTCCGAATTTCTGATGATATAAAACATATTGTGGTTTATAATTAAGTTCTTAATAGTGATTCTATCCTGCATCATAATTTACATAATATCTACTTCTGTTTTGTGTATTAAAATGACTACTTTTTATGTTAATTTATTTCTGTAAATGATGATGATGATAAAGTTCAATAAATGTAAGTAAGAACATAAGAATGAAGGTAACTGCAAAAGACTTATTGGCCCATACGAGGTAGCTCCTCGTATGGAGCTTCCTTTGATAAGTAATTACCAAAGAAGGCACCAAGCCGGGAAGGCTGTGTAGCACAATCAAATAAGTCAACTGCTCCTGAAGAGGACGGTATTACTTACAGTTTACTGAGATTAGTCTCACAAGTACCAGGTAATCCACTTTTAGTGTTGTACAGAATGAGTTTAAGTGAAGGAGTATTACCTGATGATTGGACAGTGTCATTGTTCCCATCCCCAAAGCACACTAAGATAATTATAGACCTATATCTCTAATATCATTCTATGTACAAGAATGTAACAACTCTTGTATATATCTCAAAAAAAAAAAAATTGTGTGTCTGTAAAGTGCTTGAACGCATTGTCCTTAACCGATTCATGTATCGTATACAGGGGCACCTGTCACCTCAACTGTTTAGAGTTATGCCTGGGCTCAGTACACAACACTGTTTTGCTGAGTACTTCGCTCCTATTGAAGCTTCCCCTCAAGCAGTCTTCATTGACCTAGCTGCAGCTTTTCAAACAGCAAACAGGGAAATCATACTAGAACAGCTTGCTGAGCTGGGAATACAAGGAAAATTACTGAAATGGATAAAGGGCTATTTGTCTAATCGAACAGCATATGTTTTGTTTAATGGTGTTAAAAGCACAAAGAGCAAACACTTTGAACTGGGAACTCCACAAGGAGGGGTCCTCAGTCCCTTGTTGTTCAACGTTCTGATTCATAAACTTATTAAAGATCTACCAACTAATAATGAAGACACGGTTATTTGTTATGCTGATCATATATGTTTACAGGCTGTCTCCGAGCCTAGAATGCAAGTTCTGCTCGATGCTTTTGCTTCTAGAGTTGAGGAATGTGGCCTCCTTATCTCTGTACAGAAAACTCGTGCCCTCATTCCGTGTGGTATTCCACCACCCAATTATCATATAGATGGGAGAGCACTCGAGAGCTGCGAGTCTTACAGATACCTTGATGTCCCCATTAACGACCCTGGGTACCTTTCTTCTCTCAAGAGGAGACTTTGGGAGAGATTAAAGCCCTTGTGGGTCCTTGTTGGTGTCAATCATGGAATTAACGTGAGACTTGCTAGAATGTTTTATGTATCATTTATACGCTCTATGAGTGACTACAATGCTCTACATCTCACACTGTATACTGACAAAGAGCTGAAATCTCTTGAAACCTTGCAAAATGAAGCTATGCGTCTCACCCTTGGGGCTCCAAAATCCACGAGAATAGTTAATATGAGAGCTGAGTTAAAATTACCTACCATAAATGAGAGAATTTTGTCTATTAGCACAGTTTTCGGCGTGAAGGCATTGAGTAGATCTCGGCAATACAAGAAGTTTCAAGCTAAACTTTCTAATATGCTGCACTCACCTGAGGTCCGTAGAAGAAGAGCGAAATCTGAATATGCATTTTGGTTCTACAAGGTAGCCAACTCCATCAAAATATTAAATATGTACCCAACTCAATTAACGATTAATCAACCAATTACTCCATAGGATAACTTGGATCTAGCAGTTGATTTTGTAAATGCACCCAAGAAAGATAGTGTACACTCTACATTATTAAAACAGTTAACACTGAAAAGCATCACTGAGAATACTCAGGGTATGGGTAACGATGTGTATCAGTGCTATACCGACGGTTCTGTAGAAGAAAGTGGACGATGTACCGGATGCGCATGTAATATATCTGAACAATCTTCTCACGTACATACAGCAATGAAGCGCGTCAATGACTGGGCAAGTACAACTCAAACCCAACTTGCAGGCATATACCTTGCCACGTAATTTTTAAAAGACAAAGGCAGAGGACTTATATACTGTGATTCGCAGAGTGTACTCCTGGTATTGAACGCATATAGTAGTGACACCCAAAAAATAGTCAGTGATATTCGAATGAATATTTTAGCTGCCAAAGAAAAGAGATTTGAAATTAAATTCCTATGGATACCATCACATGTTGGCATCTCAAAGCATGACACTGTTGATATGCTTGCAAAGACATCCTGTAGAAATCCAGTGGTAGAAATTGATATGGGTGTTTCATTAGCAGTGACAAAGAGAATACTTAAACAAACATCTAATGAAAATCTCACCGACCTAACAAAATCACAAAGACCTGAAAGTTGTAGCATTAAATATTATGATAGATATCGTGCGGAGACATTCACATACAGGATTAATGGAACAAGAACCCAGCAATGTGATGTTATAGTGGCCAGAATACGCTTGGGATATAGACGTATCTGGCAACTTTCTCAAAACCCAAATGTCGAGTACACAATGTGTCAACTTTGTGAAAGAGAAAATATGCACTCCCTTGAACATTATATTGTAGAATGTCCCATACTGACTGACTTTCGCCCTCCTGGGCTAAGGTATGCTGAACTGTGTAATTTCTATTTGAGTACTGGAACACTTGATGATATATTGGACTTGTACCCTAGATTGACCATGTAACGTGTCAATTATACAATGAATGTATGTGATGTAACTCTATAACCTGAGCTTGTGAAAGCACCTTAATCACCTTCAGTGATTAAGTGCTTAATTGCACACTAGTTTCTCTATCAGTTATCTCATCTTGTCAGAGTAAAAGAGACAAATGTATGTGTATGCATGTGTGTATATATGTATGCATATATGTATATGTACGTATATGTGTGTGTGTGTATATGTATGTGTATAAAGTATATGTGGAAGCTGATCAGAATTCCATTTCACCTTTGTAAATGCACGTTAATGACACTATGTAAAAGACACATCGAACACTTTATGTAGGGCATACGTAAATCTGTGTATTTATGTATTTACGTATGTAGCTTAGTCTAGCATTTTAAAAGCACTACAATCACTACGGGTTCAATTACGGGTCACAGGATGAGTATGGGTTGCACAAACTACTGGTAACAAGATGAGTATGGGATGCACAATAAATTACTGCACAGAGGATGAGTATAGGGTGCACAAACTGGTTGGGTAAATGGAAATGGTTGGGTACATTTCCTTTCATCTAATGCGACTATTCATGTGTCCGGACACCGGCGATGGTGTGGTATTGGCTATTTATTTAACCATAACTTTGCTTTCATTTAAGATATGTTTTCCTTGAAATGTAGTTACATTATCGTCTACATCTGTCTTTATTCTGACATAAAGACCTATGACGTTACTTTGCATATATGCAAATAAATTATAAAATTGATTGGCTTGTGTGGAGTCCTTCACACTCCCTGAGCGAGCCATCAAGTAACTATAAAAAGGCATATATCTTCACTTTCACTTCAGTTATATTTATACCAAAGTATTAACATGCAGCTTATATTTATGTCTTTATGATGACATAGAAAACTTCGTTTATTACAATATCTAGATTAAATTAACATTGATCTTCAAAAGGTCGTAGTTCCCATGTCGATAAGGAGAGCGTCGGCCAAGAAGCCTTGTTTAAAATATGAATATTTTTCCTCTCTAATAAGGTATAATCTCTGTGATGGATTCACAAAAACTATTTTATATCTGCCTTTCTGATAACATATACAAATATAATCTTTATTTGTGAATATTTGTTAATTAAGCAATATATCAGAGAGCGTGTAGGGTTCGGTGTTCTATGAACGAAAAGGACATGAGTAGTTTAAATAGCGAACGCATACCAACGAATAACGCTAGTATCTATATAACAAATTTATTGTCATGTGGAATTGATTTAACTTCCAGACACTTTTTTTTAATAAATATTAAATATTTTGTGGCTGTTTATGAAAAATATTATTATAAATACACATTCTACTTGTTAATATCACCAATTAAATTTGCGACAATTTGAGCCATGAAATGCGACGACTGGATCACTGTGTACAGGAGGCTGATATGGCAGCAAACACTCTCCAGGCGACCATATATCTTGGATAAGTCACTCCACAAAATTGTCGCTTGGACCGTCGACTTCCTATGGCGTCACCTCTCACGTCACGTCTCATTTCGTTATGAAATTAGATTATTTCAGAGTAAAAAATAGGTTTGATCATGTTATACGTGTTCTACGTTCTACGTGTTGGAAGTCACGTTAAACGTTTTATGACCAGAGGATGTGTGTCCGGTCCGTCTAATTACATGATATATTTACTCATTATAATGTTGGTGATAAATGTACAACACGAAAAAAACAATTTTAATCTGAAAAAGTTTCTTTTTATAAAGATATTTGACGAAAATAAAGAGCTGGTGACGCCAAATCAAGTCGACGATCCAAGCGTCAGTTAGGTTAGGTTAGGTTTGGTTTGGTTAGGATAGGTTAGGTTAGGTTAGGTTAGCTCAGGTTGGGTCAGCCTAACCAAACATATCATGTTTATTCATTACTAACGTATTACCAGGAAGCTTTGTGAAGCTTGTGTAGCTTGTGGTAATTAGACGGACAGGCAATGTCCATTCCACATGCTTCCTGTACGTTATTGATCTATCAATCATATAATTAAATAAACATATAAATAAATAAACTAGAACCTTTATAGTACCATTCCCGTTTATATGAATTGTATTTCTTGCTTATGTAGTCCTGTGTATTGTTCATTAATATTCGTTACTTTGGCGTTTTCCCCAATGTATAATTCCCCTTAATATTTAATACATACATAGTTCTGTATCCACATCTGTGAAATATTTGTTTCGTATTTTTTTAAGGAAGCGCCAAGCCATTACGACTATATGGCACTGAGAAGGGGTCAGCATATGAATTTGGGGTGGGACGGGGGGAAAGGAATGGTGCCCCAACCACTTGGATGGTCGGGGATTGAACGCCTACCTGCAAGAAGCGAGACCGTCGCTCTACCGTCCAGCCCAAGTGGTTGGGTTTTTGTTTTTCAAAAACAAAAAATATTTGTTTCGTAATAACTGCACGTAGTAAATCCAAATCAAAAATATTAAACAAACACAATCTTAAATTTCAAAAACATTCTTCCTAGCAATCTACACAAGATGTATACATATATTCATACATATGCAACTAATGTATATTGTTAGGAAGAATGTTTTTGAAATTTAAAATTTGAGTTCGTTTAAATATTTTAAACGATTTGTTTAAGATTTGTGAACACAAATATTATATATATATATATATATATATATATATATATATATATATATATATATATATATATATATATATATATATATATATGTCGTACCTAGTAGCCAGAACTCACTTTTTGGCCTACTATTCAAGGCCCGATTTGCCTAATAAGCCAAGTTTTCCTGAATTAATATATTTTCTTTAATTTTTTTCCTATGAAATGATAAAGCTACCCATTTCTTTATATATGAGGTCAATTTTTTTTTATTGAAGTTAAAATTAACGTAGATATATGACCGAACCTAACCAACCCTACCTAACCTAACCTAACCTATCTTTATAGGTTAGGTTAGGTTAGGTAGCCAAAAAAGTTAGGTTAGGTTAGGTTAGGTAGGTTAGGTAGTCAAAAAACAATTAATTCATGAAAACTTGGCTTATTAGGCAAATTCGGCCTTGCATAGTAGGCTGAGAAGTGAGTTCTGGCTACTAGGTACGACATATATATATATATATATATATATATATATATATATATATATATATATATATATATATATATATATATATATATATATATATATATGTCGTACCTAGTAGCCAGAACGCACTTCTCAGCCTACTATGCAAGGCCCAATTTGCCTAATAAGCCAAGTTTTCATGAATTAATTGTTTTTTTTTTCGACTACCTAACCTACCTAACCTAACCTAACCTAACTTTTTCGGCTACCTAACCTAACCTAACCCATAGAGATATGTTAGGTTAGGTTAGGTAGGGTTGGTTAGGTTCGGTCATATATCTACGTTAATTTTAACTGCAATAAAAAAAATTGACCTCATACATAATGAAATGGGTAGCTTTATTATTTCATAAGAAAGAAAAATGAGAAAATATATTAATTCATGAAAACTTGGCTTATTATGCAAATCGGGCCTTGCATAGTAGGCCGAGAAGTGCATTCTGGCTACTAGATACGACATATATATATATCTATATATATATATATATATATATATATATATATATATATATATATATATATATATATATATATATATATATATATATATATATATATATATATATATATATATATATATATATATTTACCTGAGGGCCACTAACCCTAGTGGCCTCGACAGGACAGGAAGCCGGCGGCTTGTCGAAGGTCCCATCATTTGCCTTGATCTTTTCAAGGTATATTTTGAAACAGCGCAGTTTTGGCAGTTACGGCTTCGGCGGGTAGGCGGTTCCATGGGTTAATAACCCTGTGGGTGAAAAAGCATCTCCTGTTCTCAGTCCTACACATTGTGGCTTGTTTTCTTGTGTTACAACTGACCGTCTGAAGAAAATATCCGATCAACATCCTCTAACCTAAGTCATAAAAATATTTGTGCGTACGTATGATACCATACTACTTGTGTAAAGGAGGAATTGTGTATGTTTATCTCTCGGAATGTTCGGCAATATGTTAATTGTTTGTGGTGTGTGTCTATATATATGTATGAACATGTACTGAACGGGGTGAGAATAGCTTCAACTACCTCATCCCTTTGTGTGCATTTTACCTCAATAAACTTATTTCAATTTCAACATCCTTTAACTTGTTCAGTATCTTAAAAGTTTCAATGAGATCTGCCCTGTCATGCCTGGTTTACAGTGCTGAGTTATATATACCGAAGGACACGTTGTATACTAAATGAGAGAATGTCTGTGCAGGACGCTTGGAGTTAGCCTTACTAGGGTAAATGCTTTAAGTAGTATGTCATGAAACGCAGCCCCTCCCCCCCCCATAAAGTCTGAAATGGAAACGAAATAAATTCAGGCATGTACTCACTTAGTTGTGCTTGCGGGGTATAAGCTTCGGTCCTTTGGTCCCGCCTCTCAACTGTCAGTCTACAGGTGTTATTGAGCTATAATCGAGTTATATATATTATAGCTATATAATTTAGTTAATATAATAACTCAATTGAGTTATTGAGCTTTCATATCTATACTTGAAACTGTATATGGAGTCAGCTTCCACCCACATCACTTCCTAGTGTATTTCATTTATATACTACTCAAACACTGAAAAAGTTCATTCTAGTGTCTTTGTGGCTCATTTGGGCTCTCAGCATCCACCTGTGTCCGTGTAAGGACACACAGGGGGCTTGACGGCTGAGTGAACAGCGCTCGGGATTCATCGTCCTAGGGTCCGGGGATCGATCCCCGGCAGAAGCGGAAAGAAATGGGTAGTTTCTTTCACCTTGATGCCCCTGTTCACCTAGCAGTAAATATGTATCTGGAAGTAAGACAGCTGCTACGGGATGCTTCCTGGGTGTGTGTGTGGGAAAAAAAAAGTTGATTGACAGTTGAGAGGCGGGCCCAAAGAGCCAGAGCTCAACCCCTACAAGCACAACTAGATGAGTACACGTGGAAGCCTCATGGGCGGGACAGACATGGTAGGCGTGTTCTATCACCTCATGCACCTGTTCATTAACCGCCAGAAATTAGGGAAGACAGAAGAGCAGTCACTGACACTTAAAGGCCAGAAGGCACGAGTATAAAAGAACTTGTTTAGAACCGAGATATGTACGAACAGCACAAATCATCCACAGGTGGAAATTGAGTAACCAAATGAGCCACAGAGACGTTAGAAAGAATTTTTTCATTGTCAGAGTAGTTAACAGGTGGAATGCACTAGGCAGTGATGTGGTGGAGGCTGACTCCATACACAGTTTCAAATGTAGATATGATAGAGCCCAGTAGGCTCAGGAATCTTTACACCAGTTGATTGACAGTTGAGAGGCGGGACCAAAGAGTCGAGCTCAACCCCCGCAAGCACAATTAGGTGAGTACTAGACAGTGTCACATTGTAATTTCCAGAATTAGGCTGAGATATCAATAACTCTGGCAGGTGGCTGCTGGTGATGAATCCCCCAATGGTGAACATTCTAATTGTAAACTATGTGAACAAGAGCTGGGACACACTAACAACACTATATCTGTAATTGGCCTGTTATCAATGATTTCAGACCAAATGGTATGAGGTACTTTGAGCTCTGTAACTACTTCATAGACACAGGAATACTGAAAGATATTCTTGTGTTCTACCCAGAGCTTGTCAGTACAGGCTAATGGGTTAGACTCATCGCGTGACTCCATATATGACTAACCATCCTCTGAGAAGGGCATATTACTTAACTTATACCAAATTTTAACTTCACACTTTGTAATTCTCCATATAGAATAGTGTAGCAGCATGTTACTGTGTATACTTAAGCTTGTTAATAATAACAAAAACGATGGTCCACATCATTACTATAAGTACTCTCTAAACAGGAAGATGTTATGACTTAACTCTTGCTTTTTTTCACTCTAATAACTAAGAGTTGTGTTTGCCGGCTCTCTGCTTTACTAGTTTATTAAGGCTACTGCACGCAACAGCACACAGCCATCTCACATGACAGTTGAGAGGCGGGACCAAAGAGCCAGAGCTCAACCCCTGCATACACAACTAGGTGAGTACATGCCCCTTATTTATATTTGTTATTTCCAGTTTATATTTCGCATGTTTTCCAAATAATTAAAAAAATTTCATAGCCTTTCGTCATTTTCTAAAATTCACTTCAAAATCTTCATTCACTGTTGTTATTTGCTACATGTACATGAATATAGAACGATGCTCTTACCTCTTTATATTACAGTAGAATGTATTACTGTACAATCCGCTGACTGCTACATTGTTCAGGAGGTTTAGCGTCGACATTCACCCCTTCCTCACTGGTGTGACACTGAGTACAAGTGTCGGGGGATTCCTATAAGTCTTGTGGCGTGTGCTGTACGATACTTTACTTCACCGCATCGGCAGATTCACTCAGAGAATTCAGCATATATTATTTTTAATTTTACTATTTTCAATAATATGAATACTATAATTGTATTTGGACACATAAATCTCATATAGGTTACAATAAAAGCAATGATATTATTGGTACATATATATATTTGAACCATCGCATTGCTGTATTCTACCAATATATTCCTTGTCTGACGTACAGTTTTCGACAATTTTTCTCAGTACAGTAATAGGTATATGCTTTGGTGAAACGTTGGTTTGAACTCCATCTCCTGGGTCCCCTTCTTCCAGCCAGGGGTGGTACTCCCTTCCCTATTGTGTGTGTGTGTATATATATATATGTCGTACCTAGTAGCCAGAATGCACTTATCGGCCTACTATGCAAGGCCCGATTTGCGTAATAAGCCAAGTTTTCCTGAATTAATATACTTTCTCTAATTTTTTTTTATGAAATGATAAAGCTACCCATTTAATTATGAATTAGGTCAATTTTTTTTAATTGGAGCTAAAATTAACGTAGATATATGACCGAACCTAACCAACCCTACCTAACCTAACCTAACCTAACCTATCTTTATAGGTTAGGTTAGGTTAGGTAGCCGAAAAAGTTATATATATATATATATATATATATATATATATATATATATATATATATATATATATATATATATATATATATATATGTATATATATATATATATATATATATATATATATATATATATATATGTATATATATATATATATATATATATATATATATATATGTATATATATATATATATGTATATATATATATATATATATATATATATATATATATATATATATATGTCGTACCTAGTAGCCAGAACTCACTTCTCAGCCTACTATTCAAGGCCCGATTTGCCTAATAAGCCAAGTTTTTCTGAATTAATATATTTACAATAATTTTTTTCTTATGAAATGATAAAGCAACCCTTTTCTCTATGTATGAGGTCATTTTTTTTTTATTGGAGTTAAAATTAACGTAGATATATGACCGAACCTAACCAACCCTACCTAACCTAACCTAACCTATATTTATAGGTAAGGTTAGGTTAGGTAGCCAAAAAAAGCTAGGTTAGGTTAGGTTAGGTAGGTTAGGTAGACGAAAAAACATTAATTCATGAAAACTTGGCTTATTAGGCAAATCGGGCCTTGAATAGTAGGCTGAGAAGTGCGTTCTGGCTGTTAGGTACGACATATATATATATATATATATATATATATATATATATATATATATATATATATATATATATATATATATATATATATATATATATGTCGTACCTAGTAGCCAGAACGCACTTCTCAGCCTACTATGCAAGGCCCAATTTGCCTAATAAGCCACGTTTTCATGAATTAATTGTTTTTCGACTACCTAACCTAAACTAACCTAACTTTTTCGGCTACCTAACCTAACCTAACCTATAAAGATCGGTTAGGTTAGGTTAGGTAGGGTTGGTTAGGTTCGGTCATATATCTACGTTAATTTTAACTCCAATAACAAAAAATTGACCTCATACATAATGAAATGGGTAGCTTTATCATTTCATGAGAAAAAAATTAGAGAAAATATATTAATTCAGGAAAACTTGGCATATTAGGCAAATCGGGTCTTGCATAGTAGACCGAGTACGACGTTCTGGCTACTAGGTACGACATATATATATATATATATATATATATATATATATATATATATATATATATATATATATATATATATATATATATATATATATATATATGTCGTACCTAGTAGCCAGAACGCACTTCGCAGCCTACTATACAAGGCCCGATTTGCCTAATAAGCCAAGTTTTCCTGAATTAATATATATTCTCTAATTTTTTTCTTACGAAATGATGAAGCTACCCATTTCATTATGTATGAGGTCAATTTTTTTTTATTGGAGTTAAAATTAACGTAGATATATGACCGAACCTAACCAACCCTACCTAACCTAACCTAACCTATCTTTATAGGTTAGGTTAGGTTAGGTAGCCGAAAAAGTTAGGTTAGGTTAGGTTAGGTAGGTTAGGTAGTCGACAAACAATTAATTCATGAAAACTTGGCTTATTAGGCAAATCAGGCCTTGCATAGTAGGCTGAGAAGTGCGTTCTGGCTACTAGGTACGACATATATATATAAATATATATATATATATATATATATATATATATATATATATATATATATATATATATATATATATATATATATATATATATATATATATATATATATATATTAGTATATTTTGGTAGCAGTCTTTCCTGTAGACATATATTATTAAATATGACCGAAAAAGTAAGATTAATAATTCTAACACGAATTTTCTCAATCTTTCGTACATTACGCTTCACTGTTGGAGGTAAATCAAAAATCAATTCTCCAAAATTCATTTTTATTTCTAGTCTGACGCGACACGGGCGCGTTTCGTAAAACTTATTACATTTTCAAAGACTTTAGTTCACAAATACACAACTGAATAGAACTTACGTATCTCCGATTTTATATCTACATTTGAGTGAGGTGGAAGGGGTGATGTGGCATTAACACAAGACAGAACAAAATGTGGTATTAATAGGGTATTAATTTCATCAACACAAGACAGAACAAGGGTAT
Organism: Procambarus clarkii; assembly: GCF_040958095.1. NCBI lineage: Eukaryota > Metazoa > Arthropoda > Malacostraca > Decapoda > Cambaridae > Procambarus > Procambarus clarkii. Next base: position 39,150,376 of record NC_091168.1, on the reverse strand, counting down.
TAATAGGGTATTAATTTCATCAACACAAGACAGAACACGAAACAATGGATATTGAATAGAAGTGTTTGTAGAAAGCCTATTGGTCCATATTTCTTGATGCTTCTATATTGGAGCGGAGTCTTGAGGTGGGTAGAATATAGTTGTGCAATAATTGGCTGTTGATTGCTGGTGTTGACTTCTTGATGTGATACACATCAAGAAGTCAACACCAGCAATCAACAGCCAATTATTGCACAACTATATTCTACCCACCTCAAGACTCCGCTCCAATATAGAAGCATCAAGAAATATGGACCAATAGGCTTTCTACCTATTGGTAGAACCTATCTTTATAGGTTAGGTTAGGTTAGGTAGCCGAAAAAGTCAGGTTAGGTTAGGTTAGGTAGGTTAGGTAGTCGAAAAACAATTAATTCATGAAAACTTGGCTTATTAGGCAAATTAGGCCTTGCATAGTAGGCTGAGAAGTGCGTTCTGGCTACTAGGTACGACATATATATATATATACATATATATATATATATATATATATATATATATATATATATATATATATATATATATATATATATATATATATATATATATATATATATATATATGATATCGAGGTGGCAGCCGTAACAGTCGGTCGTGCAGGGGGTTGGGTCCCACATTTGTGCCCATTCAACAAGGATAACAGTGCCTGAGGAAGTCAAGAATCGACTCATGTCTGTGTTAATACCTGCTGAAGACTCTTAGTGGGTCGAGGAAGCCTACCTCTCCAGCAGTGCAACAGAATCAACTGTAAAAGGTGTGTTGTCCTGGCGGGAGGCGTGCTATGGAGGGGAAGGACACAGGCCTGGGTGAGGGTTATCTCAGTGCCGCCATAAACAACAGCCTCCAGGCGGGGAGGAGGCCTCATGTGGAGGAGGGGGGAAGTGAAGGGGAGGCTCACAAACCTGCTTGTATTCCAGCAGTCTTATAAGTGAATGTGTGCGTCTTTTCAGATGAACGGTGAGTTTGTAGTGATAAACATAATGCACCTGTGAAACTTTGTGCTAATTGTGTGTGACCGGGATACCTTCTCCCCCCCTCTCCCTAGCCTCCCACAGGCCTCGCCAGCCCACCCAGCTACCCGCTCCCGGCGGCTGACCCGACGACCATCGTCCACCCCACGACCACCGTCACCCCACGCAACCCTACGCCCACCGCCACCCCACGCCCACCGTCACCCCACGCAACCCTACGCCCACCGCTACCCCACGCCCACCGCCAGCCCACGCCCACACACGCCACACGCCCTACGGCTCCCTCACCAGGAAAGGGTGGAAGGACACATGTGGTGGGGTCAAGAGACTGGGTCACCAGTGTGCCAATAAGTGCTTGAAAAAGATAAGTTGAGTCCAGTCCTGTGGTGACTGGACCATTGTGAGTATCGTGTTGAGAGCACCACACCCAGTGAGCCAGGACACATTCACCAGTGTTTAGTGACAAAAAGGAAATTATCCAAGTGTTACGTGCCACATCAACCCTCCCCTCACCCCCTGAGTGTAGTGCCTCCCCCCACCCCCTGAGTGTAGTGCCCCCCCCACCCCCTGAGTGTAGTGTCTCCCGCTCGACCACTCCACCTGTGTAGTGTCTCCCCCCCCCTCCGTGTGGTGCAGTGTCTTCCGCTCCCCCGCCCCCACCTCCCACGATCAGGTGGTCGCGCCTTCCCCTCCCCGGCCCCCCTCCCAGACCGGGCCAGCGCGCAGCCTCCCAACCCCCACCCACCACCTCCACGAGCCCACCCACCCCAGACATCTGCCCAGACATGACGCATAGTATAGGGGACAACCTCGTCCCCCCCAGCCAGGAGGGAGAGACAAATACTCCAGTGCAAGGTGACATTCACTTTACCTAAGGGGATGGCAGAAGAAGCCGCTACCAGCCAGCTCACCCCTCCCGAAGCCAATCAAAGGAGAGGCACATGCAGTGGTTGTGGGAACATCGTCAGCATCAACTCTGTCTCCAGAGTCATACGCCAGCATGGTGACTGTCCTGGGTCAGGGAGGCCTCCCGTGGGAGGAGGCAGCACTCAGGAGCCTGTTGCACCAGTACAAATCGCAACAGATTACATTGCAACAGACGACCTGCTAGAGGCAATTAAAGCAACGTCAACCAGGACACTCACCCACATCCCAAAGGCCTCTCGCCCTTTTGCTGCAGGGAAATACACGGACCTCATCGCAAAAGTCAACAGAGGGTCAAATAACCTTGTTGCACCTGATACCATCAAAGCCTGGCACAATCTGTTACTTTTTGGCAATGCATGCTTAGGTGTACCAGACAGAGGAGGCAAGACACTGGCCTCATCCGTCAATAAAGCAATTAGGGATTTTCCGAGGGCTGACAACCTAGTCCGCCTCCCCAAACACACCAAACACCGCCGAGGCAGACCAAGTACGACAATCAGCGACAACAGAAAATTAGGTACCCAAGTCAGCAAGAAAATTGAAGAGGGCAATACAGTCGGGGCACTCAGGTTAATCACAAGTGAGGACAAAATTTTGCCCAGGGATGAAACCACAGCCCAAGCACTGAGAGAAAAACACCCCGTCAGGGCCGTAGGTGGACCTCCCCCACAGGTCAGGCTCGCCCCTAATCAGGAACCTCTCGTCCTCCGGGAGTCAGAGGTTTATAAAGCTATCGTTTCATTTCCCCCGGGCTCCTCAGGAGGCTACACGGGGGTAAGACCTCAACATGTGAAGGAAATGGTGAACCCTGTTCTTGGCCCAGCTGCAGAAGCGCTCCTGACAGAAATCACAACGTTTGTCAACAACTGCCTCGCCGGGTTAATCCCTGATGAAATCAAACCATTCTTCTTTGGTGTATCCCTATGTGCCCTCAAAAAGAAGGGGGGAGGAATCAGACCCATTGCCGTTGGTAATACCCTTCGCCGCCTAGTTGCAAGGGCTGCTGTCAGAAGTATCCGAACGGAAGCAGCCACCATGCTGCAACCCAACCAGCTGGGGTTTGGAGTCCCCCAAGGCTGTGAAGCAGCGGCTCATGCTGCACGAGCCTACATTAGCTCTCTTACTGAAGACCAGGCAGTAGTAAAATTAGATTTTAAAAACGCTTTCAACTCGGTCAAAAGGGAAGCAATCCTCACTGCAGTCCAGGAACATTGCCCAAGCATTCTCCCGTTTGTGTCAGCAGGCTACAGCAAAGACTCAACCCTCCTGTTTGGCAAACATGAAGTCACCTCAGCAGAGGGAATTCAACAGGGTGACCCACTTGCACCGTTCCTCTTTTGCATAGCGGTTCGAGAAATTACAACCAGACTGTCCAGCGAGCTCAACATCTGGTTCCTGGATGATGGCACTCTGGCAGGCACACAAGATTCCCTGCTAGAAGACTTACAGCTGGTGAAGACACGGGGGGAGTCCATGGGTCTCGTTCTTAGCCCCTCCAAGTGCGAAATTATTGCATCTAGTGAAGTAATCATTAGAGCAGTGAAATCAGTTCTACCAGAAGCCTCAGTCGTTAAACCTACCGACAGCACACTACTCGGAGCACCTCTGGGCCACAATGCCATTGCTGCAGTCCTTGACGAAAAGTTTAGAGACCTAAAGAGGATGGAAGAGAGAATTGGGGACTTGGACTCCCACGATGCCCTCTACCTTCTCACAAAGTGCCTTACCCTGCCCAGGCTAACATACTTCTTAAGGTGTGCACCAACTTTTGGCAACCCACTTCTAAATCAATATGATGAGCTCCTCAGGTCAATATTCAGGAAGGCGCTCAACCTAGATTTAGATGACAGTCAGTGGGACCAAGCAACACTACCAGTGAGATTTGGAGGGATAGGCATACGAAAGGCAACTGAGGTAGCACTTCCAGCATTCTTATCCTCATGTACAGCAGCCAACGAATTGGTAGGGCAGATCCTACCAGAGCGTATGAGAGAGACAGCGGGAACTCATGATCAAACGTTCATCGAAGCAGCCAGACAATGGGACACCATTGCACACCCTCAACCCCGACCACAAGTCCCAAAAGACCACAAGCAGGCCCACTGGGATAGCCCCATAATGGAAAAGACTGTCACAGCAATGATTGACAACGCTGATGCTGAAAACAAAGCCCGCCTCCTAGCGGTAACAGCACCCCACGCCGGGGATTTTTTATTTGCTGTGCCCAATGCAGCCCTGGGAACTCGCCTCAGTCATGACGCTCTCCGCATTGGAGTTGCCCTTCGCCTTGCCGCCCCCATCCTCACCGAACATAGGTGCATCTGCGTAACTGCGATGGCAGACCAATATGGTCGTCATGGTCTGGTATGTCGTAAATCACAGGGTAAAATTGCAAGACATGAAGAAGTCAACGACATCATCAAGAGGAGCCTCGCCACAGCCCGCTGCCCGGCACAAAGAGAACCACACTTATCCAGACCTAACGACCCTCAGAAGCGCCCTGATGGGGGTCACCTTGCTACCTTGGAAGGATGGTAAGCAAGTGGTATGGGACTACACGTGCGCTGCCACACTGGCCAGTACCTACCTCCACTACAGCACACGTGAAAGCGGTGGTGCTGCTTCTTTCAGGGAATCGCAGAAAATTATTAAATACAGAGGTCTAGCACACTGCTACAGCTTTGTTCCGATCGGCTCGGAGACCCTTGGGTCGTGGGGAAAATGTGCATTGAAGTTCCTGAAGGAATTGGGGGACAAATTGATCAGCGCTACAAAAGACCAGAGAGCAAAAAGTTTCTTGTTCCAGCGCCTCAGTGTTGCGACTCAGAGGGGAAATGCCTGTTGCGTCTTGGGCACTAGTCCAACTTCAGAGGAATTCGAAGAAGTGTTTGACTTGCAACAATGATCGAACCCGTCTGTGACATTCATCAATGTTTCCCATTGTTGTGTTCTTCAAGAGATCCATAACCTTTAAGCACCTTTTTGCATTATTATTTTTGTATCAACCCATGTATATCTTGTAACCATCAAATGCATAATAAAGCACAAAAAATATTCAAGGAAGGGGGTGGTAGGAGAAAAGCACACAGAAACTGTATTGGAGGGGATCTAAATATTCCCTCTAATGCGTTGTGCGTGGTTTCCTCCGAGGCTATGGGTCCCCCTTCTTCCAGCTAGAGGTGGTACTCCCTTCCTATGTGAAAAAAAAAAAAAAAAAAAAAAATATATATATATATATATATATATATATATATATATATATATATATATATATATATATATATATATATATAACAGAAAACTCACACCCCAGAAGTGACTCGAACCCATACTCCCAGAAGCAACGCAACTGGTATGTACAAGACGCCTTAATCCACTTGACCATCACGACCGGACATAATGAGGTGATAGCCGAGGCTATTTGAACCACCCCACCGCCGGCACTCGGATAGTAATCTTGGGCATAGCATTTTACCAAATCACCTCATTCTTTGGGGCACACGTGAGGAACACAAATGCGAACAAGCCTGAATGGTCCCCAGGACAATATGCAACTGAAAACTCACACCCCAGAAGTGACTCGAACCCATACTCCCAGAAGCAACGCAACTGGTATGTACAAGACGCCTTAATCCACTTGACCATCACGACCGGACATAATGAGGTGATAGCCGAGGCTATTTGAACCACCCCACCGCCGGCACTCGGATAGTAATCTTGGGCATAGCATTTTACCAAATCACCTCATTCTTTGGGGCACACGTGAGGAACACAAATGCGAACAAGCCTGAATGGTCCCCAGGACAATATGCAACTGAAAACTCACACCCCAGAAGTGACTCGAACCCATACTCCCAGAAGCAACGCAACTGGTATGTACAAGACGCCTTAATCCACTTGACCATCACGACCGGACATAATGAGGTGATAGCCGAGGCTATTTGAACCACCCCACCGCCGGCACTCGGATAGTAATCTTGGGCATAGCATTTTACCAAATCACCTCATTCTTTGGGGCACACGTGAGGAACACAAATGCGAACAAGCCTGAATGGTCCCCAGGACAATATGCAACTGAAAACTCACACCCCAGAAGTGACTCGAACCCATACTCCCAGAAGCAACGCAACTGGTATGTACAAGACGCCTTAATCCACTTGACCATCACGACCGGACATAATGAGGTGATAGCCGAGGCTATTTGAACCACCCCACCGCCGGCACTCGGATAGTAATCTTGGGCATAGCATTTTACCAAATCACCTCATTCTTTGGGGCACACGTGAGGAACACAAATGCGAACAAGCCTGAATGGTCCCCAGGACAATATGCAACTGAAAACTCACACCCCAGAAGTGACTCGAACCCATACTCCCAGAAGCAACGCAACTGGTATGTACAAGACGCCTTAATCCACTTGACCATCACGACCGGACATAATGAGGTGATAGCCGAGGCTATTTGAACCACCCCACCGCCGGCACTCGGATAGTAATCTTGGGCATAGCATTTTACCAAATCACCTCATTCTTTGGGGCACACGTGAGGAACACAAATGCGAACAAGCCTGAATGGTCCCCAGGACAATATGCAACTGAAAACTCACACCCCAGAAGTGACTCGAACCCATACTCCCAGAAGCAACGCAACTGGTATGTACAAGACGCCTTAATCCACTTGACCATCACGACCGGACATAATGAGGTGATAGCCGAGGCTATTTGAACCACCCCACCGCCGGCACTCGGATAGTAATCTTGGGCATAGCATTTTACCAAATCACCTCATTCTTTGGGGCACACGTGAGGAACACAAATGCGAACAAGCCTGAATGGTCCCCAGGACAATATGCAACTGAAAACTCACACCCCAGAAGTGACTCGAACCCATACTCCCAGAAGCAACGCAACTGGTATGTACAAGACGCCTTAATCCACTTGACCATCACGACCGGACATAATGAGGTGATAGCCGAGGCTATTTGAACCACCCCACCGCCGGCACTCGGATAGTAATCTTGGGCATAGCATTTTACCAAATCACCTCATTCTTTGGGGCACACGTGAGGAACACAAATGCGAACAAGCCTGAATGGTCCCCAGGACAATATGCAACTGAAAACTCACACCCCAGAAGTGACTCGAACCCATACTCCCAGAAGCAACGCAACTGGTATGTACAAGACGCCTTAATCCACTTGACCATCACGACCGGACATAATGAGGTGATAGCCGAGGCTATTTGAACCACCCCACCGCCGGCACTCGGATAGTAATCTTGGGCATAGCATTTTACCAAATCACCTCATTCTTTGGGGCACACGTGAGGAACACAAATGCGAACAAGCCTGAATGGTCCCCAGGACAATATGCAACTGAAAACTCACACCCCAGAAGTGACTCGAACCCATACTCCCAGAAGCAACGCAACTGGTATGTACAAGACGCCTTAATCCACTTGACCATCACGACCGGACATAATGAGGTGATAGCCGAGGCTATTTGAACCACCCCACCGCCGGCACTCGGATAGTAATCTTGGGCATAGCATTTTACCAAATCACCTCATTCTTTGGGGCACACGTGAGGAACACAAATGCGAACAAGCCTGAATGGTCCCCAGGACAATATGCAACTGAAAACTCACACCCCAGAAGTGACTCGAACCCATACTCCCAGAAGCAACGCAACTGGTATGTACAAGACGCCTTAATCCACTTGACCATCACGACCGGACATAATGAGGTGATAGCCGAGGCTATTTGAACCACCCCACCGCCGGCACTCGGATAGTAATCTTGGGCATAGCATTTTACCAAATCACCTCATTCTTTGGGGCACACGTGAGGAACACAAATGCGAACAAGCCTGAATGGTCCCCAGGACAATATGCAACTGAAAACTCACACCCCAGAGTTTTCTGGGGTGTGAAAACTGTGAGTTTTCAGTTGCATATTGTCCTGGGGACCATTCAGGCTTGTTCGCATTTGTGTTCCTCTCGTGTGCCCCAAAGAAAGAGGTGATTTGGTAAAATGCTATGCCCAAGATTACTATCCGAGTGCCGGCGGTGGGGTGGTTCAAATAGCCTCGGCTATCACCTCATTATGTCCGGTCGTGATGGTCAAGTGGATTAAGGCGTCTTGTACATACCAGTTGCGTTGCTTCTGGGAGTATGGGTTCGAGTCACTTCTGGGGTGTGAGTTTTCAGTTGCATATTGTCCTGGGGACCATTCAGGCTTGTTCGCATATATATATATATATATATATATATATATTTATATGTCGTACCTAGTAGCCAGAACGCACTTCTCAGCCTAATATGCAAGGCACGATTTGCCTAATAGGCCAAGTTTTCATGAATTAATTGCTTTTCGACTACCTAACCTACCTAACCTAACCTAACCTAAATTTTTCAGCTACCTAACCGAACCTAACCTATAAAGATAGGTTAGGTTAGGTTAGGTAGGGTTGGTTAGGTTCGGTCATATATCTACGTTAATTTTAACTCCAATAAAAAAAAAATGACCTCAAACATAATGAAATGGGTAGCTTTATCATTTCATAAGAAAAAAATTAGAGAAAATGTATTAATTAAGGAAAACTTGGCTTATTAGGCAAATCGGGCCTTGCATAGTAGGCTGAAAAGTACATTCTGGCTACTAGGTACGACATATATATAGATATATATATATATTGTGATGGTAAAGTGTTGTAGTGTTGATGTTCGGCAGTCCTCCAATGGCAGGTGGCAATGCCTTGTCACATTTACAGAAAAAAAAGAGACTGCTTGCCTGTTTGTCTGTGGTAAGGTAATGAGAAGACACACAAAACCCAAAATATAAACAATGAAATTTTTATTACTTTAGAAAACAAGATATGAACAAAGACAATCCCTTGGCTTACGTAAAATTCAAAACAAGTCAACAAACAAAACAACATGAATAATTAATAGGTGTGAAATTTACTCTAAAACAAAATGAAATGCAAGACAATAATAATGATAATCAGGTGCTGAGAATACTGGCTAAAGCTGCCACCTTTCTTAGTACACGACAGCCAGGGCTTAGTCTACCAGAGAGAGATGTCAACTTCTAAGAGCACAGAGATATTCTGAGGAGTACGGCGGGAGATGGCCCTGACGTCGACTCAGGTAGGGGGCGTGAGTGCAGGTGCAGGTGCGGTCGGCGATACACCAGCCAATCAGGAGCAGGCAGGCGGAAAATGGGTAGTTTGCTCGTTGACGGCGGGCGGGGAGCCGGCGTGTCGGGTGGTGCAAGATACGCTTTGCTTCCTAGGCAAAACGTTTGGCGATACTGGAGGACGTATCTTCAATATAGTATCTTGTACTTGTAAAATGACGTGAATGATATAGGGAAGAGCATGCTCAATCTCTCTTGAAAGAGATTATCGTCACAACTCTCCCCCAAAGCCTGCGGTTCCGGCAGAAGTTACGTCTTCATGTGGTAGAGTGATAGGTGGAGTTGCCTCTATTTCATAGACTCTGGAGAGAGCGTCGGCTATGATGTTGTCAGACCCCTTGTTGTAGAGATCTCCAGGTTGAATTTGTGCAGTTATCAAGCCCATCGTAGAAGACGTTGAGTGTGGAATTGGGCTTGCTGCAGGAAGTGTAGGGTGTTGTGGTCCGTGTTGATGGTGGTAGACCGAGCACTTTTCAGGTATTGTTTAAAGTGCTGCAAGTTCAGGACGATGAGTAGCTCCCTGTCGATTGTACTGTAGTTCCTTGTAGCTGTGGTCGCTAACAGGTATATTCTCCTCGCCTCGTTATTGCATTAGGTCACCCCCGATGCTTTACCACTGGCGTCGACATGGAGGATGAAAGGCTTTGTGATATCTGACGAGGTGAGAATAGGATTAGAATATGGCAAAGGAGCACTATTAGGGTCCTGAAAATGGTTATGAAGATCAGGGACGATTTCCGAATTGGAAAGCGCTGACTCAGTGTCAGTGCTTTCGGGAGGAGAAGCAGGGAAGGTCTCACTGTGGAAGTATGGACTTTTAAAGGAAGGATATGTTATCAATACAGTGGGAGGAGTACCGTTATATAGCTTCAGGAGGTTGACGTGGCACAACTGGGTCTTCCGCCGCCTATCTGGAGTCTCCAGAACGTAGTTTTGGTTGTTTCTGCACTCCTTGATGCGGTAGGGTCCTGAAAACCTGTTTTGCAAAGGAGAACCTGGGATAGGGAAATAGGCCAGCACGAAGTCTCCCGGTTTAAATTTCCTTACTTTGCTGTTCTGGTCGTAATGAGTCTTCATCCTCTCCTGTGCTTTCAATAGATTATCCTTAGCAAAGTTATGCACCCTCTCTAGAATGTGTTGTAGGTTTTGAAGAAACTGGGGCACATTCTGATGCTCACTGAAGGTGGCATCACGTAGAGAGTCTTTAAAAGCTTTGAGAGGAGTACGGCACTTACGTCCGTAGAGCATCTCATAAGGAGATACTCCTTGAGACTCATTGGGAAGACTTCTAAATATACACATGATTAAATCTATTTGCTTATCCCAATCCTTAGAGGTTCCATTGCAAAACTTCTTCAGGAGTGCTTTAATAGTCTGATGACTACGCTCAAGAGAACCCTGTGAAGCAGGATGATAGGGGCTGGACAATACCTGTGTGATGTTGAGCTCTTCCAGTGTCCTCTTGAAGAGATCACTGGTGAAGTTGGTGCCACAGTCGCTCTGAACATCCCTTGGAAATCCATACTGGGTGAAGATCTTCAATAAGTGTTTCACCACCGTAGCAGCCGTAATGTTCTTTACTGGAACTGCTATGGGGAATCTGGTGGTAGGACACAGGGTAGTTAGTATATAGGCGTTACCAGAACTGGTCCGAGGTAAAGGACCAACACAGTCTATAATAAGTCTGTGGAAAGGTTCTGCAGGCACCTGGATCGGTGTCAGTGGTGCTCTGGGGATAGAGATGTTCGGTTTACCTGCCATCTGACATGTATGACACTGTTTGACGTACTGTTTGACGCTATTTACCATACCTGGTCAGTAGTAGTCTTGACGGATTCCGTGGTAGGTCTTGTTAAATCCGTTATGCGAGAGTGCTCCGTGGGCCAGGTGTAGAATAGTGGGCCGCAGGCTGGCAGGAATCACTAGTTGTTCGACGTTGGCCCAATCGTCCTCCTCCTTCAGTTTACTGGGTCTGTATCTGCGGTAGAGCAACTCGTTCTCTAGGAAGAACCCAGGAATACTGTCAGGTTGAGTCTCAGCCTGGAAGAATAATGGTGTCAAGTAAGATCTTCCCTCTGTAACTTACGGAACTCCAACGTGGTCAGATTCGGGGGTAGTTTCTGAGGGTCATGAGGGACAGCGGTAGCAGTAGAGTCAGCTGGCTGTGGTCGTGCAGCTTGTGCACAGGTGGTCACTTAAACCGGAGGAGAAACTTCATCACTCTCTTGAACCTTTGCTGGAACATACTCAAAGATGGGATTATCCATTACAGAGGTACACACCTGGGGTTTGTCCATGACGATCAGGTTGGTCGGTTGCAGGTCATCTGCCAAGTCGTTGCCCAGGAGAAGTTGCACTCCAGGCATGGGAAAAGGCTTTTCCCTGATGGCGACTTGGACTTCACCGGTCACGAAGGGACAGTCCAGGTGGACTCTGTCGAGTGGATAAGGAGTGGTAGCAGTGAGGTCAGTGATGAAGACGGTTTTCCCGGTGTAGGCGATATTGGGCACAGCTGATTTCAAAATAATTGATTGAAGAGCCGCTGTGTCCCTCAAGATCTTCAGTTTGAAACGTATCTCCGGATCTGAACCGTTGGTAGAGACAGTTCCAGGATACAGGTGTTTACTGAAGAGAGAAAGATCATTAACATGAACACCAACATTCATCACAGGCTTACCGGACTTAGGAGGAGTGTGTTTGGGTTTAGTGGATTCAGTATTACCTTTGTATTGAGACTTACCACATTTATTTACGGTATGTCCATAGAGTCTACAATACTTACAGTACAATTGCGAGCCAGCTTGATCGGTACTCACTTTCTCGTAACTGTATCACGACTTCTTACTGGAAGATGGTTCTGGTGTCAGCCGGTGGATGAGGCTGTAAGTGTCAGCCGACTTAGCACATTTTAGGTAGTCGGTCTCTTCTTTATCTTCTAAATATAAACGGACAGGAGGCGGCACACGCCTCAAGATTTCTTCAACTAGCATGAGGTTGACGAGTTCTGCAAAGGTAGAGACATGTGCTGCTTCCAGCCATTTCATAAAATATCTCCTTTTGGTATTAGCAAATTCTAGAAAGGTAGTGGTACTTGCCTTTAGGTGGTCACGGAATTTTCTTCGGTAGCTTTCGGTGGAGAGAAAGTAGGCGTCCAACACTGCTTGTTTCAGAGTCTGGTAGTCATTCTCAGACGCCAAAGTACTGAGTGTAACTGCAGCTCTACCTGTGAGATGTACTCTGAGAAGGGTAGCCCATTGGTCGGCAGGCCAACTAAGTTGATTAGCAAGGGTCTCAAAGGTGGTGAAAAATACGTCGACTTTTGTCTCTACAAATGGTGGCATTAACTTACTTGCATATGAGATATTGAAACTTACTGGAAGACTGGCGGTAGCTTGCTGGCGTTGAGTGAGGTGTGTAGTTTCCAACGCGAATTCTTGTTGACGACATTCCATAGCCAGAGCTGCTTGTTGTTTGTCATGCTCGCGTTGCATCTCCAGGTGACGATGTTTTGCTTCAAGCTGTACTCGCTCACGCTCACGGAGTATTGCGGTTTCACGTTCCTTGAGGGCGACTTCACGTTCCTGTTCTTCTTTCCTCAAGGCGGCTTCCTCTTTCCTCAGTTGTAGAGCTTCTTTTTGTTGTTCGAGGGCTTCCCTTTACTGCTCTCGCTCGATCTTGGCCAGTTCTAGTTTGAGTTTCATAGCTGCCAAATCAGGTTTATCTGCAATAGAGTAAGTTTCGTGAGTTTCAGAGTCAATCTTACCTTCCTCTAAGAGATGATCCAGTAACAGGTTATGCAGTTCATTTTTGTTGGCTCCATGGGGAACATCTAGTCGATACTCATGTGCAAGAGTTTGTAATTCAGTCCTCTTGGCACGACTTAAGTTCCCTATTTCATCTGTTGGATCTGCACGGAAAGCTTGGAGACGAAAGATGGTGAAATTAGCAAATAAATGTACAACGAATATACTGTTGTGATATGGTGAATGTCAGAAACAGGACAACGTGGCAACTGGTACCTATCCAGTGGAATTGTTAACAATTAATGTTAATTTCAAGATAGTAAATGATTAATAAATCAAGGTCGCAGGAAATCTTGTACCCGGTACTCCTGTAAGAGGATAAGGGCAAGAAAATCCTACTAAACAAGCGAAACTGAGTTTCTAAAACAAATGAAACATTTAATTGCCTCAAAAGTGAATTAGGTAGTCCAAGAATGTAGGCATACCTTGCCGAGTCTCTATAGGACATAAGCAAGTTTTTCCCACTGAAATTAATATGATACTTACAGAATTAGCGAACTTTTGTGCTCTGAAAAAAGAAAGCTAATTCCCTACCTAGGTAAATATCATCATCTCTGACCGACGTGTAGGGGTGCGAGGTGTCAACTGGTGACGAGAACTGCTGCTGAGGTCCCAATTCAGCAACTAAAGTTCGTGCTTGAGGAACTATGGCCCTCTTTATCCTCCTACCGTCGGATTGCAGAAGATTAGGTGCTCTTGACCCGGGGACAGACCACAGTACCAGGGTACCAATATGATGATCTGCCGAAAATATGAGAAATATCCTAGGGACAAAAGATGGTAAACACGAGTAATAACACGGAGGGAGAGATGACCAATTAAGAGAATGACTGAGGCCTACAGTCACCACGTAATCCAAAGTTGTCTCACCTTCACCATATGCTACTCTCGGAATGCACAATACACACAGCACCATATGAAAATAAAGTTGAATATTGAAAATAGTGAAAAGTTACTGTACCAAAGCCAAGTACGCTTACCACAAATTTACGGTCTGGTACTAGTACCTGAGTGAAGCTCCTTGGACAGGCCCCAATGAAATGTGACGGTAAAGTGTTGGAGTGTTGATGTTCGGCAGTCTTCCAATGGCAGGTGGCAATGCCTTGTCACACTTACAGAAAAAAAAAGAGACTGCTTGCCTGTTTGTCTGTGGTAAGGTAATGAGAAGACACACAAAACACAAAATATAAACAATGAAATTTTAATTACTTTAGAAAACAAGATATGAACAAAGACAATCCCTTGGCTTACGTAAAATTCAAAACAAGTCAACAAACAAAACAACATGAATAATTAATAGGTGTGAAATTTACTCTAAAAAAATTGAAGTGCAAGACAATAATAATGATAATCAGGTGCTGAGAATACTGGCTAAAGCTGCCACCTCCCTTAGTACACGACAGCCAGGGCTTAGTCTACCAGAGAGAGATGTCAACTTCTAAGAGCACAGAGATATTCTGAGGAGTACGGCGGGAGCTGGCCCAGACGTCGACTCAGGTAGGGGGCGTGAGTGCAGGTGCAGGTGCGGTCGGCGATACACCAGCCAATCAGGAGCAGGAAGGCGGAGAATGGGTAGTTTGCTCGTTGACGGCGGGCGGGGAGCCGGCGTGTCGGATGGTGCAAGGTACGCTTTGCTTCCTGGGAAAAACGTTTGGCGATACTGGAGGACGTATCTTCAATATAGTATCTTGTACTTGTAAAATAACGTGAATGATATAGGGAAGAGCAGGCTCAATCTCTCTTGAAAGAGATTATTGTCACAATATATATATATATATATATATATATATATATATATATATATATATATATATATATATATATATATATATATATACATATATATATATATATATATATATATATATATATATATATATATATATATATATATATATATATGACAATGTCAGACCACGGAGGAAAAATGAAACAGGAAATTTCCTTAAGTACTTTCGTATATTAAATACATCTTCAGAAGGTGATGTATTTAATACATCTTCACCTTCTGAAGATGTATTTAATATACGAAAGTACTTAAGGAAATTTCCTGTTTCATTTTTCCTCCGTGGTCTGACATTGTCACATTCTTAATCACGTGTTTATTTTCGTGATATACACACATATATATATATATATATATATGTCGTACCTAGTAGCCAGAACGCA
Organism: Procambarus clarkii; assembly: GCF_040958095.1. Taxonomy (NCBI): domain Eukaryota; kingdom Metazoa; phylum Arthropoda; class Malacostraca; order Decapoda; family Cambaridae; genus Procambarus; species Procambarus clarkii. The sequence continues at coordinate 39,135,272 of NC_091168.1, read as the reverse complement.
CTTCTCGGCCTACTATGCAAGGCCCGATTTGCCTAATAAGCCAAGTTTTCATGAATTAATGTTTTTTCGACTACCTAACCTAACCTAACCTAACTTTTTCGGCTACCTAACCAAACCTAACCTATAGAGATAGGTTAGGTTAGGTTAGGAAGGGGTGGTTAGGTTCGGTCATATATCTACTTCTTGATGTGTAATGCCTCGATGATAGATACAGCGATAGCAGGCGGCTTGACGTTTGCGAGGCATTACACATCAAGAAGTCAACACCAGCAATCAACAGCCAATTAATGCACAACTATATTCTACCCACCTCAAGACTCCGCTCCAATATAGAAGCATCAAGAAATATGGACCAATAGGCTTTCTGCAATCACTTCTATTCAATACCCATTGTTTCATGTTCTGGCTTGTGTTGATGAAATTAATACCTTATTAAATACCACCTCACCCCATCCACGTCACTCAAATGTAGATATAAACAAAATCGGAGATGTGTAAGTTCTATTCAGTTGTGTATGTGTTAACTAAAGTCTTTGAAAATGTAATAAGTTTTACGAAACGCGCTCAAGTGTCGCGTCAGACTAGAAATAAAAATGAATTTTGGAGAATTGATTTTTGAATTACCTCCAACAGTTAAAAGAAATGTACGAAAGATTGAGAAAATTCGTGTTAGAATTATTAATCTTACCTTTTCGGTCATATTTAATTATATATATATATATATATATATATATATATATATATATATATATATATATATATATATATATATATATATATATATATATGTATGTATATATATACATATATATATATATATATATATATATATATATATATATATATATATATATATATATATATATATATATATATATATATATATATATATATATATATGTATATATATACATATATATATATATATGTATATATATACATATATATATATATATATATATATATATATATATATATATGTATATATATACATATATATATATATATATATATATATATATATATATATATATATATATATATATATATATATATATATATATATATGTATATATATACATATATATATATATATATATATATGTATATATATACATATATATATATATATATATATATATATATATATATATATATATATATATATATATATATATATATATATTAGTATATTTTGGTAGCAGTCTTTCCTGTAGACATATATTATTAAATATGACCGAAAAAGTAAGATTAATAATTCTAACACGAATTTTCTCAATCTTTCGTACATTACGCTTCACTGTTGGAGGTAAATAAAAAATTAATTCTCCAAAATTCATTTTTATTTCTAGTCTGACGCGACACGGGCGCGTTTCGTAAAACTTATTACATTTTCAAAGACTTTAGTTCACAAATACACAACTGAATAGAACTTACGTATCTCAGATTTTATATCTACATTTGAGTGAGGTGGGAGGGGTGATGTTGCATTAACACAAGACAGAACAAGAGGGGATATTAATAGGGTATTAAAAGTATCAACACAAGACAGAACACAAACAATGGGTATTGAATAGAAGTGTTTGTAGAAAGCCTATTGGTCCATATTTCTTGATGCTTCTATATTGGAGCGGAGTCTTGAGGTGGGTAGAATATAGTTGTGCAATAATTGGCTGTTGATTGCTGGTGTTGACTTCTTGATGTGTAGTGCCTCGCAAACGTCAAGCCGCCTGCTATCGCTGTATCTATCGATGATTTCTGTGTTGTTTACTAGGATTTCTCTGGCGATGGTTTGGTTGTGGGAAGAGATTATATGTTCCTTAATGGAGCCCTGTTGCTTATGCATCGTTAAACGCCTAGAAAGAGATGTTGTTGTCTTGCCTATATACTGGGTCTTTTGGAGCTTACAGTCCCCAAGTGGGCATTTGAAGGCATAGACGACGTTAGTCTCTTTTAAAGCGTTCTGTTTTGTGTCTGGAGAGTTTCTCATGAGTAGGCTGGCCGTTTTTCTGGTTTTATAGTAAATCGTCAGTTGTATCCTCTGATCTTTGTCTGTAGGGATAACGTTTCTATTAACAATATCTTTCAGGACCCTTTCCTCCGTTTTATGAGCTGTGGAAAAGAAGTTCCTGTAAAATAGTCTAATAGGGGGTATAGGTGTTGTGTTAGTTGTCTCTTCAGAAGTTGCATGGCTTTTCACTTTCCTTCTTATGATGTCTTCGACGAAACCATTGGAGAAGCCGTTATTGACTAGGACCTGCCTTACCCTACAGAGTTCTTCGTCGACTTGCTTCCATTCTGAGCTGTGGCTGAGAGCACGGTCGACATATGCGTTAACAACACTCCTCTTGTACCTGTCAGGGCAGTCGCTGTTGGCATTTAGGCACATTCCTATGTTTGTTTCCTTAGTGTAGACTGCAGTGTAGAAACCTCCGCCCTTTTCCATGACTGTTACATCTAGAAAGGGCAGCTTCCCATCCTTTTCCATCTCGTAAGTGAAACGCAGCACGGAACTCTGCTCAAATGCCTCCTTCAGCTCCTGCAGATGTCTGGCATCAGGTACCTGTGTAAAAATGTCGTCAACATACCTGCAGTATATGGCCGGTTACAAGTCTGTACTCCTCTTGACATACCAGAAAATATTCTGAGGAAACTACTCCAAGCTTGTACTAAAGAGGCACCCTTCTTGAGCCCGGATGGGCACATGTATAAGCAAGTAGATGGGGTCGCCATGGGTTCTCCCCTAGGTGTCCTGTTTGCAAACTTCTATATGGGTACCATCGAGCAAAAAGTCTTAGTCGACATGAACTTGAAACCGGCCATATACTGCAGGTATGTTGACGACATTTTTACACAGGTACCTGATGTCAGACATCTGCAGGAGCTGAAGGAGGCATTTGAGCAGAGTTCCGTGCTGCGTTTCACTTACGAGATGGAAAAGGATGGGAAGCTGCCCTTTCTAGATGTAACAGTCATGGAAAAGGGCGGAGGTTTCCACACTGCAGTCTACACTAAGGAAACAAACATAGGAATGTGCCTAAATGCCAACAGCGACTGCCCTGACAGGTACAAGAGGAGTGTTGTTAACGCATATGTCGACCGTGCTCTCAGCCACAGCTCAGAATGGAAGCAAGTCGACGAAGAACTCTGTAGGGTAAGGCAGGTCCTAGTCAATAACGGCTTCTCCAATGGTTTCGTCGAAGACATCATAAGAAGGAAAGTGAAAAGCCATGCAACCTCTGAAGAGACAACTAACACAACACCTATACCCCCTATTAGACTATTTTACAGGAACTTCTTTTCCACAGCTCATAAAACGGAGGAAAGGGTCCTGAAAGATATTGTTAATAGAAACGTTATCCCTACAGACAAAAATCAGAGGATACAACTGACGATTTACTATAAAACCAGAAAAACGGCCAGCCTACTCATGAGAAACTCTCCAGACACAAAACAGAACGCTTTAAAAGAGACTAACGTCGTCTATGCCTTCAAATGCCCACTTGGGGACTGTAAGCTCCAAAAAACCCAGTATATAGGCAAGACAACAACATCTCTTTCTAGGCCTTTAACGATGCATAAGCAACAGGGCTCCATTAAGGAACATATAATCTCTTCCCACAACCAAACCATCGCCAGAGAAATCCTAGTAAACAACACAGAAATCATCGATAGATACAGCGATAGCAGGCGGCTTGACGTTTGCGAGGCACTACACATCAAGAAGTCAACACCAGCAATCAACAGCCAATTATTGCACAACTATATTCTACCCACCTCAAGACTCCGCTCCAATATAGAAGCATCAAGAAATATGGACCAATAGGCTTTCTACAAACACTTCTATTCAATACCCATTGTTTGTGTTCTGTCTTGTGTTGATACTTTTAATACCCTATTAATATCCCCTCTTGTTCTGTCTTGTGTTAATGCCACATCACCCCTCCCACCTCACTCAAATGTATATATAAAATCTGAGATACGTAAGTTCTATTCAGTTGTGTATTTGTGAACTGAAGTCTTTGAAAATGTAATAAGTTTTACGAAACGCGCCCGTGTCGCGTCAGACTAGAAATAAAAATGAATTTTGGAGAATTAATTTTTGATTTACCTCCAACAGTGAAGCGTAATGTACGAAAGATTGAGAAAATTCGTGTTAGAATTATTAATCTTACTTTTTCGGTCATATTTAATAATATATATATATATATATATATATATATATATATATATATATATATATATATATATATATATATATATATATATATATATATATATATATATAAATATATATATATATATGTATATATATATGTATATATATGTATATATATATATGTATATATATATATATATATATATATATATATATATATATTATATATATATATATATATATATATATATATATATATATATATATATATATATATATATATATATATATATATATATATATATATATTGGTGTATACTGGCAGCAGGTTTTCTTTCAAACATGTTTCATTGAATATGACTGCATATTCTGTATTTATTATTTTCTGGTTTAGGGCTTCTATCCCTCTAACTATTTTCTTAGCATCAGGGCTTAATTGGAATAGGAGTTCTCCAAAACTCATTTTCGTACTTTTAAGGTGAAGAAAAGAAGTGATTTACTATAGAGTGTATTACACTTATTTGTATAATTTGCACGACGTTTCGAACCTCCATGGTTCATTCTCAAGTGAACAATCTTAAAATACTAGTTGATTTTATACCCGCATTAGGTCAGGTGATAATACAATGAAGGTAAAAAACATGGGGGGATACATAAGGGATAAACATAGGGGCTGCAGAAGGCTTATTGGCCCATACGAGGCATCTCCTATTCAAACACAAAGATTAATCCAGTGTAATTGGCCTGTTATGTTGGACATTGTCTTCTGTGTTGGCATCGATATGTTCTTGTCTTGTCCTTACTCTCATGGTGTGTAGAGTAAATAGTTCCGTGATTTGGGTGTTCATGGTGGGTCGCTCTATTCTTATGTGAATAAGAATAGAGCGACCCACCATGAACCTACTACCTAACCTACCTAACCTAACCTAACCTAACTTTTTCGGCTACCAAACCTAACCTAACCTATAAAGATAGGTTAGGTAGGGTTGGTTAGGTTCGGTAATATATCTACGTTAATTTTAACTCCAATAAAAAAAAATTGACCTCATACATAATGAAATGGGCAGCTTTATCATTTCATAAGACAAAAATTAGAGAAAATATATTAATTCAGGAAAACTTGGCTTATTAGGCAAATCGGGCCTTGCATAGTAGGCTGAGAAGTGCGTTCTGGCTACTTGGTACGACATATAGTACCTAGGTACTTTGTGTCTGGAGAGACACAAAGCAGAACGCTTTAAAAGAGACCAACGTCGTCTATGCCTTCAAATGCCCTCTTGGGGACTGTAAGCTCCAAAAAAAACAGTATATAGGCAAGACAACAACATCTCTTTCTAGGCGTTTAACGATGCATAAGCAACAGGGCTCCATTAAGGAACATATAATCTCTTCCCACAACCAAACTATCGCCAGAGAAATCCTAGTAAACAACACAATAATCATCGATAGATACAGCGATAGCAGGCGGCTTGACGTCTGCGAGGCTCTACACATCAAGAAGTCAACACCAGCAATCAACAGCCAATTAATGCACAACTATATTCTACCCACCTCAAGACTCCGCTCCAATATAGAAGCATCAAGAAATATGGACCAATAGGCTTTCTGCAAATCACTTCCATTCAATACCCATTGTTTCGTGTTCTGTCTTGTGTTTAGGAATTTAATACCCTATTAATACCACCTCACCCCATCCACCTCACTCAAATGTAGATATAAACAAATCGAAGATGTGTAAGTTCTATTCAGTTGTGTATGTGTAAGCTAAAGTCTTTGAAAATGTAATAAGTTTTACGAAACGCGCTCAATTGTCGCGTCAGACTAGAAATAAAAATGAATTTTGGAGAATTGATTTTTGAATTACCACCAACAGGGAAAAGAAACGTACGAAAGATCGAGAAAATCCGTGTTAGAATTATTAATCTTACTTTTTCGGTCATATTTAATAATATATATATATATATATATATATATATATATATATATATATATATATATATATATATATATATATATATATATATATATATATCAATAATGAAGGTGTACCTCCTCTGGTGCAAGTGTAGGGACCCACAGCCTCGGAGAAGAAAATAAAGAGTACTCAGAGAAGACCTTCTGGATCTTCACTGAACACTTTCATATTTTCTTCTCCTACCACCCCTATTCTTTTGGTATGTGTGTATATGTATCTAACTTTATATGAAAATGTCATTACACAGAATGGGTTACAACATTAGTTACATGCAGGGTACAAGGCTACTTGTCACAAGTTGTATAACTCCTCCAGCTCCTCAGATGGCGGGCAGGAACCATGGATGCAATGAGCATTTCCTCTCTGTATCGCCACACTAAAGTGCTGAAAGAGAAAACTAGCAGCTCTAAGGTCTCTAGTTGTTTCAATTAGCTTGAACCCCCAACTCCTTCAAAAAAACTAGCAGTACTTTTACACCAGGCACCAAGTGTCTCTGAGGCAATGGGGACAAAATTGTTGTGGTGCTCAAGGTCTTTGTATTTACGTGACTTGGGTGCTTCCCAGTGATTGGCAGTACCTCCTGCTTGCGTAGCACTGAATTCAACATAGGTGTTGGCTAAAGTTGAAACGCAAGTGTAGTCCCACACCAACTGTCTACCATTCTTCCAGGGGTTCACCGTGATTCCGTCTGGACGACCGACAGGCACATCAGAGTTGTGGGGCATTAGGTAACGGGACTCTCTCTCTGCTGGACAACCGGCTGTGGTAAGGCTTCTCTTAATAATGTCGTTAACCTTGCCGTGTCTTGCATTCCATCCTCCTGTCCTTTGGCATAGAAGGCCATGCCATCTGTACCTGTCGGCCACTGCCTCGCCACAAATACACCAGTATTCGGTGTGGACTGGGGCAGCGAGTCGGAGAGCCACGGCAATTCGGAGGGCCTGCGGTGTGAGACGGGTGCCGGTTGCTGACATTGGGGTTGCTAATATATATATCCACTCCGATACAGCTTCTGCGCACTTTTCTCCTACCACCCCCTTCCTTTTGTCTTTTGTTGGGCTTTATTAGATATTTAAAGGTTACAAAATATACATTGGTTAATATGATAGTATTTAAAGGTTATGGATCTCTTGGAGCTCCTCCGCTTCCGGATAGGAACCGAGGATACACCAGGCGTTTCCCCTGTGAATCGCCACACTGAGGCGCTGTAACAAGAAAGTGTCAGCCCTTGGATCTCTGGTGATGTTAATGAGACAGGAACCCAATTCTTTGAGGAATCCCAAGGCACTCCAACCCCATGGGTCCTGGGTCTCAGACGCAATGGGAACAAAGGTGTATTGACCTTCCAGTCGGCTGTACTTGATTGATTTTGCTGTTTCCCTGTGGTTGGCCGCCCAGCCAGCTCATAATGTATATATATATATATATATATATATATATATATATATATATATATATATATATATATATATATATATATATATATATATATTGGTGTATACTGGCAGCAGGTTTTCTTTCAAACATGTTTCATTGAATATGACCGCATATTCTGTATTTATTATTTTCTGGTTTAGGGCTTCTATCCCTCTAACTATTTTCTTAGCATCAGGGCTTAATTGAAATAGGAGTTCTCCAAAACTCATTTTCGTACTTTTAAGGTGAAGAAAAGAAGTGATTTACTATAGAGTGTATTACACTTATTTGTATAATTTGCACGACGTTTCGAACCTCCATGGTTCATTCTCAAGTGAACAGATCTTACAATACTAGTTGATTTTATACCCGCATTAGGTCAGGTGATAATACAATGAAGGTGATATATGATATATATATGTGTGTATATCACGAAAATAAACACGTGATTAAGAATGTGACAATGTCAGACCACGGAGGAAAAATGAAACAGGAATTTCCTTTCCTAAAAAAGGAAATTCCTGTTTCATTTTTCCTCCGTGGTCTGACATTGTCATATATATATATATATATATATATATATATATATATATATATATATATATATATATATATATATATATATATATATATATATATATATGTGTGGGGGCTACCGGAGGGGGGCTACCGGAGTGGGGGCTACTGGAGCAGAACCTCTCTGGGTGGCTCAATCTGTGGTCCATAAAGCAGCCATGTCCTTCCCCACAGGATCAGCAGGTGGGTTCACAGGACTAAAACCCAACCACCTCAAGCAAATGCTCAACCCTGCACTGGGTGACATTGCAAAGAACCTCTTGGTGGAACTAACCAGATTCACCAACACATGTCTAGCTGGCAACATACCAGCGTCCATAAGACCTATCTTTTTTGGAGCATCTCTCTGTGCTCTAAAGAAAAAGAATGGAGGGATCAGGCCAATAGCTGTGGGCAATTCTCTCCGGCGTCTCGTCGCAAAGGCAGCTGCAAGAACAGTTAGTGATGCAGCGGCCAACATGCTGAAGCCAAAACAGCTCGGGTTTGGCATTCCACAAGGGTGTGAGGCGGCAGCCTTGCAGCTCGAGCCTTCATCGCCAACATCACAGACGAAAAGGCCCTTATCAAGCTAGATTTCAAAAATGCCTTCAATTTGGTGCGGAGGGATGCTGTATTCCGTGCTGTTCATAGTCATTTCCCTTCCCTCTACCCTTTTGTACATTCATGCTACAGTATGGATCTTAAGCTACTTTTTGGCGAACATGAAATTGACTCGCGAGAAGGCGTCCAACAGGGTGACCCCCTTGCTCCTCTCCTTTTCTGCTTAGTCATCAAACAAGTCACAGAGGTCCTGTCCAGCGAGCTTAACATCTGGTTCTTGGATGATGGTACCCTAGCTGGTTCCCAAGACTCCCTCCTGGAGGACATCAGAAAAATCCAGGAGCAAGGTGCAGTTTTAGGCCTCACCCTGAACCCTTCTAAATGTGAAATAATATGTTCCAACCAGGGCATCGTAGAGAGAATAGAGGGTCGTCTGCCAAATATCCATAAAACTAAACCTGAAGACAGCACACTCCTAGGAGCTCCCCTGGGGTTGAAAGCCATCGATGAGGTCCTTGATAAGAAAATCGCCGACCTTAAGAGGATGGATGCGAGGACTGAGGATATTGATGCCCATGATGCACTCTACCTCATCACCAGATGTCTGTCCCTCCCCAGGTTAACCTACTTTCTGAGGTGTTCACCATCTTACAGTAGCCAAAAACTAAGTGAGTATGACCGGTTACTGAAATCAATGCTAGAAAAAGCCCTTAACCTCTCTCTCGATGACCTACAGTGGAAACAAGCCTCTCTTCCTGTAAGACTTGGGGGCCTCGGAGTTCGAACAGCAACGCAAATCGCTGTTCCAGCCTTCCTGTCCTCCTTATCAGCATCCGACGACCTTGTGAAGGAAATTCTACCTGCCCACTTACATCAGCTGGCAAGTGTACATGATCCCAATTTTACACGCTGTGCCACAGAGTGGGCCTCTCGTGCAGGCCCATCACCTCAACCACCATCCCCAAAAGCCCACAAGCAATCCAGCTGGGATGGCCCCATTGTAGACCAAGTTGCTGCAGAGTGCCTGGGTGCTGCAACAACACAACACGACATTGCTCGCCTCACAGCAGTAGCAGCACCACATGCAGGGGATTTCCCTGTTAGCAACCCCAATGTCGGCAACTGGCACGCATCTCACACCACACGCCCTCCGAATTGCTGTGGCCCTCCGCCTTGCTGCCCCAATCCACACCAGATATAGGTGTATTTGCAGCGAGGTGGTGGCTGACAGGTACGGCCACCATGGCCTACTCTGCCAAAGCACAGGGGGATGGCACTCGAGGCACAGTGAAGTTAACGACATCATCAAGAGGAGCCTCACCACAGCTAGATGCCCAGCTGAAAGAGAGCCCCGTTACCTAACGCCCCGTAACTCTGATGCTCTTATTGGTCGCCCGGATGGTATCACAGTGAACCCCTGGAAGAATGGCAAGCAGTTGGTATGGGACTACACGTGCGTATCAACCCTGGCTAACACCTACATTAACCTCAGTGTTGCACAACCAGGTGGCGCTGCCACCCACAGGGAAGCAGCCAAATCCCGTAAGTATAGAGAACTGGATCACCACTACAATTTTGTCCCCAGTGCTTCTGAGACACTCGGCGCCTGGGGTAAAAGTGCTACCAGTTTTTTGAAGGAACTGGGTTCTAGGCTCATTGAAACAACAAGGGACCCAAGAGCTGCAAGCTTTCTTTTCCAGCGCCTCAGTGTAGCGATACAGAGGGGAAATGCGCACTGCATCCAGGGTTCCTGCCCGCCATCTGAGGAGCTGGAGGAACTCGACAACCTATGATAACCATCTTTGTAACCCATATGTAACTCCTTTTTTGTAACAAAGTTCAAATAAAGTAAATATAAATGTGTACATACAAAAGAATGGGGGTGGTTGGAGAAGATAATATTAGTGTTCAGTGAGAAACCACAAGGTCTCCTCTGAATACTTTTTATTTTCTTCTCCGAGGCTATGGGTCCCCACATTGGCACCAGAGGTGGTACCCTCACAAACTTATATATATATATATATATATATATATATATATATATATATATATATATATATATATATATATATATATATATATATATATATATATATATATAATTATATATATATATGTCGTACCTAATAGCCAGAACGCACTTCTCAGCCTACTATTCAAGGCCCGATTTGCCTAATAAGCCAAGTTTTCATGAATTAATGTTTTATCGTCTACCTAACCTACCTAACCTAACCTAACCTAGCTTTTTTGGGTACCTAACCTAACCTTACCTATAAATATAGGTTAGGTTAGGTTAGGTAGGGTTGGTTAGGTTCGGTCATATATCTACGTTAATTTTAACTCCAATAAAAAAAAATTGACCTCATACATAGAGAAAAGGGTTGCTTTATCATTTCATAAGAAAAAAATTATAGTAAATATATTAATTCAGGAAAACTTGGCTTATTAGGCAAATCGGGACTTGAATAGTAGGCTGAGATGTGAGTTCTGGCTACTAGGTACGACATATATATATATATATATATAATTATATATATATATATATATATATATATATATATATATATATATATATATATATATGTATATATATATATATATATATATATATATATATATATATATATATATATAATATATAATATTATATATATATATATAATAAATAAAATATATATATATATATATATATATATATATATATATATATATATATATATATATATATATATACATTTATATATATATATATATATATATATATATATATATATATACATTTATATATATATATATATATATATATATATATATATATATATAATATATAATATTATATATATATATAATAAATATATAATATATATATATATATATATATATATATATATATATATATATATATATATATATATATATATATACATTTATATATATATATATATATATATATATAATATATAATATTATATATATATATATATAATATATAATATTATATATATATAATAAATATATAATATATATATATATACATTTATATATATATAAGGGTTTGGAGTCCCCCAAGGCTGTGAAGCAGCGGCTCATGCTGCACGAGCCTACATTAGCTCTCTTACTGAAGACCAGGCAGTAGTAAAATTAGATTTTAAAAACGCTTTCAACTCGGTCAAAAGGGAAGCAATCCTCACTGCAGTCCAGGAACATTGCCCAAGCATTCTCCCGTTTGTGTCAGCAGGCTACAGCAAAGACTCAACCCTCCTGTTTGGCAAACATGAAGTCACCTCAGCAGAGGGAATTCAACAGGGTGACCCACTTGCACCGTTCCTCTTTTGCATAGCGGTTCGAGAAATTACAACCAGACTGTCCAGCGAGCTCAACATCTGGTTCCTGGATGATGGCACTCTGGCAGGCACACAAGACTCCCTGCTAGAAGACTTACAGCTGGTGAAGACACGGGGGGAGGTCCATGGGTCTCGTTCTTAGCCCCTCCAAGTGCGAAATTATTGCATCTAGTGAAGTAATCATTAGAGCAGTGAAATCAGTTCTACCAGAAGCCTCAGTCGTTAAACCTACCGACAGCACACTACTCGGAGCACCTCTGGGCCACAATGCCATTGCTGCAGTCCTTGACGAAAAGTTTAGAGACCTAAAGAGGATGGAAGAGAGAATTGGGGACTTGGACTCCCACGATGCCCTCTACCTTCTCACAAAGTGCCTTACCCTGCCCAGGCTAACATACTTCTTAAGGTGTGCACCAACTTTTGGCAACCCACTTCTAAATCAATATGATGAGCTCCTCAGGTCAATATTCAGGAAGGCGCTCAACCTAGATTTAGATGACAGTCAGTGGGACCAAGCAACACTACCAGTGAGATTTGGAGGGATAGGCATACGAAAGGCAACTGAGGTAGCACTTCCAGCATTCTTATCCTCATGTACAGCAGCCAACGAATTGGTAGGGCAGATCCTACCAGAGCGTATGAGAGAGACAGCGGGAACTCATGATCAAACGTTCATCGAAGCAGCCAGACAATGGGACACCATTGCACACCCTCAACCCCGACCACAAGTCCCAAAAGACCACAAGCAGGCCCACTGGGATAGCCCCATAATGGAAAAGACTGTCACAGCAATGATTGACAACGCTGATGCTGAAAACAAAGCCCGCCTCCTAGCGGTAACAGCACCCCACGCCGGGGATTTTTTATTTGCTGTGCCCAATGCAGCCCTGGGAACTCGCCTCAGTCATGACGCTCTCCGCATTGGAGTTGCCCTTCGCCTTGCCGCCCCCATCCTCACCGAACATAGGTGCATCTGCGGAACTGCGATGGCAGACCAATATGGTCGTCATGGTCTGGTATGTCGTAAATCACAGGGTAAAATTGCAAGACATGAAGAAGTCAACGACATCATCAAGAGGAGCCTCGCCACAGCCCGCTGCCCGGCACAAAGAGAACCACACTTATCCAGACCTAACGACCCTCAGAAGCGCCCTGATGGGGTCACCTTGCTACCTTGGAAGGATGGTAAGCAAGTGGTATGGGACTACACGTGCGCTGCCACACTGGCCAGTACCTACCTCCACTACAGCACACGTGAAAGCGGTGGTGCTGCTTCTTTCAGGGAATCGCAGAAAATTATTAAATACAGAGGTCTAGCACACTGCTACAGCTTTGTTCCGATCGGCTCGGAGACCCTCGGTTCGTGGGGAAAATGTGCATTGAAGTTCCTGAAGGAATTGGGGGACAAATTGATCAGCGCTACAAAAGACCAGAGAGCAAAAAGTCTCTTGTTCCAGCGCCTCAGTGTTGCGATTCAGAGGGGAAATGCCTGTTGCGTCTTGGGCACTAGTCCAACTTCAGAGGAATTCGAAGAAGTGTTTGACTTGCAACAATGATCGAACCCGTCTGTGACATTCATCAATGTTTCCCATTGTTGTGTTCTTCAAGAGATCCATAACCTTTAAGCACCTTTTTGCATTATTATTTTTGTATAAACCCATGTATATCTTGTAACCATCAAATGCATAATAAAGCACAAAAAATATTCAAGGAAGGGGGTGGTAGGAGAAAAGCACACAGAAACTGTATTGGAGGGGATCTAAACATTCCCTCTAATGCGTTATGCGTGGTTTCCTCCGAGGCTATGGGTCCCCCTTCTTCCAGCTAGAGGTGGTACTCTGTAATATTAAATATATATATATATATATATATATATATATATATATATATATATATATATATATATATATATATATATATATATATATATGTCGTACCTAATAGCCAGAACGCACTTCTCATCCTACTATGCAAGGCCCGATTTGCCTAATAAGCCAAGTTTTCATGAATTTATGATTTTTCGACTACCTAACCTACCTAACCTAACCTAACCTAACTTTTTCGGCTACGTAACCTAACCTAACCTATAAAGATAGGTTAGGTTAGGTTAGGTAGGATTGGTTAGGTTCGGTCATATATCTACGTTAATTTTAACTCCTATAAATTTTTTTTTACCTCATACGTAATGAAATGGGTAGCTTTATCATTTCATAAGAAAAAAAATAGAGAAAATATATTAATTCAGGAAAACTTGGCTTATTAGGCAAATCAGGCCTTGCATAGTAGGCTGAGAAGTGCGTTCTGGCTACTAGGTACGACATATATATATATAGTTCAGAGGGTGCAACTCCGCATAGCAATGTATGGGTTGAATGAAAGAGGGTGCAATGCATATATAATTGCAGAGGGTGCAATTGTTGGGACCCATTGCCTGAGAGAAAAGAATACAGAACATTCAAAGAGAAACTTGCCAATTAACTATAAATACGTATGAGTGTTCATATCTCCTACAACCCCTTGTTTCCTTTATTTATGTTGTACACTTTATTATACACGGTTACTCAGTTACGTATCTGATTCGTTACAAAAAGAGGACATTAAGATAAAATAAAGGGAAGTTTGTTTCCTAGATGCTGTATATTTCTTCGAACCCCTATGACGCCAGGCAAGAACCGAGGAAGCATCGGGCATTTGCCCTCTGGATCGCTACACTGGAGCTGGAAGAGAAAACTTGCTGCTCTAGGGTCTCTTGCAGTTTCAATGAACCTGGAACCAAGATCCTCAAGAAACCTCGTTGCACTCTTTCCCCATGGTCCAAGGGTCTCGGATCCTATGGAAACAAAGTTATACCAGTGATCTATTTCCCTGTACTTGGTTGACTTGTCTCTTTTTCTGTGTGCCGCAGCAGCTCCTGCTTGGCCAACAGAGAGGTTGATGTATGTGGCTGCCAGGGTGGACACGCAAGTATAGTCCCATGCCAATTGTCTGCCATTTTTCCATGGGTGCAGTGTGAGTCTATCTGGTCGGCCAGGAAAGCTAACAGAGTTACGGTACAGTATATTGTGAGGCTCTCTCTCTGCTGGACACTAGGCTGTGGCAATGATCTTCTTAATGATGTTATTGACTTCATCGTTTCATGAATGCTAACTGCTGATATTCCACAGTGCAGGTCATGCAATTCATATTCGTCTACATCTGCCTTACCACAAATACACCTATGAACAATGTGGATATGGGCAGCAAGGTGAGCGACTGCAATACGAGCTCCTGTGGATCAAGTCGTGTCCCCATCGCAGACATAGGGACTGCCAAAAGGAAGTCCCTGCATGGGGAGCCTGCACAGCTATGAGGCGCGCACGATTACTGGGGGTTGTTGCTGCCTCCAGCAAAGTTGTGGCTTCTTTGTCAACAATGAGGCTGTCCCAACTGGATTGTTTCTTGGCTTTCGGCATGGTTGGTATGGGTGCAGGATCTGCCATGGTACCCCACTTTGTGTTGCATTCCCTGTAGTAGGGGGTCATGTATCCCTGCTGAGTCACCCAGGTTGTCAGGAAGAATTTACTTGACCAGGTCATTTGATGCTGAGGAGGAAGACAGGATGGCTGGGACAGCAATTTGGGTAGCAATGCGGACACCAAGGCCGCCTAGCCTGACAGGAAGAGTGACTTGTTTCCACTGACAGTCATTAAGGGAAAGGTTGACAACTTTTTCTAGCAGAGTCTTCAGTAAGAAGTCATACTCTTCAAACTTTTGGCTGTTGTATGATAGTCCCTTTCACGCAATTCAGAAAGTAGGTTAGCCTCGGAAGGGATAAACATTTAGTGAGGAGATAAAAAGCATCGTGGGCATCAATGTCACCTATCCTGTCTTCCATCCTCCTGAGGTCTGTGATTGTCTTATCGAGGTTCTCCTCAGATGTTCAACTTGCTGAACAAGCTTTCGGGGATTTCTTTTATGACTAGATAGAAAAGGAGAGGAGCTAGAGGATCATCTTGCTGAACACCTTCACATTATCTGACTTCGTGTTTGCCATAGAGCAATTTTGATTTTTTACTGTAGGAAGACAGAATAAACAGGTAGAGGGGCCGAAAATGGCGATGAAGAGCACCGCATCTTTTCTGACCATGTTAAAGGGATTTTTAAAGTCCAGTTTGAGCAGGGCCTTTTCGTCAGAAATGTTGGTGATGTATGCTCGTGCTGCATGGGCAGCCGCTTCACAGACTTGGGGGATCCCAGATCCTAGCTGAATTGGATTCAGCAATTCAGCCGCTTGCTGACTGACAACCCTCCAAAGCGTGGCAGCCTTGGCAACCAGACGTCGAAGAGTGTTGCCAACAGCGATTGGCCTGATTCCCCCATCCTTCTTGCTGAGAGCGCAGAGGGAGACAAAAAGAAAGAGGGACCTGATAACTTCAGGTATATCACCAGCCAGGAACGCATTGACGAACGTTGTGAGTTCCATAAGAAGATATTATGCAGCATCACCAACCGCTGGATTTAACATTTGCTTGATGTGTTGAGGTTTTAATCCTATAGAGCCGCCTGCTGACCCAGGTGGAAAAGAAAGAGCTGCTTTGTAGACCTCAGATTCATCAACAATTAATGGGTCTGAAATGGACTTGGCTGGTGCGGAACGATGTTGTCAACTCTTTGGGCTCTGGGTGGGTGCTTGCTTTGCAGGGGCCCGTTCTGTGGCTGAGTTTCTAGGAACAATTTTCTCATCACTAGTGAGGACTCGAATAGCACTTTCGGTATTTCCCTCTTCAATTTTCTTTCTGATTTGTGCAAAATTACCCTATTCTTCTTATGAAACATGATAATGTATGATGATGAAATTCAGCCTAGCGCTACTAGGACAAGATCACTATACCCACCAAGACAGTCCGTTGGAACACTCCACAACCAGCGGGATGATCCCTTAATGTATTTCTCCACAGTTCTAAATGTGCAATGTCAATGGTGGTACAAGGTGCTGCGATTTGAACCAGAGCATCATGGGGCTGTACCAGACCAATCGCTTCAGCTGTTTAATCCATCTCAGGAGAGATTAAACGGAGAAGAAGCAGCCTTGGGCCTCATTCTCAACGCAACCAACGGCGAAATAGTTTCCCACAACCCAGACATCACTGGCCAAATAAAAAATGTTCTTCCAGACATTCTCGTTGTCGAGCCACCTGACTGCACCCTCCTGGGGGGGGGGGGGAGCATTTGCTCACAAGCAATCGAGGAGGTCCTGGCTGCAAAAATTACTGCCCTAAGAAGAATGCTGGACAGGATTGACAAGAATGATGCCAATAATGCTCACCTCCCTCCTCACAAGATGTCCTCCCACATGGTGAATTAATTTGATGGAAATTAGCTGTGCCTTTTTCTGGATTTGTCCCCCCCAACTGGTCACACCTCCAACAACCTCTACACATAAGTTACCCGATAAGTGATACGATGACTGGCCAGCCTGGAACCCCGTTCAGTATGCGTCAAGAAAAAGGTCTTTGACATTAACTCCTCATAAACACGGGCGAGAAGGAGCCTTATCGAGATGCCGTATCGGTTCCCAGTGACAGTTTTAATTAAGATGGAGGAGATATGCCAGCTCCAGCCTCCAAAATCTCCTGGAATTTAATTATAACATTATTGAGAACATTGGAAACTGGCTTTCTGATGATGAATATTCTGACGTGGGGTCTAATATCATGAACAAAGGCGAAGGAAGGAAGGAAGGAAGGAAGGAAGGAAGGAAGGAAGGAAGGAAGGAAGGAAGGAAGGAAGGAAGGAAGGAAGGAAGGAGGAAGAAAGGAAGGATGGAAGGAAGGAAGGAAGGAAGGAAGGAAGGAAGGAAGGAAGGAAGGAAGGAAGGAAGGAAGGAAGGAAGGAAGGAAGGAAGGAAGGAAGGAAGGAAGGAAGGAGGAAGAAAGGAAGGAAGGAAGGAAGGAAGGAAGGAAGGAAGGAAGGAAGGAAGGAAGGAAGGAAGGAAGGAAGGAAGGAAGGAAGGAAGGAAGGAAGGGAGGAAGGAAGGAAGGAAGGAAGGAAGGAAGGAAGGAAGGAAGGGAGGAAGGAAGGAAGGAAGGAAGGAAGGAAGGAAGGAAGGAAGGAAGGAAGGAAGGAAGGAAGGAAGGAAGGAAGGAAAGAAGGAACGATGGATGGATGGATAGAAGGACAAATTGTTGGGTGGAAAGAAGAGAGAAAGAAGACCAAGAGAAGAAGACTAATATAATTGATGGACAATGAAAAGAAAAGAACAAAAGAGCGAACGAAAAGAACACTGAAACTTAAGATGAAGATGCTTGGAAGATGAAGATGCTTAGAAGATGAAGATGCTTAGAAGATGAAGATGCTTAGAAGATGAAGCTGCTTAGAAGATGAAGATGCTTAGAAGATGAAGCTGCTTAGAAGATGAAGATGCTTAGAAGATGAAGCTGTTTAGAAGATGAAGCTGCTTAGAAGATGAAGATGCTTAGAAGATGAAGATGCTTAGAAGATGAAGATGCTTAGAAGATGAAGCTGCTTAGAAGATGAAGATGCTTAGAAGATGAAGCTGCTTAGAAGATGAAGCTGCTTAGAAGATGAAGATGCTTAGAAGATGAAGCTGTTTAGAAGATGAAGCTGCTTAGAAGATGAAGATGCTTAGAAGATGAAGATGCTTAGAAGATGAAGATGCTTAGAAGATGAAGCTGCTTAGAAGATGAAGATGCTTAGAAGATGAAGCTGCTTAGAAGATGAAGCTGCTTAGAAGATGAAGATGCTTAGAAGATGAAGCTGCTTAGAAGATGAAGATGCTTGGAAAATGAAGATGCTTAGAAGATGAAGATGCTTAGAAGATGAAGATGCTTAGAAGATGAAGATGCTTAGAAGATGAAGATGCTTAGAAGATGAAGATGCTTAGTTGAAGATGTTTATAAGATGAAGATGCTTGGAAGATGAAGATGCTTAGAAGATGAAGCTGCTTAGAAGATGAAGCTGCTTAGAAGATGAAGATGCTTAGAAGATGAAGATGCTTAGAAGATGAAGATGCTTAGAAGATGAAGATGCTTAGTTGAAGATGTTTATAAGATGAAGATGCTTGGAAGATGAAGCTGCTTAGAAGATGAAGCTGCTTAGAAGATGAAGCTGCTTAGAAGATGAAGATGCTTAGAAGATGAAGCTGCTTAGAAGATGAAGATGCTTAGAAGATGAAGATGCTTAGAAGATGAAGATGCTTAGTTGAAGATGTTTATAAGATGAAGCTGCTTAGAAGATGAAGATGCTTGGAAAATGAAGATGCTTGGAAAATGAAGATGCTTAGAAGATGAAGCTGCTTAGTTGAAGATGTTTATAAGATGAAGATGCTTGGAAGATGAAGCTGCTTAGAAGATGAAGATGCTTGGAAAATGAAGATGCTTAGAAGATGAAGATGCTTAGCAGATGAAAATAGGGAGAATGACGAAGAGGAAGAGACGAGCTTAAAGATAACGGTGTGAAAGCAAAGGTCATAGAGGGAGAGAAGAACGAAGATACAACAAGAGGAAAAAGGAAAGAACAAATATAGAGTTGAGGATAAATGGAGTAACAAGGATAGAGACGACGAGGAGAGTGAACGGAAGAGAACAGGAGAGAACGGGAGAGAACGGAAGAGAACGGGAGAGAACGGAAGAGAACGGAAGAGAACGGGAGAGAACGGAAGAGAACGGAAGAGAACGGAAGAGAACGGGAGAGAACGGAAGAGAACGGGAGAGAACGGAAGAGAACGGTCGGAAGAGGACGGAAGGAGAATAATAGTAACAAAATAAATAAGGAGATGAAAAGGCAGTTAAAAGGACGAAGTAAACCCACAGGGAAAATATGAATAAAGAGATAAAGAACATAATGATGACGGGAGAGTGTAATAAATTAAATAAATAGCGGAAGATAAAGTTGAAAAAGAACTTAATTATTACTCGTGAATTAATATTTAAAAACTCCCCTTTATTGTCACATGTTACGAATATATCTATTGTATTTGTTATATAGGTGTATTGTTGTAATTATTGCAATTGTTGTATTGATGTAATTGTTGTGATTTTTGTATTGCTGTGATTGTTGTATTGTTGTAATTGTTGATTGATCATTGATGAAGATGAAGCCACCCAAAAGGTGGCATGGGCATGAATAGCCCGTAAGTGGTGGCCCTTTGGAGCCCTTACCAGTATCAATGATACTGGTAATGATCTGTGGAGGTGCGACTGCACCCTGCGTGACGGGAGATGTCTCCCGTGCGTAATTGTTGTGACTGTTGTATTATTGTAATTGTTGTTTTGTTCCAACGAATAGTGTGAGAACAATGACCTGACCTTGACCAACCCTGTATGATCGACAAGGGTCACCCCTAGAGAACAAATTAATCCGTACTCTCCGGTTGACAAGCCTCAAATTCCATAACGTGAAGCATTCGCCTCAAGGTCACCCACCCAACTCGTCCAGCAACCCGTCCTCTTAAAAATAACGTCACTTTTGGCTGGTATGCGCACTATGGCCAAATTTGGACGTAATTTGAAATGAAATCGACTCACAAAAGTGACGTACTGTTCCGTTTTCTGTTTGAGTTGTCCGGCCAAGTCTGTAAGGTTAGAATAGATGACTTTCAATTCACGTTTTTCATAACGTTTTGAAACTTTATAAGAATTTCCTGCCCACCTAACCTATCAGAGGACCCTTAACTTACTGTTGTTGAAAAAAAATTCCAAATTTATTTTCATTTTTTTTTTATCATTTTCAAATTACGTCCAAATTCGGCCATACGGGCAAACGGCCAAAAGCGACGTTCTTTTTAAGAGGACAGGTTGTGCCATTGTTTATTATTTAGTAGCGTCAACGTGGTGGTCCGTTAATTTCTTTAAAACAATTGAGATTTTGAAGCATAGATCAACAGCGTGAAAATTAGGGTGCATTATGTGTGAGGACAAGTTTTTGTGAACTTTTATCTCTCTCACATATATAAGTTCTACGATGTATCTGTAACATGACTACGATCATGAGTCATGTTAGTGTTTGTTTAGACAGTTGTAAACATTTATTTAAATCACTAGTTGTTGATGCAGCACTGACATGTGCTGCATCGCTATGTTGTGGCGAGCTAGTTAAGGAGTGGTCTGCGAATGTCAACAAGAACCAGCAGGATGTCAACGGACGGACGAGAGAGCGGAGTTTAACTTTTCCTTCTTGCAGGTGGGATTAAGGAAGTGTCACTTATGCTTTATGAATAAGATTCAATTTATTACGCCACACTGTTTAAAGCACATATTGTGAATCTATGGGAAGCTGTGAGGCCCACATACTACCATGTGCAGTGCACAAGTCAAAGCGTTGTCATACACGCATGTGTTATAATTTTAATAATAAACAGACGTATATGGTGAATTATTTGACGTTATTTGTGAGTAATTTGTCGTGATGCGGCTTACTATTCTTAGTTCATATCTAGATCTACAAGAGAGAATGTTTTTTAAAGTTGCGAACCAAACGCTTCTGGCTATCCTTATCAAACTTTGCAGGGTGATTTCTGATTGTATTCTGAGTGTTATAGGGTGACTGGAGCGAGTCCAAAGCCCCCCCTCTTTAAGTAGGATTGGCTCCTATTGTGACATGCAAGGACTCCAATGAAGTCTGAAATATGGGTTTGATTTGCCTTAGCATTTGATTTAACATATCAACTGAATTTCCAGTTGTTGTCAACATTGATTATATTGAGTCAACATCGATGACGTAGATTCAACGTCGATTCAATGGTGCTCAAGCTTGTTTTGCGAGGTGGAAGAGAAAACGGGATGATGGAAGGTGAGAATACAGTAAGAGAAGGAAAACAGGAGGCATGGAGAAATTTTGGGAAGGAGGAAGGAGTGAGTGGGATAAACAGAGGGAGAGGGAGAGAGAATCGGAGGGGGGGGGGGGGTGGGGAAGGGAAAGAACAGGAGGAGGGACTGAAGGGAGAGTAAATCGGAAGAAGATATGCACGGAGGGGGAAAAGAAAGAATGCGAGGCAGAAAGAATGGGAGGGAGGGAGGAAGGGGGAGAGAACGGGAGGGAGAATAGGAGAAAGCGGGGGGATAGCTAGAGATACTGGCAGAACCAGACATAGAGAATCAGATACAGACCCGGGCACCGCTGGGTACCCACCATCTATCTACGTAAATAAAAATGTAAATGTTCGTTTGTTCAAAATCGCTAATCTCCGAAAGTTCTTCACCGATTGCTTTTAAATTTTGACACAACGTTCCATTCGCATCCGAGCGGGTTTTTATATACATACTATATAGATGTCACGTCTGTGATAGATAAAAATATGCTTTTTTGAAAAAAAATGTGTTTTGCATGTGAGTTTTCATATGAGAGACATCTCCAAAACCTCTTTACCGATTGCCTTGAAATTTTGACACAACGTTGCATTCAAATACGCGGGTGTATTTATGTACCTACTATACACATGCCAAACCTGTGACGGGTAAAAACATGTTTTTAAACAGCGCCATCTGTTGCACGTAAAAGCAACATTTGCTGTAATCTCCGAAAGTTCTTCACCGATTGCCTTGAAATTTTGACACAATGTTCCATTCGAATACGCACATGTTTTTATATACCTACTCTATACATGCAATGTCTGTGACAGATACAAACATCTTTTTTTTTAAATGGCACCATCTGTTGCACATAAAAGCAACACACCCTATACAAAATATGTTACGATTCCATTTAAATGATTCCAATTGTATTGATAAATTGAATTTTCATAGATTTCGAGTTATTTTCATTTTGATTTAATTATTTTGTGTGACATTACGTTGGAATTGAGCTATAATATTTACCATACCGTTCATTTCGTGAGTATAATATATTCTGTTATTTTTTCATTGTTTTTAATTTCGTTTATTTAACTGTTCTTATTTTTCAGTAAATTTCAGTCTTATTTTTCATCAGCTCATTTGATGTTCTTATTTTTCTGATGGGAACATCAGATTATTTGGGAACGAATTGGACGAGGAAGTGGGGAATTGTGGGGAGGACGAGGGGACGGGAGTGAGGGATGGTGGGGAGGACGAGGGGATGGGGAAGGGGGTAATGGTGGGGACGACGAGGGGACGGGGGACATTAGTACCAAATGTACGTGCCATGTATTTGTGGATATATTGGAAGTAGAGTGAATAGCTGAAGCCTAGTGTCATGTAGCTTGGAAAACACAACTATGTGCCTATAGTATGGAATGCTATGTATTGCTGTATAAGCCATGCTATGTGTATTATGATGTAGAATATATACATGTTGTAATTGTATACTTTATAGACTTAATGTATGACGAGCATGTATACTGTGATATATTCATTTCATTACTGTTCATTGCATTGGCCTCTTGTCATGTTAGTAATGTATATTCTTGTACGGTGAGATATATACCAGAGGCAAGGTTTAGGTACTTATGTTGGTATATGATGCTTAACTTGTTTTCATGTATACTTATGAATTAACGGCTGACCGTTAACGTCTTGAAATCCTCCCTTACCCCCCCCCCTCTCCCCCCCTACTCCCTTGCGTACCATCTCCAGCCAGTGTTACCATGTCTTGCAGATATGAATTCCCTGTTGATTTTTTTTAAAACATGATATATTCTCTTATGCATTGATTCATTGATATGTATTCTCATGTAAGTATATTATGAGACTCTATTAGTTATTGTATGAGTTAGGAGTTATTGATTGATAAATGGTTTGATATAAGCTTGTGAGATTTTAAGGATAAGTGTCGGTTGACTCGCCAAGTTGGAAATAAAGTGTAGAGCGGCCCGCCGCCCCTAAGACTCATTGATCTTTGATTTCTCAGACAGGTTGACATGTGTCTCCCAGCTCCTGCTTTAAGTGGCCTTGTGTGTGTTAATTGACTACTATTACATATGAGATCATGCTGTAGTATTTGTCTTGGATCAGTTCTACCGATGTACATCATATATGCCAGGTGGCAGGTGATTTTTTGTATATATATGTTGAGGTGGGTACCTGGGGATTTAAGTGATGTCCTTGTGCTTTGTTATGATAACGATTCCTCAACCCTACTAATTAGTGAGTGAGACACCACCATTCTTTAATTGTGTTATCAACATAAGAACATAACAAAGGTGTTATGTTCTTTAGCTGGATAAAGCTAAAGATCCTAATCCAGCTTAATATAGCACCCCCCAATACCATGAGCCTCTATCTTTTTAATCAGTCTTTCATGTGGTACTGTATCAAAAGCTTTGCTAAAGTCAAGGTACACAACATCACAGTCCTTACCACTATCAACTGCCTCAACTATGCTAGAATAAAAAGATAACAAATTTGTTAAACATGAATGGACATTTATAAAACCATGTTGCGACTCAATAATTAACTTATGTTTTCAAGATGAAGACGAATTTTATTTGCAATTATCGATTCGAGTAACTTTCCCACAATAGACGTTAGGCTAATTGGCCGATAGTTTGACGCAAGTGATCTATCTCCTTTCTTAAAAACTGGTATCACATTAGCAAATTTCCATAACTCTGGCACTCTACCTAACTATTGATTTATTAAATATGGTAGACAGTGGGTCGCAAAGCTCCTCTTTGCATTCTTTAAGCACCCTGGCAAACACTTTATCCGGCCCTGGGGATTTGTTTGGTTTTAGTTTTACTATTTGTTTAATTACATCCTCATTGGTAACTGCTAAACTATTCAACCTGTCCTCGTCCCCACCCACATAGACTTGTTCGGCTGAAGGCATATTGTTAAGTTCCTCTATAGTAAATACAGATATAAAATATTTATTAAAAATACTGCTCATCTCTTCATCACTATCTGTTATTTGACCTGTCTCAGTTTTTAATGGACCTATCCTTTCCCTAATCTTTGTCCGGTATAACTGGAAAAACCCTTTAGGATTTGTCTTTGCTTGCTCTGCTATGCGAACTTCATAGTTTCTTTTTGCTTTCCTTATCTCTTTTTTTTTAGTATTTCTAACCAGTTGTACGAATTCCTGTTCTAAACTGACTTCCCCATTCTTAATCCTTTTGTACCACGCTCTCTTTTTACCTATAAGGTTCTTCAGATCCTTTGTTATCTACTTTGGATCATTAGTATTCGACCTATTCATTTTATATGGTATACTATATTCCTGGGCTTTGCTTAGAATATTTTTAAACAGGTTTTATTTTGAATCCACATCGAAAACCCCTTTTACGTCACCTATCGCTAGGTTCACGTCTAGGTCCAATACCGGCCCACACCCCATACCTAAGACTTTCCAATCTATTTGACCCCCAAATATTCTTAGGCTATTGAAATCAGCTTTTCGAAAATCAGGCACTTTAACAGAATTTTCACCTACAGATCTATTCCATTCAATGCTAAATCTGATATCTTTATGATCACTGTTCCCTAGCTCACTCCCTATTTCGATGTCATTAATCTGTGTTTCCCTGTTATTAACCCTAAATCTATAATATTATTTTCCCGTGTTGGTTCTTTAATGTGTTGAGTAAGAAACAATCGTCAATTAATTCTATAAAATCTTCTGCTTCGTTATTCCCTGTTCTGTTAATCCAGTTTATTCCACTAAAATTAATGTCACCCATGACATAAATACTGTTAGATCTAGATGCCCTAGATATTTCATCCCATAGATGCTTTGCTTTCA
This sequence comes from Procambarus clarkii, assembly GCF_040958095.1. Taxonomy (NCBI): domain Eukaryota; kingdom Metazoa; phylum Arthropoda; class Malacostraca; order Decapoda; family Cambaridae; genus Procambarus; species Procambarus clarkii. The sequence goes on along the minus strand of NC_091168.1, from coordinate 39,109,606 downwards.
TTCTGTCTAAAATTGGAGGCCTATATATAACTCCTATTATAAGATTATTTGCTTTTCGTTTAATTCTATCCAAATAGTTTCTGTGTGTGGCTCAGTTTTGATTCCCTCTTTGAGACTACAATTCAAATTTTCCATAACACATATGGCTACTTCCCCTCGTTTAATTCATCTGTGTGAAATAATTTAAATCCATTTATTTAATATTCAGCTAATGGTACTCTATTTTCTACATTCATCCACGTTTCGGTAAGTGCAATAATATCTATTTTTTCTGTGCAAACAAAAGCATTTAAATCGTTTATTTTGTTTCTTAGACTCCTTCTGTTCGTATAATATATCCTAAGTGTATTGGTATTTTGAGGCTACACTCCTTCCCTTATCATTTTGCCAAGTTGTTTCTCCCGCAAACACGTACTTTTATTACATTCTTTCTCCACATAAACTCCAAACCATTATATACTAACAGTTTAATCCCAAACAAATCCCTCCCACCACAGGTTCCAACGAGTTGGTAACAGCAACAACCCCAACCCCTGGATAGATGCACCCCATCCCGAGCATACATGTAATTTCTTCCATAGAAGTGTTCTCAGTTATCTATGAAAGGTATTGCATTTGATTTACAATATTTTTCCAGCCGGCAATTGACACCAAGGGCCCTCGACAACCATTCATCTCCAACTCTCTTTCTTGGAAGATTGCCACATATGATGGGGATTCCTCCCTTGCTCCTAACTAATTCAATGCCTGTCTTAAACCTCTGTATCAGTGCCTCATTCCTGACTCGTCTTGCATCATTTCCACCTGCACTGATACAAATAATGGGTTTGTTCCCATTTCCACCCATAATATCATTCTTGTTGTTAACAATATCACCAATTCCAGCTCCCGGATAGCAAACCCTTAACCTGTTCCCTCTGTCTCTGGCACAAAAAGTTCTATTCAAATACCTCACCTGGGAATCTCCCACAACTAAAATTCGCTTAGGTACTTCCTTTACATTCTGAGCACTTTGAGGGTTTTCATCAATTTATATTCATTATATTGTATGGCGACCAAAACTGAACTACATAATCTAAATTGGGCCTAACCTAACCAGAGCTGAAGAATAACACCAGGTGTCTTATTAGTAACGCTTCGATTAATAAATCCAAGTGTCCTATTTACCTTATAACGAACATTTATGCATTGATTTTTTTGGTTTTAAATTCTTACTAATCATAACTCCCAGATCCGCTTCGCAATCCGACTTCGCAAATCTCAACACCATCTAGCTCAAATCTTGTAACTATTTGATCATTACCTAGCCTCAAACCTTACATTTGTCAACATTAAACTACATCTGCCAATCTTTTGACCATTACATAACCTTATTTAGATCGTCTTGAAGTGATAGAGTCTTGTTCCGTGTTTATTTCCCTCCTGAGTTCTGTATCATTGGGAAATTTGCAAATATTGCTGCTCAAACATGAATGTAAATTAGTTATATATGCAGGCGATGAGTCACAATAACGTGGCTGAAGTATGTTGACTAGACCACACACTAGAAGTTGAAGGGACGACGACGTTTCGGTCCGTCTGTCCTGGACCATTCTCAAGTCGATTGTGATGAGGAGTTGTTGTTGTTGTTTAAGATTCGCTACTCAGAACAATAAGTTCCAGTAGCATGGGCTATGGTGAGCCCGTAAGTGGAGGCTCTTTGGAGCCATTACCTGTATCAGTGGCTGATACTAGAGATGTGGCGATGGATGGGGGTCTTCATGATGGTTTTCACCCTGGAGGGCTGGCTATACCAGTTATGGAGCTGGTGGGGTTAGTGTAGACGTCTAGGTTTTCCGTTTTTTCTTTGCCTGCGACTTTGGCTGAGCAGTGCTGTCCTTAGAGTTTGGTGACGTGGCCTCCATGAGGAAGTCTTGAACCGTGTAGGTGTCGTATTTGTGATGCGGCGGTGGAGCTCCTACTATGATTTCCTCGTCTGAGGAGTCCGTAACCTCCGTAGTGGGCGTTTTTGTCTTTCGCCTCGCAGCCTTAGGTAGGTTTAGGTGTCGTTGATTGGTGGTTGTAGCTATTTCAGGAGCGCTGGTGGTGCTGTTATCGTTTGTAGACAGCACGTCTGCTAGCGCGGCTGCTGAGATAGTGATGGTAGGAGTGTTGGGAGCTGAAGAAGGAATTACCTCTGTTTGTGTCGCCCGGGTCATGGGCGGTCCTGGAGTTGGTGTTGAAGTTGACCACCTGGTCGTCCTGGTGGTAGTCTCCGGAGTGATAGAGGCAGTGAGATTTACGCCAGTGGCTATGATAGGGGCCAGGCCATTGTCTATGTATAATGCGTTTAGTTCACTGACAAAGCGCTGGTTGTCTGGTCCTGCAAGCCTTTCAGCTAGTTTAAGAAGACCAGGGATAATGCCTGCACGTGATGCAGGGGGCTGTGAAGGAGCGTGTGGGACCTTGGGTCCACAATGAGAAGGCTGTGTCGCCTGCTGGGAGGAAGCACATGTTGGTAAGACCGGAAAGTCTTCTGGTCGACTAGTGAGAGCTAAGGTGGTGGGTTGAACGCTTGGGGCTCTGGTCGAGGAGGTAGACGAGTTGTTTCTTTTGGCTTCAACCTGGGCCTTGATGATTTCCTGTCTGCGGGGGCAGCGGTAGGAAATTGCGGGGTGATTGCCATCACAGAGCAAGCAGTGATGGACTGTTGCCTTGCATATGGAGTAGTGATGGTCCAGTGCGCACAGGCTGCACCTCTGGACAGGGTGTTGACACTTGTTGGTCGGGTGGGAGAGCTCGTAGCACTTAAAGCACTGCTGGATCTCATGGTATCGTTCCTTTTTTATTTGGTGGGGTTGTATTTTTAGGCCGAAGCAGTAGAATCCTTGTGTGGCAGCCTGGGTGGCCGCAGCTATGGTGGTGAACGTAATCTTCATTGATGTTTTGTCGGTGTTGCAGAACTCTAGGTTGAATATCGACAGGTTTGGATTTTCGTCCTCGATATTGTTTATGATATGATGTTGAGGTCGCTCAGCGATCCACCGGCTGGTCCTGCTGGTAAAAACAGTTCTTCCGGCCAGGAACTGACGTGGGAAGTGAGGATGCAGGTAGTGCTCTTTACAAAGAATGGCATCGTTAGTGAGGAGTTTTTTTTAGCTCCTCTTCACATGAAAAGTAGAGCACGATATCTTCACCTTCCTGAGTAATGTCAGCGGGTTTGAGACCAGTTACGTCCTTCAGGACCTTTAAAGTATTGCTTCTTCCGATAGCATGACCGTCAAGTGGAGTAGCTCTGACCTTAGAGAAGAAGAAGGGGAGAGGAGAGAAAGAAAAGGAAAGAGAAAGAAAGATAAATGGAAGGGGTAAGCTTATGTTACGTCACGTTTGTTAGAAAGATTAGAGCATTTGAGAATATACTGTGACAGGGAAGAGTCCACAGCAACAAAGCCAGGACTCAAGTTCATGTTGGGTAAATTGTATATAACAACCGATTCTACAAGACGGTGTCTGTGTAGAGTAGAGGCAGGAAAGATTATTTTGGAGGAAGACAAATCAATAGGATGATTAGAATCCCTCACATAGCAGAAGAGAGCATTGTTAGTGTCTGCAGACTGAACACTTCTCTTGTGTTCTTTAAGTCTGTCATTCAGTGTACGGCCAGTTTCGCCAAAGTATTGGAGAGGACAAGGCGAACAGGAAATAGAGTAGACACCAGCAGCATTAGAAGCAGGAGGAGCAGTGTGAACTAGACTGCTACGAAGTGTGTTAGTTTGTCGAAAGGCGAGTTTAATGTCAAGAGGACGAAAGGTATTGGTAAAAGTTTTGAGTTCAGATATGAAGGGAAGGCATAGTACAGTGCTACTAGTGTTGGAAGCAGGTTTAGGATGAAAGAAATTTCGTTTAGCTTGAGAGTAGGCACAGTTGATGAAATGCAAAGGATAACCAAGGCGAGAAAATGATTTGTAGATAAAGGCAATTTCAGAATCAAGAAACTGAGGGTCGCTGATGCGTAGAGTGCGGAGGAAGAGAGAGACGAGGACACTTTTTAACAGAAGGAGGATGGTAGGAAAAGAAGTGAATGTTCATGCCACAATGCATGGGTTTACGGTAGACAGAGAAAGAGAACCCGGACACAGAGCTGTGAACGTGAACGTCAAGTAAAAGAAGGAGGGAATTAGATTCCCATTCAACTTTGAAATGGATAGAAGGAACCAGATTGTTAAGAGAGGCGAGGAAAGGCTGGAAAAGACTAAGGTCATGAGGTAGTTATATATATTATGAATAACAGAGTTCCCAGGACAGAGCCTTGAGGGCACTCCACTTACAACATTTCCTTCTCCGACTTAATCCGATTTATACTAACTCTCTGTTTCCTTAGGTATAGCCATGCTCTAATCCAACATAATATAGCACCGCCAAAACCACGAGCCTCTATCTTTTTAATCAGTCTTTGATGTGGCACTTTATCAAAAGCTTTGCTAAAGTCAAGGTACACAACATCACAAACCTTACCACTGTCAACTGCCTCAACTATGCTAGAATAAAATGAACATAATAACATAAGAATAGAGGTAACTGCAGAAGGCCTATTTGCCCATACGAGGCAGCTCCTATTTATAAGAACATAAGATAGCAAGACGAAGGGACGACGACGTTTCGGTCCGTCCTGGACCATTCTCAAGTCAAATGGTCCAGGACGGACCTAAACGTTGTCGTCCCTTCATCTTGTAGTGTGTGTGGATTGGTCAACATACTTCAGTCACGTTATTGTGACTCATCGCCTGCATAAGATAGCAAGACATAATGATAGCTCGTTTGTTAAACAGCTCGATCTTGCAGGCACAAGTTGGTGAGTACACGCACACACACCACTCCCTGACCCCCGCCCACCTCCTGACCCCATCCCTAACTCCCTGACCCACGCCCACCTCCTGACCCCATCCCTATCTCCCTGACCCCCGCCCACCTCCTGACCCCATCCCTAACTCCCTGACCCCCGCCCACCTCCTGACCCCATCCCTAACTCCCTGACCCCCGCCCACCTCCTGACCCCATCCCTATCTCCCTGACCCCCGCCCACCTCCTGACCCCATCCCTATCTCCCTGACCCCCGCCCACCTCCTGACCCCATCCCTATCTCCCTGACCCCCGCCCACCTCCTGACCCCCATCCCTATCTCCCTGACCCCCGCCCACCTCCTGACCCCATCCCTATCTCCCTGACCCCCGCCCACCTCCTGACCCCATCCCTAACTCCCTGACCCACGCCCACCTCCTGACCCCATCCCTATCTCCCTGACCCCCGCCCACAAACAACAATAATAGTGGGAGTGGTTTTAGCGTAAGTAACGGAGGTAGAGTTATCAATGACAACGTTGGTAATGGTAATAATAATCAGAACAATGTAGGTAATGGTGTTCTTGTGATAAATTGTAATAAAGGTAATTTATCACATATTGGAGAGACTGGACGTGGGATATTGAGAAGAGTTGATCATCACAAAAAACGCTGCAACTAAAAATAATTTTTTTTGCTAACCATTTTCTAATGGTAAGCAAAATCCTATGATTAATTTATTTTAATCATAGGATGCCTTTTAATAATAGTAGAAGTACATATAACTTCGCAAATATCAAAGCGAGACGCCTAATAGAAGGAATAATTATATATTCTACAGAGACAGTAAAGAATAATAAATCTTTTAGTAAGGTAGATCTGATTTTCCGTAAAATAATAATTTTTGTGCTTAAGGAAACAAAACTAAGCAATCTCATTAATTCATATAAGCACAGAGCTTGTGATATCCAAAGTCGGGATACCGAATCCCCGAAACATCTGCCCATAGTTCCTAGAACTTAAGATAATTGAGCATTCTTAAACTTTCACTTCCCTTGGGGAGTCCTTGGGGAGTCCTTGGGGAGTCCCTGGGGAGTCCCTGGGGAGTCCTTGGGGAGTCCTTGGGGAGTCCCTGGGGAGTCCTTGGGGAGTCCTTGGGGAGTCCTTGGGGAGTCCTTGGGGAGTCCTTGGGGAGTCCTTGGGGAGTCCTTGGGGAGTCCTTGGGGAGTCCTTGGGGAGTCCTTGGGGAGTACTTGGGGAGTCCTTGGGGAGTCCCTGGGGAGTCCTTGGGGAGTCCCTGGGGAGTCCTTGGGGAGTCCTTGGGGAGTCCCTGGGGAGTCCTTGGGGAGTCCTTGGGGAGTCCTTGGGGAGTCCTTGGGGAGTCCTTGGGGAGTCCTTGGGGAGTCCTTGGGGAGTCCTTGGGGAGTACTTGGGGAGTCCTTGGGGAGTCCCTGGGGAGTCCTTGGGGAGTCCCTGGGGAGTCCTTGGGGAGTCCTTGGGGAGTCCCTGGGGAGCAAGATCACAACACTATCTAATGATGGACACCAAGTGAGACGCTCTGCTAGATTTATGAATGCAAACTCCCAGAATCTGCAACAAATCCACTTGAGCTGTAATGACGGTTCGAACCCATGCACCAGATGTTCCCAGGCAGGCTCTAGTCAACTGTCTAGTCAACCCAGGCACGACAAGAGCATGCCTTGGAACACTCAGCACATAGGTTCGAGTCCTCATCACACACCCTGTGGATTTGTTCATTGATGTGTATGTATGCTCTGTGTATGTTCTAGAATCTGGTTCAGAACATAGTATACAGCACCTT
>NC_091168.1:39055467-39097967 GCF_040958095.1 Procambarus clarkii | reverse complement strand
CAGCACCATGACACAGACAGCACCATGACAGGGCCGGCACCATAACAGGGCCGGCACCATGACACAGCCGGCACCATGACACAGCTGGCACCATGACACAGCCAGCACCATGACACAGCCGGCACCATGACACAGCCGGCACCATGACACAGACGGCACCATGACACAGCTGGCACCATGACACAGCCAGCACCATGACACAGCCGGCACCATGACACAGCCGGCACCATGACACAGCCGGCACCATGACACAGCCGGCACCATGACACAGACGGCACCATGACACAGCCGGCACCATGACACAGCCAGCACCATGACACAGTCAGCACAATGACACAGACAGCACCATGACACAGCCGGCACCATGACACAGCCGGCACCATGACACAGACAGCACCACGACACAGCCAGCACCATGACACAGACAGCACAATGACACAGACAGCACCATGACACAGACAACACCATGACACAGCCGGCACCATGAGACAGACAGCACCATGACACAACCGGCACCATGACACAGCTGGCACCATGACACAGATAGCACCATGACACAGACAGCACCATGACACAGCCGGCACCATGACACAGCTGGCACCATGACACAGCCGGCACCATGACACAGCCGGCACCATGACACAGACAGCACCATGACAAATCCGGCACCATGACACAGCTGGCACCATGACACAGCCAGCACCATGACACAGACAGCACCATGACACAGCCGGCACCATGACACAGCTGGCACCATGACACAGCCGGCACCATGACACTGCCAGCACCATGACACAGACAGCACCATGACACAGACAGCACCATGACACAGACAGCACCATGACACAGACAGCACCATGACACAGCCGGCACCATGACACAGACAGCACCATGACACAGACAGCACCATGACACAGCCGGCACCATGACACAGACAGCACCATGACACAGCCGGCACCATGACACAGACAGCACCATGACACAGACAGCACCATGACACAGACAGCACCATGACACAGACAGCACCATGACACAGCTGGCACCATGACACAGACAGCACCATGACACAGCCGGCACCATGACACAGACAGCACCATGACACAGCCGGCACCATGACACAGCTGGCACCATGACACAGCCGGCACCATGACACAGCCGGCACCATGACACAGACAGCACCATGACACAGCCGGCACCATGACACAGCCGGCACCATGACACAGCCGGCACCATGACACAGACAGCACCATGACACAGCCGGCACCATGACACAGCCGGCACCATGACACAGCTGGCACCATGACACTGCCAGCACCATGCCACAGCCGGCACCATGACACTGCCAGCACCATGACACAGCTGACACAATGACACAGCCGGCACCATGACACAGCCGGCACCATGACACAGCTGGCACCATGACACAGCCGGCACCATGACACGGACAGCACCATGACACAGTCGGCACCATGACACAGCTGGCACCATGACACAGCTGGCACCATGACACAGACAGCACCATGACACAGACAGCACCATGACAGGGCCGGCACCATGACAGGGCCGGCACCATGACACAGCCGGCACCATGACACAGCTGGCACCATGACACAGCCAGCACCATGACACAGCCGGCACCATGACACAGCCGGCACCATGACACAAACGGCACCATGACACAGCTGGCACCATGACACAGCCAGCACCATGACACAGCCGGCACCATGACACAGCCGGCACCATGACACAGCCGGCACCATGACACAGCCGGCACCATGACACAGACGGCACCATGACACAGCCGGCACCATGACACAGCCAGCACCATGACACAGTCAGCACCATGACACAGACAGCACCATGACACAGCCGGCACCATGACACAGCCGGCACCATGACACAGACAGCACCATGACACAGCCAGCACCATGACACAGACAGCACAATGACACAACCAGCACCATGACACAGACAGCACCATGACACAGCCGGCACCATGACACAGACAGCACCATGACACAACCGGCACCATGACACAGCTGGCACCATGAAACAGATAGCACCATGACACAGACAGCACCATGACACAGCCGGCACCATGACACAGCTGGCACCATGACACAGCCGGCACCATGACACAGCCGGCACCATGACACAGACAGCACCATGACAAAGCCGGCACCATGACACAGCCAGCACCATGACACAGACGGCACCATGACACAGCCGGCACCATGACACAGCTGGCACCATGACACAGCCGGCACCATGACACTGCCAGCACCATGACACAGCCGGCACCATGACACAGCCAGCACCATGACACAGCTGGCACCATGACACAGCCGGCACTATGACACAGCCGGCACCATTACACAAACAGCACCATGACACAGCCGGCACCATGACTCAGCTGGCACCATGACACAGCTGGCACCATGACACAGACAGCACCATGACACAGACAGCACCATGACACAGCCGGCACCATGACACAGCTGGCACCATGACACAGACAGCACCATGACACAGACAGCACCATGGCACAGCCGGCACCATGACACAGCTGGCACCATGACACTGCCAGCACCATGACACAGACAGCACCATGACACAGCCGGCACCATGACACAGCCAGCACCATGACACAGCCGGCACCATGAAACAGACAGCACCATGACACAGACAGCACCATGACACTGCCGGCACCATGACACAGCCAGCACCATGACACAGCTGGCACCATGACACAGACAGCACCATGACACAGACAGCATCATGACACAGACAGCACCATGACACAGACAGCATCATGACACAGTCGGCACCATGACACAGCCGGCACCATGACACAGAGAGCACCATGACACAGACAGCACCATGATACTGCCGGCACCATGACACAGCCAGCACCATGACACAGCTGGCACCATGACACAGACAGCACCATGACACAGACAGCATCATGACACAGACAGCACCATGACACAGACAGCATCATGACACAGTCGGCACCATGACACAGCCGGCACCACAACACAGCCAGCACCATGACACAGACAGCACCATGACCCAGCCAGCACCATGACACAGACAGCACCATGACACAGCCAGCACCATGACACAGACAGCACCATGACACAGACAGCACCATGACACAGCCGGCACCATGACACATACAGCACCATGACACAGCCGGCACCATGACACAGCCGGCACCATGACACAGACAGCACCATGACACAGCTGGCACCATGACACAGACAGCACCATGACACAGCTGGCACTATGACACAGCCAGCACCATGACACAGCCGGCACCATGACACAGACAGCACCATGACACAGCTGGCACCATGACACAGACAGCACCATGACACAGACAGCACCATGACACAGCCAGCACTATGACACAGACAGCACCATGACACAGCTGGCACCATGACACAGACAGCACCATGACACAGACAGCACCATGACACAGCTGGCACCATGACACAGCCAGTACCATGACACAGTCAGCACCATGACACAGACAGCACCACAACACAGCCAGCACCATGACACAGACAGCACCATGACACAGACAGCACCATGACACAGCTGGCACCATGACACAGCCAGCACCGTGACACAACCAGCACCATGACACAGACAGCACCATGACACAGACAGCACCATGACACAGACAGCACCATGACACAGCTGGCACAATGACACAGCCAGCACCATGACACAGCTGGCACCATGACACAGCCAGCACCATGACACAGACAGCACCGTGACACAACCAGCACCATGACACAGACAGCACCATGACACAGACAGCACCATGACACAGACAGCACCATGACACAGACAGCACTCCACACTAGAGCAGGAAAACTCATTGTTAGAAATTCTTTTGAAATCAATTACATTATTTTCTTTATATAACAAAAGCAGCATTAAAATACAACACAAAAGGTTCAGATGACCAATCACGTCAACGTTTCCCTCGGGCCTAAAGTGCGATAGAGAGAGAGGTGGATGTGCACAAACTAAGGGGGGCTTAAGGGACCCTTCAGGGCCCCTAAGCTGGTGCCCTAAATCTCCCCCTAATCGAACCAAAGCATTTAGGACCCTTAAATGATTAGGAGACCTAAATGAGTTTTAATAACAAAGAGAAACATTACTAGATTTGAACATAAGGAATTCAGTTGAACATAAAGAACATAAGGAAGCTGAGGTGAATGTTTAGAAGAGATGCGGTCATAGGGAACAGAGATGAACATGAAGTAAGATCTCAACTTTGGTGAGTACTGACGAATGTGGAGAACCGGTGTGAATGTCAGTCAAAGGCTGTTTATCATTAACAATATTTTACCATAAGAAGAAACATGATGATGAACATTTGTGAAGATATCTTACACACACACACACACACACACACACACACACACACACACACACACACACACACACACACACACACACACACACACACATACACATAATCATGGGAGACTTCAACCATGGGAAGATAGATTGGGGGAACAGAGACCCACATGGAGGCCCAGACACATGGAGAGCTAAGCTGCTGGAGTTTCCACCTGTGTCCCCTTGTGCGTGTGCCCCTTGTGTTAAACAGCCTGTCTTTATCTACCCTATCAATTCCCTTGAGAATCTTGAATGTGGTGATCATGTTCCTCCTAACTCTTCTGTCTTCCAACGAAGTGAGGTTTAATTCCCGTAGTCTCTCCTCGTAGCTCATACCTCTCAGCTCGGGGACTAGTCTGGTGGCAAACCTTTGAACCTTTTTCATGTTAGTCTTATGCCTGACTAGATATGGACTCCATGCTGGAGCCGCATACTCCAGGATTGGTCTGACATATGTGGTATATAATGTTCTGAAAGATTCCTTACACAAGTTTCTAAAGGCCGTTCTTATGTTAGCCAACCTGGCATATGCTGCTGCCGTTATCCTCTTGATATGAGCTTCAGGGGACAGGTCTGGCGTGATATCAACCCCCAGGTCTTTCTCTCTCTCTGACTCTTGAAGTATTTCATCTCCCAAATGGTACCTTGTATCTGGTCTCCTGCTTCCTACCCCTATCTTCATTATATTGCATTTGCTTGGGTTAAACTCTAACAGCCATTTGTTCGACCATTCCTGCAGCTTGTCCAGGTCTTCTTGAAGCCTCAAGCTGTCCTCCTCTGTCTTAATCCTTCTCATAATTTTGGCATCGTCAGCAAACATTGAGAGAAATGAATCGATACCCTCCAGGAGATCATTTACATATATCAGAAACAAGATAGGGCCGAGTACAGAGCCCTGTGGGACTCCACTGGTGACTTCACGCCAATCTGAGGTTTCACCACTCACCGTAACTCTCTGCTTCCTATTGCTTAGGTACTCCCTTATCCACTGGAACACCTTACCAGCTACACCTGCCTGTCTCTCCAGCTTATGTACCAGCCTCTTATGCGGTACTGTGTCAAAGGCTTTCCGACAATCCAAGAAAATGCAGTCTGCCCAGCCTTCTCTTTCTTGCTTAATCTTTGTCACCTGGTCGTAGAATTCTATTAAGCCAGTCAAGCAATATTTACCCTCCCTGAATCCATGTTGGCGATTTGTCACGAAGTCCCTTCTTTCCAGATGTGTAACTAGGTTTTTTCTCACGATCTTCTCCATCACCTTGCATGGTATACAAGTCAAGGACACTGTCCTGTAGTTCAGTGCTTCTTGCCTGTCGCCCTTTTAGTATATTGGGACCACATTCGTTGTCTTCCATATTTTTGGTAGGTCTCCCATCTCTAGTGACCTACTATACACTATGGAGAGTGGCAAGCAAAACGCCTCTGCACACTCTTTCAGTACCCATGGTGAGATCCCGTCTGGACCAACAGCTTTTCTAACATCCAGATCCAACAGGTGTCTCTTGACCTCCTCTCTCGTAATTTCGAACCCTTCCAAGGCTGCCTGGTTTACTTCCCTTTCTTCTAGCACAGTGACCTCACCCTGTTCTATTGTGAAGACCTCCTGGAACCTCTTGTTGAGTTCATCACACACCTCTTTGTCATTCTCTGTATACCTGTCCTCGCCTGTTCTAAGTTTCATTACCTGTTCTTTCACTGTTGTTTTCCTCCTGATGTGACTATGGAGTAGCTTTGGTTCGGTCTTGACTTTGTGTGTATTATCATTTTCATAATTTGTCTTTGCTTCTCTTCTCACCCTAACATAGTCATTCCTGGTTGTGTGTGTGTGTGTGTGTGTGTGTGTGTGTGTGTGTGTGTGTGTGTGTGTGTGTGTGTGTGTGTGTGTGTGTGTGTGTGTACTCACCTATTTGTGCTTGTGGGGGTTGAGCTTTGGCTCTTTGGTCCCGCCTCTCAACTGTCAATCAACTGGTGTACAGATTCCTGAGCCTACTGGGCTCTATCATATCTACATTTGATACTGTGTATGGAGTCAGCCTCCACCACATCACTGCCTAATGCATTCCATCCGTTAACTACTCTGACACTGAAAAAGTTCCTTCTAACGTCTCTATGGCTCATGTGGGTACTCAGTTTCCACCTGTGTCCCCTTCTTCGCGTCCCACCAGTGTTGAATAGTTTATCCTTGTTTACCAGGTCGATTCCTCTGAGGATTTTGTAGGTTGTGATCATGTCTCCCCCTACTCTTCTGTCTTCCAGTGTCGTAAGGTGCATTTCCCGCAGCCTTTCCTCGTAACTCATGCCTCTTAGTTCTGGGACTAGTCTAGAGGCATACCTTTGGACTTTTTCCAGCTTCGTTTTGTGCTTGACAAGATACGGGCTCCATGCTGGGGCCGCATACTCCAGGATTGGTCTTACATATGTGGTGTACAAGATTCTGATTGATTCCTTACACAGGTTCCTGAACGCTGTTCTGATGTTAGCCAGCCTCGCATATGCCGCAGACGTTATTCTTTTTATGTGGGCTTCAGGAGACAGGTTTGGTGTGATATCAACTCCTAGATCTTTCTCTCTGTCCGTTTCATTAAGTACTTCATCTCCTATTCTGTATCCTGTGTCTGGCCTCCTGTTTCCACTGCCTAGTTTCATTACTTTGCATTTACTCGGGTTGAACTTCAACAGCCATTTGTTGGACCATTCACTCAGTCTGTCTAGGTCATCTTGTAGCCTACTACTATCGTCCTCAGTTTCAATCCTCCTCATAATTTTTGCATCATCGGCAAACATTGAGAGAAACGATTCTATACCTTCTGGGAGATCATTTACATATATCAGAAACAGTATAGGTTCAAGGACTGACCCCTGCGGGACTCCACTCGTAACGTCTCGCCAATCTGAGACCTCACCCCTCACACTGACTCGTTGTCTCGTGGTGCTTAGGTACTCCTGTATCCAACGGAGTATCTTCCCTTTCACTCCAGCCTTCATCTCCAGCTTTTTCACTAGCCTCTTGTGTGGCACTGTATCAAAGGCTTTCTGACAATCAAAAAATATTTAGTCTGCCCACCCTTCTCTTTCTTGCCTTATTTTTGTTGCCTGGTCGTAGAATTCAAGTAACCCTGTGAGGCAGGACCTGCCATCCCTGAATCCATGTTGGTGCTGTGTTACAAAGTTCTTTCGCTCCAGGTGCTCCACTAGCTTTCTTCGCACAATCTTCTCCATCAGCTTGCATGGTATGCAGGTTAGGGACCCTGGCCTGTAATTCAGTGCCTCCTGTCTATTCCCTTTCTTGTATATCGGGACTACGTTAGCTGCTTTCCAAATTTCTGGCAGTTCCCATGTTGCCAGAGATTTGTTATACACTATGGAGAGTGGTAGGCACAGTTCTTCTGCTCCTTCCTTTAGTATCCAAGGGGAGATTCCATCTGGGCCTATAGCCTTTGTCACATCCAACTCTAGTAAACACTTCCTTACTTCCCCGCTGGTAATCTCAAACTCTTCCAGTGGTTCCTGGTTAGCTATTCTCTCTCTATTCCCGGGAACCGCAAAAAAATTGGCAGACGACTAATATAGTCCTGATATACAAGAAGGATAATAGACAGGGGTCACTGAACTACAGATTAGTGTCCCTGACTTGAATATCATGCAAGGTTATGGAGAAGTGTGTGTGTGTGTGTGAGGGTTTGCGTGTGTGTCAGAGAGAAATATATAGTAGATGTAATGATGAAAAAAATTGATTGCTAGCAGGAAGGGGTCCAAGAGCTAATTCCTCGATTCTAAAGACAAAAATAGTAAATACAAATACTAGATACACACACACACATACACACACACACAAAAAATGGAATCAATACAGAAGAGGCCGAACCCCCAAACATACCAGCGATAGAAAGATACGAGAAACAACTACACGGCAGTGAGGGGAAAGGCAGAAAGAAATTTTGAAAAAGGGACTGCAGACAAATGTAAAACAGAACCAGGTCTATTCTATAAATTCATAAACAACAAATTGCAGGTAGAGGATAATATTCAGAGGTTGAAAATGGGAAATAGATTCACGGAAAATGAAAAGGAAATGTGTGAAACATTAAACGAAAAGTTCCAAAGTGTGTTTGTACAAAATGAAATCTTCAGGGAACCAGATACAATAGGAATTCCAGAAAACAACATAGAGCACATAGAGGTGTCTAGAGACGAAGTGGAAAAAATTCTCAAGGAGCTAAATAAGAACAAAGCAGTTGGTCCAGTTGGAGTTTCACCATGGGTTCTGAGAGAATGTGCACCTGAGCTCAGCATCCCTCTTCAACTGATTTTTCAGGCATCCCTGTTTACAGGAGTTGTAGCTGATGTGTGGAAAAAGGCTAACATAGTTCCAATCTACAAAAGTGGAAGCAGGGAAGACCCCCTTAATTATAGACCAGTATCAATGACAAGTGTAATAGTCAAAATATTGGAAAAAATAATTAAAACTAAATGGGTAGAACACCTGGAGAGAAATGATATAATATCAGACAGACAGTATGATTTTCGATCTGGAAGATTCTGTGTATCGAATTTACTCAGTTTTTATGATCGAGCAACAGAGATATTACAGGAAAGAGATGGTTGGGTTGACTGCATCTATCTGGACCTAAAAAAGGCTTTCGACAGAGTTCCACATAAGAGGTTGTTCTGGAAACTGGAAAATATTGGAGGAGTGACAGGTACGCTTGAAAAATTTTGGATGAAAAAACATGGATGAAAAATTTTCTGACTGATAGAAAAATGAGGGCTGTGATCAGAGGCAATGTATCGGACTGGAGAAATGTCACAAGTGGAGTACCACAGGGTTCAGTTCTTGCACCAGTGATGTTTATTGTGCACATAAATGATCTACCAGTTGGTATACAGAATTATATGAACATGTTTGATGATGATGCTAAGATAATAGAAAGGATAAGAATCTTAGATGATTGTCATGCCCTTCAAGAAGACCTGGACAAAATAAGTACACGGAGCGCCACTTGGCAAATATAATTTAATGTTAATAAATGCCATGTTATGGAATGTGGAATAGGAGAACATAGACCCCACACAACCTATATATTATGTGAGAAATCTTTAAAGAATTCTGATAAAGAAAGAGATCTAGGGGTGGTTCTAGATAGAAAACTATCACCTGAGGACCACATAAAGAATATTGTGCGAGGAGCCTATGCCACGCTTTCTAACTTCAGAATTGCTTTTAAATACATGGATGGCGATATATTAAAGAAATTCTTCACGACTTTTGTTAGGCCAAAGATAGAATATGCAGCGGTTGTGTGGTGCCCATATCTTAAGAAGCACATCAACAAACTGGAAAAGGTGCAAAGACATGCTACTAAGTGGCTTCCAGAACTGAAGGGCAAGAGCTACGAGGAGAGGTTAGAGGCATTAAATATGCCAAAACTAGAAGACAGAAGAAAGAGGTGATATGATCACTACATACAAAATAGTAACAGGAATTGATAAAATCGATAGGGAAGATTTCCTGAGACCTGGAACTTTAAGAACAAGAGGTCATAGATATAAAGTAGCTAAACACAGATGCCGAAGAAATATAAGAGAAAATTCACTTTCGCAAACAGAGTGGTAGACGGTTGGAAAAAGTTAGGGTAGAAGGTGGTGGAGGCCAAGACCGTCAGTAGTTTCAAAGCGTTATATGACAAAGAGTGCTGGGAAGACGGGACACCACGAGCGTAGCTCTCATCCTGTAACTACACTTAGGTAATTACACTTAGGTAATTACACACACATACAAACACACACATTCAAACACACACACATACACACACACATCAATTCTGAAGGGAATTGATAGGGTAGATAAAGACAGTCTATTTAACACAAGGGGAACACGCACAAGGGGACACAGGTGGAAACTGAGTGCCCAAATGAGCCACAGAGATATTAGAAAGACCTTTTTTTAGTGTCAGAGTGGTTGACAAATGGAATGCATTAGGGGGTGATGTGGTGGAGGCTGACTCCATACACAGTTTCAAATGTAGATATGACAGAGTCCGATAGGCTCAGGAATCCGTACACCTGTTGATTGACGGTTGAGAGGCGGGACCAAAGAGCCAGAGCTCAACCCCCGCAAACACAACTAGGTGAGTACACACACATAAGAAAAGACTGGCATTCAGAAAAGGAAAGGTTATGAGGAGATAAGAAAATTCCTAGCAAATATAGCATTGGAGCTCAGGGAAAAGACGGCCCTAAACACGGTGGACTACATCATACAGAAGTGCAAGGCGGCAGCAGACAAGTTCGTCCCAATCCAAAAGGGAAAAAATTAAATGCAGATGAGAACCCGTGGTTTAATCAGAGATGTAAGCTAGCAAAGCAACTAAGTACAAGAGCTTGGAGAAATTATAGAAATAACAGGACACTTGAGAGCAGAGTAAGATACCAGAGCGCTAGGAAGGAATACGTCAGGGTGAGAAGAAAGAAAGAAAGACAGTACGAAAATGATATAGCAAGCAAGGAAAAGACTCAACCTAAATTGTTCCACTACCACACCAGAAGAAAAACAACTGTAAATGAACTGGTATTGAAACTGAGGATAGGGGCAGACAAGAGTTACTACAAATGACAAGGTGAGTAAGGAACTCAATAAAAATTCCAGGAGGTTTTCATAATAGAGGAAGGAGAAGTTCCTGAGATAAGAGAGGGAATATCTAACCAGGCACCTCTGCAGGAGTTTGTGATTACCAGTGGGGAAGCAAGGAAGCATTTGCTTTAGCTGGATATGATAAGGGCTATAGGCCCAGTCCGACTCTCCCAATAGATACTAAAAGAAGGAGAAGAAGTACTGTGCCTAACACTCTCAATGGTGTATAACAAATCACTGATAACAGGGGAACCGCAAAAAAATTGGCAGACGACTAATATAATCCCGATATACAAGAAGGATGATAGACAGGAGTCACTGAACTACAGATTAGTGTCCCTGACTTGCATATCATGCAAGGTTATGGAGAAGATTGCCCGTAAAAAATAGTAGAAGACCTGTAACGAAAGTACTTTGTAAGACAACATCTGCACCAGTTCAAGGATGGCAAATCTTGTCTTACAGGATTAATTAAATTGTATGACCAGACGACAAAAATTAGGCAAGAGAGAGAAAAAAGGGGGTGGGCATATTACATATTTTTGGATTGCCAGAAAGCCTTAGACATAGTACCTCATAGGAGACTAGTGCACAAGTTGGAGATGCTGGGAGGAGAAAAAAGGGAAGGTTCTCCAATGTATAAGGGAGTACTAAAGGAACAGAGGACAGAGAGTCACTGTGTAGGATGAGGTTCTAGAGTGGAGAGACATCACCAGTGGAGGCCCACGGGGTTCATCCAGTCCTTGGACCTATACTGTTTCTTATATATGAAACAAAATAGACTCGTTCCTCTCAATGTTTGATAATGAGGCAAAAATTATGAGGAGGATTAAGATTTAGGAAGGTAGCAAGAGGGTACAAGAAGACCTACACAAGCTGAAGGAATGGAGGAATGTAGAATATTGATATCAAAACAAAATGAACACGAAGAACAGATCCGAACTTTGAGAAGAAATTCAGCTTATGAAAAATAGATTTGGCTGGATACATTTTTAATGCCTATCTAACGTCAGGGCAACAGGCACGCTTACAGTTTCAGGTCACTAGGCTGCTATCTAAAGTTCGGGCCAAAGTTTGGATTTATCATCACCATCATATGGTGTCCTCGTGTCAGGGCAGAGTTTCCGGTCCGGCATTAGGACTAAAAGGGTCCATCTTGTGTCTGGCAAGGTCAGACGCTAGTTTTCGGGCCCACCCCAAGAGGTCGTCAGTCGTAATTACATAAGTAAACAACTAATTTAAATGAAATTTTTGAACAGTCATATTTTACACGGAGTCAAGGGACAGGCGCTATTTCTTGGGCTCTGCCTCTTGTTCCAACTCATAATTCTCCCATGTATCTTCGTAAGTATACATCGGATTTAAATGAAATTAATAACATAGATATTGAGGACTACGGCAAAGAAGAAAATGCAGTTCTTGGGTTCCAGCTCCCATTCCAAATCGTAATTGATCTCTGTAATTTTGTAAGTATTGTGCAGACAGTTATGTAGTTTAAAACCATAGACACTTCTAACCTTCAGAATGTATTTTATTCATGCAAGCAATGAGCAAGCATTATGACTGTAAGCAAAGTAATAGGGAGAAAGTTATTCAATAACAGTGTCTCTCTCCCTTCCTACTTTCTTCTCTTTTCCACTCCACTCCCCTTCCTCCCTTCATCCTTCCTCTTCTTCTTCTTCTTCCCCTTCCTTCCCCCTGCATCCATCCCCTCACCTTCTTCCCTTCCTCCCTCCTACCACCCACAACCCTCCCCCTCTTACAACAAGAGTTCCCTCCTCCTACAACCCTCCCCTTGCTCCATCTAGGGTCACCTTACACCTCTACCTGGAGTTCCCTCCACACATCCTCCTTCCCAACTGTCTCCTCCAGCAGTTCATCCGGCTCTCCCGCCCTCCACCCGGCTCTCACGCCCTCCACCCGGCTCTCCCGCCCTCCACCCGGCTCTTCCGCCGTCCACCCGGCTCTCACGCCCTCCACCCGGCTCTCACGCCCTCCACCCGGCTCTCACGCCCTCCACCCGGCTCTTCCGCCCTCCACCCGGCTCTCACGCCCTCCACCCGGCTCTCCCGCCCTCCACCCGGCTCTCCCGCCCTCCACCCGGCTCTCACGCCCTCCACCCGGCTCTCCCGCCCTCCACCCGGCTCTCACGCCCTCCACCCGGCTCCACCCGGCACCACCCTCTGCATCCCATGTACGTGGAAGGAAGCCAGGAAGCACCAGACAAATTTACCCTGACCCAAAAGGAGGAAAGTGGAAAGCAACAGAAGAACCAATGGTTCAATCAGGCGTGTAAGGAAGAAAAACAATTGAGTACAAGAACATAGAGACTACAGGAATTACAGAACACCAGAGAGCAGGGAGAGATACCAGAGGGCCTGAAATGAGTACCTCAGAGTGAGGAGAGAAGCAGAGAGACAGTATTAAAATGACATCGCGAGTAAAGCTAAGACAACCAAAACTGCTCCACAGTCAAATCAGGAAGAAAATATCAGTTAAGGAACAAATGATGAAAATGAGAAAAGGTGAGAAAAGATACACAGAGAAAGTCAAGAAGGTGTGTGAAGAACTCAACAAGAAAAGATTCCTGGAGATCTTCACAATAGAGCAAGTAGAATTCCCTGTACTGAGAGAGGAGGCGGTAAACCAAGCAACTTTGGAAGAATTTGAGCTCACCAGTGATGAAGTCAAAACGAATCTGTTGGAGCTAAATGTGACAAAGGCTGTTAGGCCCTGACAAAATCTCACCATGGATACTGAAAGAGGGTGTAGAAGAGGGAGGGCACACTAAGTACGCCACTCTCCATGGTGTATAATAGGTCACTAGAAACAGGAGAACTACCGTAAAACTAGAAGGCAGCTAACGTAGTCCCAAAATACAATAGGGGTGACAGGCAAGAGGCAGTGAACTACAGGCCAGTTTCCCTAACTTGTATATCATGCAAGGTGATGGAGAAGATTGTGAAGAAAAGGCTCGTAGAACATCTAGAGAGAAGGAGCTTTGTAACACACCACCAGCATGGGTTGTGTTACTACCTGACTGGCTACAAAAGTAAGTGGTATATCAGATACTCGTATTTTGTCTTGAATCTACGTGGTTAATTCCTTGGTGGTTGCTGGAACGCGCGGTGTTTTAAACCCCAGCAATCCCTACAGTCCTCTTTAGTAAATCTCTCTGGCTGTCTCAGTAACCTTTCCAGCCACTTAGCGTAGCTCACGTTTTATGAGGCCTTTTGTCCCTCAGTGATCTATTAATGATTTACCTAAAATGGCATGAAAACTAATTGTTTATTTTCCTTTTGACACGTTTGTATACGTTAAAATTATTATAACACATGAATAATTTTAATCTAAGTATATATGAAGCTGAGGTAAAGGTGACGCTTGAGCATTGAGGTGTAGCTAACCTTGGTTTTAAGGACGAGGGCGCTAGAGTACCTCGTCTAGTGAGGTGAGGCTGGGGCAAGTGGTTGACAACACTGCTAGCGACATGCTCTAGTGAGGTGAGGCTGGGGCAAGTGGTTGACAACACTGCTAGCGACATGCTCTAGTGAGGTGAGGCTGGGGCAAGTGGTTGACAACACTGCTAGCAACATGCTCTAGTGAGGTGAGGCTGGGGCAAGTGGTTGACAACACTGCTAGCGACATGCTCTAGTGAGGTGAGGCTGGGGCAAGTGGTTGACAACACTGCTAGCGACATGCTCTAGTGAGGTGAGGCTGGGGCAAGTGGTTGACAACACTGCTAGCGACATGCTCTAGTGAGGTGAGGCTGGGGCAAGTGGTTGACAACACTGCTAGCGACATGCTCTAGTGAGGTGAGGCTGGGGCAAGTGGTTGACAACACTGCTAGCGACATGCTCTAGTGAGGTGAGGCTGGGGCAAGTGGTTGACAACACTGCTAGCGACATGCTCTAGTGAGGTGAGGCTGGGGCAAGTGGTTGACAACACTGCTAGCGACATGCTCTAGTGAGGTGAGGCTGGGGCAAGTGGTTGACAACACTGCTAGCGACATGCTCTAGTGAGGTGAGGCTGGGGCAAGTGGTTGACAACACTGCTAGCGACATGCTCTAGTGAGGTGAGGCTGGGGCAAGTGGTTGACAACACTGCTAGCGACATGCTCTAGTGAGGTGAGGCTGGGGCAAGTGGTTGACAACACTGCTAGCGACATGCTCTAGTGAGGTGAGGCTGGGGCAAGTGGTTGACAACACTGCTAGCGACATGCTCTAGTGAGGTGAGGCTGGGGCAAGTGGTTGACAACACTGCTAGCGACATGCTCTAGTGAGGTGAGGCTGGGGCAAGTGGTTGACAACACTGCTAGCGACATGCTCTAGTGAGGTGAGGCTGGGGCAAGTGGTTGACAACACTGCTAGCGACATGCTCTAGTGAGGTGAGGCTGGGGCAAGTGGTTGACAACACTGCTAGCGACATGCTCTAGTGAGGTGAGGCTGGGGCAAGTGGTTGACAACACTGCTAGCGACATGCTCTAGTGAGGTGAGGCTGGGGCAAGTGGTTGACAACACTGCTAGCGACATGCTCTAGTGAGGTGAGGCTGGGGCAAGTGGTTGACAACACTGCTAGCGACATGCTCGCTAACATTAATTTATCAACACGACGTAATATTTCAGCACAAGCCTAGGAACACTGTGCGAAGAATTTAAGACACCGACACGTATGTAATTTTGCAGCAGCAGTTAAGGCGCGTCTTCCTTTAGTATTTTCTGTAAAGCACTAAGCACCTCGCCCAGCCCGTCCTCCAAACAAATACATAAAAGTGATTCCATGCACCCGCCAAACCCTCTATTTATAAATGAAAACGGTATACACACGACTCACAACTGATGACGCCCGAACACTTCCGGAACAAGTGCTTCGGTGACGACGTTTGTTCGAACCACAACGCTGTAAATGCTTCTCTCACGTACTACATATACAAATAGTCGGCAACAGAATCCAAACACCTAACCTAACCAGTGCCTAAATATGTACAATATGCCAATATATAATAATATTATTTTATGTTTGAGAAAATTACTATTTTGAATGAACAGCATGTTAAAATTGATGAATGCATCTTTGGGGTTGACCGCTGGATCGAATGGACTTGGTCTGAGGACGGGTTGAAACGCCAAAAGAACTTAAACACCTAACCTAACCTATGCCTAACTATACATAAAACTTTAATGTATAATAATATTAATTTATATATGAGAACAAAGCAATTTTTTATACGCAGTATGTTAAAATTTAAGAATGCGTTTGGGGAGGACGGCCGCTGCTTTAACCAGCCTAGTGAGAACGAGTTGTGTGAGTCGTGTGTAAACCGTGTATGTTGACCAGACCACACACTAGAAAGTGAACAGAAGACGACGTTTCGGTCCGTCCTGGACCAGTCTCAAGTCGATTGTGACCATTATCATTATCGCCATGATAATGATCCAGGACGGACTAAAACGTCGTCGTCTCTTCACTTTCTAGTGTGTGGTTTGGTCAACATTTTTCAGCCACATTATTGTGACTCCTCATCTGCATGTAAACCTTATATCCTTGATAAACAAAAGGGTTTGGCGGCTGGATTAACGAGCATTTGGCATTCTGATGATAAGGTTGGGCTGGTATTTCGAATTTCGAATGAACCAGCTCATAAACCCTCTAGAAGCCATGTGTTTCGTGACGGCTCAGCCTGAAAACACAGCCCAATCCGTAAGCCAAATCCTTTAGCCCAAGCTGTAAGTCAAATACTGACGTGTATATTTTAAAAAGTCAGAATATGAGTTAAACTTCTTGAACTCGACGGTCCTTTGTTTTAATGCAACTCGTCCTCACACTAGGCTGGTTAAAGCAGCGGCCGTCCTCCCCAGACGCATTCTTAAATTTTAACGTACTGTGTATTAAAAATTGGTTTGATCTCATATATAAATTAATATTATTATACATAAAAATTCTATGTTTGATTAGACGTTGGTTAGGTTGGGTGTTTAGGGTCTGCTGGCGATTATTTGTATTTGAAGTACGTTGGTGAAGCATTTAGAGAATTGTGGTACAATTTTGTTCAATTGTAATTGAATTGTGGTTTTAACGGAGGACGTGAGCGAAGCACTTGTTCCGGAAGGGTTCGGACGTCATCAGTTGTGAGTCGCGTGTAAACCGTTTTTCGTTCATAAACAGGGGGTTTGGCGGGTGCATGGAATGGACTTGGGTTTTTGTTTGGAGGACGAGCTAAACAGCATGTTCAAATACCAGCCCGTCCTCCAAACAAAGACCCAAAAGTGATTCCATGCACCCGCCAAAACCCCTGCTTATGAACGAAAAACGGTTTACACACGACTCACAACTGCTGACGTTCGAACACTTCCGGAACAAGTGGTTCACTGACGAATTTTGTTCGAACCACAACGCTGTAAATGCTTCACCCACGTACTACAAATAATCGCCAACAGAACCTAAACACCTAATCCATGCCTATATATGCACAATATGCTAATATATTGCAATATTTTATAATATTAATTTATATTTGAGAAAATTCCTGTTTTGAATGAACAGCATGTTAAAATATATGATTGCGTCTGTGCGGTCAACCGCTGGAAGGAATGGACTTCAGTCGAGGACGGGATGTAAAATTTATGAATGCGTCATTGGAGTCGACCGCTGGATGGAATAGACTTGGTATGAGGACGGGTTGTGGCAGAGGACCCGCTACTGCTGTGCTTGGCCAAGCATTAACTCGGAATAGATTAGTGTTTTACAGGAAATTCTAGGCGAAGACACTCCTTAACTGCTGTTGCAAAATTACATACGTGAAGGTACCTTGAGGTTACCTTGAGGTTACCTTGAGGTGCTTCCGGGGCTTAGCGTCCCCGCGGCCCGGTCGTCGACCAGGCCTCCTGGTTGCCGGACTGATCAACCAGGCTGTTGGACGCGGCTGCTACTACTACTACTACTACCTCTAAGGTACCTCTAAGTCATGGTGCAGTGTGCCTCGTCTGGTGCTGGAACATTATGCCGTCTTTCTGAATTTGTTCATTCGAGCGTGTTGATGGTAATGATAAGTCAACCACTTGTCCCAGTCTCACCTCACTTGACGAGGTGCTCCAGCGTCTTTGTTCTTCAAGACGAGGCTCTCCAGCGCCCTCGTCCTTTAGCCAAGGTAAGCAACACCTCGATGCTCAAGCGTCACATATATATGACACATTATATATGTGCATTAAAATATGAGTTTTTTGTGGTATATTAGAATTTTAAAATATTAAAACAAAGTAAAAAAAAAAATTTTTATACCATTTCAGGTAAATTATTTATAGCTCATCGAGGGACGGAAACCAGCCAATTGTCAAGGTACGTAACAAATTTCCATCTATTTCAATTTCTGCCGTATTATGATGTGTGTTAATTAAACACAACATACGAACAAATCGAATAACAAAGTCACTTCATAAACAATGTCCGGTTGTGTGGCGTCGAGGGGGACCTTCCAGGTGATAACACCAGTAGAGATACAGTGCGTCTGGTCACTAGTGGAAGTGTAAGCTGGGTTTTCCGGAGGAAGGAGGCGGTCGCCAAGCGTCGAGTCTCAGGAGTCGCAATTGTAGAGGGAAAAGTGGCCCTTGGGGTGTACAATTCCTGGAATACGTCGAATACGTTCCTATGTACTGTGTGTATTTACTATTTGTGCCTGCAGAATCCAGCTATTAGCTCTTGGGCCCCCGCCTGTGTGTATGTGTGGATGCACACACTTGCGAGATGAAATACTTCGGGCAAGTGGTGTCAAGCTGCCTAGGGAACCAGAAGAGAGCTCGCCAGTCAGTTTTCGTGGATAACTGAGCCGGTGGTCATTGTACACAGGACTGGTGAGAGGAGCACCAGCACAGAAAGCAAGGTAAACTCATATTGACAGACCGCCTGGTAATTTGTTAGGTCTGTCAGGTGCCTGAACTAGTAGTAGACATGAGACTGTCATCAGCGTCAATGTGTAGAGTAAGCAGCTGTGGACGCATTCTCAGAGACACATAATGTGTTACAATCGGCAAATTCAAATAGTTATATAGCATAAAAAGTGATGGCACCTATGTGCGACGATGGAGATGACACAAACTGTAAAGGAATATCGAGCCACAGTATCAAGGGGGTCGAAAATGTGGCAAAGGATCAAACTGGTGTATGCTGTTTGAGGCAAGATTCTGCCTGCATATCGGAACTAAGTGACGGTGTTGAGGAGAGGAGAGGTGACTGTCACTGTTGGTGAGTATAGTGACTGTCACCTACACAGGAGAGGGTGGCGGGGGACATTTATACGCCCTCCCCCCCCCAAATGATACGTTTGGAATTAGAACGAGAACGAGAAAGAGAAGAGCGAGAACGAGAAAGAGAAGAGCGAGAAAGAGAAGAAAAGCAGAAGGAAAGAAAACACAATTTGGAAGAGCTAAAATTAGGTGGTCGGAGGGAAACAAAGGAAACAAATAGTTTCGATCCAGTGAGAAATATAAAGATGGTCCCAAAATTCAATGAAAAAGAAGTTTCAAAGTTCTTCGCAACCATCGAGAAGGTTGCTGCCTCTTTGGATTGGCCAAAGGAGAATTTGGCCATCATGATCCAGTCCGTCTTGAATTGGGAAGGCCCAAATTGCCTACTCGACGTTGTCGCTTGATGATTCCAGTGATTACGACGCGGTGAAGAAGGTAGTGCTCATGGCTTATCAGTTGGTGCCGGAGGTTTATAGGCAAAAGTTCAGGAACCTGAAGAAGACCTCGGAGCACACCTTTACGGAGTTTGCAAACATCAAGGAACGGCTTTTCAAAGAATGGTGTGAGTCTTGAAAGGTGAAGACGAAGGAGCAACTCGAGCAGCTCATATTGTTGGAGGACTTCAAGGAATGTCTGTCTGGAGATCTCAAGACATACCTAGAAGAACAGCAGGTAGAGACCTTGAGTGCGGCTGCCACTAAGGCTGTGGAGTACATCCTAACTCATCGGTCCTCTACCAGGTATGTCCCGAAGAGTCACCGACGTCTGTTTGGCAAATCTCGTCAAGAAGAAGAAAGACCCGTCCCACAGAGTGCTTTAAAGACGCCCCCAGGTAGTCCCCGAAGGACTAGTCCTAGCAGACCAACACACCGTAGTCCAAGGAGGAACGTAGTGTGTTGGACTTGCGGGCAGAGAGGGCATGTTGCTGCCAGGTGCCGAGGAGGGACAGGTAACGACCCGCACAGAGAAGTAATGCTGATGGGTTGTAAGACACCACCAGTGGGAACCCAGTCTTTAATGACGAGTGGAGAAGGGCCAAGATTGTTTGCCCCTCACACTTCAGGTGGGTATGTTGCGAGTGATCATACTGGTAGAGCGGTAGTAGTGCTCAGAGATAGTGGAGCAGCCCAGTCCCTGATCATGAGACTCGTCACCTGAGGGAGTGAGTGTTGACGGGATACAAAGGGTTGTTCTATTACGTTGCCCCCTTAGTGCAAGTACACCTAGACTCGGCCTACTTCAGTGGCACATGTGTGTTGGCAGTAGTTGATACCCTGCCTATAGCTGGGATAGAAGTAGTACTAGCCAACGACTTGGTGACAGGTTTGAACTACGATCATCTCAAGATTGTGGACGAACCAGTAGTAAGGCCTGAGATGACAGCAGAGCACATTAAATCCCAGGTACAGACAGACGTGAAATTATATAATATGTTTAATTCTCCCTCTACCCAACAGATTGAGAGCGTTCCAACAGATTCTGCTGACTCTTCTCCCGACGAGAAACATGGAGCTACAGTGACAGAAGCAACTGAGCAAGAGGAGGAGCCTCATGTACAAGCGCCCACTGATACCCAAGAGTCTGGAGTGACGGCAGATAAGTACTTGAGGTATGGCAAGTTACAATGTTCACTGAACCGGCCAAAGATTTCCCAGACGTCAGAGGTTATCTTGAGGTTATCTTGAGATGATTTCGGGGCTTTAGTGTCCCCGAGGCCTGGTCCTCGACCAGGCCTCCACCCCCAGAAAGCAGCCCGTGACAGCTGACTAACACCCAGGTACCTATTTACTGCTAGGTAACAAGGGCATAGGGTGAAAGAAACTCTGCCCATTGTTTCTCGCCGGCGCCCGGGATCGAACCCGGGACCACAGGATCACAGTCCAGCGTGCTGTCCACTCGGCCGACCGGCTCCCGTGGAGGTTATCTTGAGGTTATCTTGAGATGATTTCGGGGCTTTTTTAGTGTCCCCGCGGCCCGGTCCTCGACCAGGCCTCCACCCCCAGGAAGCAGCCCGTGACAGCTGACTAACACCCAGGTACCTATTTACTGCTAGGTAACAGGGGCATAGGGTGAAAGAAACTCTGCCCATTGTTTCTCGCCGGCGCCTGGGATCGAACCCAGGACCACAGGTATGTGAGGTATGTACACATGTAGGGGAGGTATGTGCGTAGGTTCTAGTGCCCTCTTTGATCCAAACCAGGCTAATGGATATTACAGGCTCATGAAAATTATTCCTAAGTTAGCCAAATGTTTCTTAGCGGTATTTTGTATTGTTCTCGTGTGTGTGTTGTAGGCAAAGATCAGTGGACGAACCGTCAGATGATGGCTCCTGTGAACATCGTGGAGAGACACCAGGGATTGGAGACCCGCCCTATGAGTATTGCAGTCGAAGGAGGGACCCAGAAGGTGATTCATGATACAGGGAGTAGAAGAAATGTTTTAATGAAAGACTGTTCCCGACAGGTTGACACCCCCGCGTAATTGGTGAGCTTGGAGTCAACATTATACGGAACGTTGGTCGACCTAACGGTGGAAGAGCGAACACTTTCTTCAATGCACAGGTGGTCCTGTTGGGACTAGGTGCGGACCCAGTAAGCAGTTATGCCGTAAGTACGTATTTAAAGACTATCGCTGTTAGTCCGAATCATCGGTCCCCTGTATTCCAGGTTCACGTCTCCCTGAAGGACTGCCTGGCCGGTGCTAGAAATGCTTTCTGCGTTCAGCCAACAGCGGTTCCACGACGCAGGGAGGTGTCTATTCACCCCAGATCAAGCCTCTGTGGATCCTTACCCAAGACACGTAAGATAATTGAGCCTCTGACGAGCATCCCAGTAAGGTTTTTGGAAGTCACATCAAACAGGTCATTGTCTGTGATCTTCGAGTTTTCCTTGTGCCAGATTCTCCTATTAAGGCAGTTTTGCAGACTGGACATCCTCGCCACATCAGCCCATTGTTAATGTGCGTCTGTTTGGTTTTATGCTAACATACTAATTTGGTTTCCTTTCATTTTAAGATCCAAACCAAATTCTTTTTGGTGGGGAGGTGTTACGAACCCGACTCCATCGTCGGAGTATGGAGTAGCAACGTCAACGCCATCTGTGAGTCTGCTCCCTAAACCCCCACTAAATGGACGACGCCATCTGGTGGTGGCAGTATGATACCTGCAAGGGACAGTAGATTCCTGCCTTGGTCAGCCCGAACAGTCGCTGTTGCTGACCTCTGGTGAGGTGGCGCCTAGAAAATCAGTGCCATCTATTGTGGGAAGAGTTGTATGTCAATGTCAGAGTCAGTAAGTGGTATTTCTTAATTCACAAGTACCGGCCAGTTTACTGATGACGTGTCTGTATTCACAGAGGCGACGTAGGATTGCGGTGGTACGAAGACAGTCAGTCTACCCAGGGCAGCCTATTATCTCTCTACTCCATTCTGCTTTACGTGAGCAGTGAGCCGCCGCCGAAGAGGAACTGAGTAGTATCAGCTGTCTGCCTGTGAAGTGGCAGTGACAGAATTCGGAGTATCCCGGGACTGGCTAGTGGAAGAGACGCCCGACAGTGAGGTGCTACGGAGGAGTGTAACTAGCTAGATGCAAGAAGCTCCTGCCAGGGGTTCACTACCCTTGTATTTGTTCGTGAAGAGGCCCAGCAGCGCGAGGCTGATGTTCTCTGCCAGCACCAGGCTGGAGAGTTGTGGGCGTTCACAAGGAGCACCTAGGGATACTGTAGACAGGCTGGCCCATGACTAGGGTAGACTCGTTGGTGTTTCCCAGTACTGGTTGAGGACGGTACTGTGTGTTGAGGAAACACGGAAGTTGCCAAGGCTGCATTGCATGAGCATCGAGGAGCGCTTAGAGTCCTATGAGAGCGACACATGTGTATATATCAGTATAGTAATACTTCGTTTGATTCTATTTAAGGTGATGGGAAAGTGATAATATGTGAATATATTGATAATTGATGAAGTGTCGGATTCCTTTCAACTCCCCCCTTGTGTTTTACTTGCATTACCAAGCTCACTCCTTGAAAGCCACTACCGACTTGGGGTCGGATACTAGTACTCTGGTTCCTCCAGCAAAGAAACCGGTTGCGTCCCATAGTGGCCGTAACACCACTATGCATGGGTTTGCGGTAGACAGAGAAAGGGAACCCGAACACAGAACTGTGAACGTGAACGTCAAGAAAAGGAAGGAGGGAATTAGATTGCCATTCAACTTTGAAATGGATAGAAGGAGCCAGATTGTTAATAGAGGAGAGGAAAGGCTGGAAAAGACTAAGGTCATGAGGCCATAAAGCAAAAATGTCATCAACATAGAGAAGCCAGAGAGAGGGACGAGTATCAATAGAAGGAAGAAAAGCAGTTTCGAAGTATTCCATGTAGAAATTAGCAAGAACAGGGAAGAGAGGTGAACCCATAGCGACACCGAAAGTTTGAGTGTAATATTTACCGTTGAAAGAGAAAGAGTTAGAGTCAACACAGAGTCTAATGAGTTCGAGGAAAACGTCAGTGGGAAGTGGGAGAGGAAGAAGGCCCTCGGACGTCTTCTGTCTAAGGAAAGAGAGAACGTCATCGAGCGGAACATTAGTGAACAGAGAGTCGACATCAAGACTAAGCATCTTACAAGAGGGCTGCAGGTGCAGTCTTTCTATGGAGTCCTGAGAGTGACGAAGGTGGGCAGGGGAAAAAGTGCCAAGGTAAGTCATCACAGTTTTAGCGAGCCAGGAGGCAAGAGGATAGTTGACAGAGCCCCGTGAAGAAATGATAGGACGAAGAGGGACACCAGGTTTATGAGTCTTAGGAAGACCATAGAAATAAGGAAGAGAAGGGCAGATGACACGGAAAAGTTTATTGAGATCAAAGTCAGGAGGACAAAGACTAGAGAACTGTCTTAGTGTGCGGTTGAAGGAAGTTTTAAGGCGATACAAAGGGTTAGATGTCAGAGGGGCGTATGTGTGGGAGTCAGAGAGCAAGACATCTGCTTTTCGGAGATAGTTCTCACGGCCAAGGAATTGCCTTTATCGGAAGGAAGGATAAGAATAGAGTTGTTAGATTTCAGGGAGGCAAGGGCAAGCTGGAAGCGACGTGAAAGGTGGTGATATTTAGAAAACAAGCTGTCAAGAACGGGGATAAGGGCCCCTCTAAAGGCAGACAGGTCCGAAAGAGTACTAGAGTTAGAATTGACAAACCTGTCAAAGGAACTAATGAGATCAATGCCACAGCGTGGGCCAGGGGAAGTAGCGAAAGAAAGACCAAGTCCAAGAAGTTCTTGCTGGTGCTTAGAAAGAGGTGGGAAGATGAAAGATTGGTAACAGTCAGAGAGAGAGAGAGTACTTAGCCCAAGGACTGTTGGAGATCAGGCGTTGAAGTTTGTTGTGTAGTGTGGAGGAGTGGTGGGCAGAGGAGACGTTGGCAGTGTTGAGTAGTGTGGAGGAGTGGTGGGCAGAGGAGACGTGAGCAGTGTTGAGTAGTGTGGAGGAGTGGTGGGCAGAGGAGACGTGAGCAGTGTTGAGTAGTGTGGAGGAGTGGTGGGCAGAGGAGACGTGAGCAGTGTTGAGTAGTGTGGAGGAGTGGTGGGCAGAGGAGACGTGAGCAGTGTTGAGTAGTGTGGAGGAGTGGTGGGCAGAGGAGACGTGAGCAGTGTTGAGTAGTGTGGAGGAGTGGTGGGCAGAGGAGACGTGAGCAGTGTTGAGTAGTGTGGAGGAGTGGTGGGCAGAGGAGACGTGAGCAGTGTTGAGTAGTGTGGAGGAATGGTGGGCAGAGGAGACGTGAGCAGTGTGGAGGAGTGGTGGGCAGAGGAGACGTGAGCAGTGTTGAGTAGTGTGGAGGAGTGGTGGGCAGAGGAGACGTGAGCAGTGTTGAGTAGTGTGGAGGAGTGGTGGGCAGAGGAGACGTGAGCAGTGTTGAGTAGTGTGGAGGAGTGGTGGGCAGAGGAGACGTGAGTAGTGTGGAGGAGTGGTGGGCAGAGGAGACGTGAGCAGTGTTGAGTAGTGTGGAGGAGTGGTGGGCAGAGGAGACGTGAGCAGTGTTGAGTAGTGTGGAGGAGTGGTGGGCAGAGGAGACGTGAGCAGTGTTGAGTAGTGTGGAGGAGTGGTGGGCAGAGGATACGTGAGTAGTGTGGAGGAGTGGTGGGCAGAGGAGACGTGAGCAGTGTTGAGTAGTGTGGAGGAGTGGTGGGCAGAGGAGACGTGAGCAGTGTTGAGTAGTGTGGAGGAGTGGTGGGCAGAGGAGACGTGAGCAGTGTTGAGTAGTGTGGAGGAGTGGTGGGCAGAGGAGACGTGAGCAGTGTTGAGTAGTGTGGAGGAGTGGTGGGCAGAGGAGACGTGAGCAGTGTTGAGTAGTGTGGAGGAGTGGTGGGCAGAGGAGACGTGAGTAGTGTGGAGGAGTGGTGGGCAGAGGAGACGTGAGCAGTGTTGAGTAGTGTGGAGGAGTGGTGGGCAGAGGAGACGTGAGCAGTGTTGAGTAGTGTGGAGGAGTGGTGGGCAGAGGAGACGTGAGCAGTGTTGAGTAGTGTGGAGGAGTGGTGGGCAGAGGAGACGTGAGCAGTGTTGAGTAGTGTGGAGGAGTGGTGGGCAGAGGAGACGTGAGCAGTGTTGAGTAGTGTGGAGGAGTGGTGGGCAGAGGAGACGTGAGCAGTGTTGAGTAGTGTGGAGGAGTGGTGGGCAGAGGAGACGTGAGCAGTGTTGAGTAGTGTGGAGGAGTGGTGGGCAGAGGAGACGTGAGCAGTGTTGTGTAGTGTGGAGGAGTGGTGGGCAGAGGAGACGTGAGCAGTGTTGAGTAGTGTGGAGGAGTGGTGGGCAGAGGAGACGTGAGCAGTGTTGTGTAGTGTGGAGGAGTGGTGGGCAGAGGAGACGTGAGCAGTGTTGAGTAGTGTGGAGGAGTGGTGGGCAGAGGAGACGTGAGCAGTGTTGAGTAGTGTGGAGGAGTGGTGGGCAGAGGAGACGTGAGCAGTGTTGTAGTAGTGTGGAGGAGTGGTGGGCAGAGGAGACGTGAGCAGTGTTGTGTAGTGTGGAGGAGTGGTGGGCAGAGGAGACGTGAGCAGTGTTGAGTAGTGTGGAGGAGTGGTGGGCAGAGGAGACGTGAGCAGTGTTGAGTAGTGTGGAGGAGTGGTGGGCAGAGGAGACGTGAGCAGTGTTGAGTAGTGTGGAGGAGTGGTGGGCAGAGGAGACGTGAGCAGTGTTGATGTAGTGTGGAGGAGTGGTGGGCAGAGGAGACGTGAGCAGTGTTGAGTAGTGTGGAGGAGTGGTGGGCAGAGGAGACGTGAGCAGTGTTGTAGTAGTGTGGAGGAGTGGTGGGCAGAGGAGACGTGAGCAGTGTTGTGTAGTGTGGAGGAGTGGTGGGCAGAGGAGACGTGAGCAGTGTTGTGTAGTGTGGAGGAGTGGTGGGCAGAGGAGACGTGAGCAGTGTTGTGTAGTGTGGAGGAGTGGTGGGCAGAGGAGACGTGAGCAGTGTTGTGTAGTGTGGAGGAGTGGTGGGCAGAGGAGACGTGAGCAGTGTTGAGTAGTGTGGAGGAGTGGTGGGCAGAGGAGACGTGAGCAGTGTTGTGTAGTGTGGAGGAGTGGTGGGCAGAGGAGACGTGAGCAGTGTTGAGTAGTGTGGAGGAGTGGTGGGCAGAGGAGACGTGAGCAGTGTTGAGTAGTGTGGAGGAGTGGTGGGCAGAGGAGACGTGAGCAGTGTTGAGTAGTGTGGAGGAGTGGTGGGCAGAGGAGACGTGAGCAGTGTTGAGTAGTGTGGAGGAGTGGTGGGCAGAGGAGACGTGAGCAGTGTTGTGTAGTGTGGAGGAGTGGTGGGCTGAGGAGACGTGAGCAGTGTTGAGTAGTGTGGAGGAGTGGTGGGCAGAGGAGACGTGAGCAGTGTTGTGTAGTGTGGAGGAGTGGTGGGCAGAGGAGACGTGAGCAGTGTTGTGTAGTGTGGAGGAGTGGTGGGCAGAGGAGACGTGAGCAGTGTTGTGTAGTGTGGAGGAGTGGTGGGCAGAGGAGACGTGAGCAGTGTTGTGTAGTGTGGAGGAGTGGTGGGCAGAGGAGACGTGAGCAGTGTTGTGTAGTGTGGAGGAGTGGTGGGCAGAGGAGACGTGAGCAGTGTTGTGTAGTGTGGAGGAGTGGTGGGCAGAGGAGACGTGAGCAGTGTTGAGTAGTGTGGAGGAGTGGTGGGCAGAGGAGACGTGAGCAGTGTTGTGTAGTGTGGAGGAGTGGTGGGCAGAGGAGACGTGAGCAGTGTTGTGTAGTGTGGAGGAGTGGTGGGCAGAGGAGACGTGAGCAGTGTTGAGTAGTGTGGAGGAGTGGTGGGCAGAGGAGACGTGAGCAGTGTTGTGTAGTGTGGAGGAGTGGTGGGCAGAGGAGACGTGAGCAGTGTTGAGTAGTGTGGAGGAGTGGTGGGCAGAGGAGACGTGAGCAGTGTTGAGTAGTGTGGAGGAGTGGTGGGCAGAGGAGACGTGAGCAGTGTTGAGTAGTGTGGAGGAGTGGTGGGCAGAGGAGACGTGAGCAGTGTTGAGTAGTGTGGAGGAGTGGTGGGCAGAGGAGACGTGAGCAGTGTTGAGTAGTGTGGAGGAGTGGTGGGCAGAGGAGACGTGAGCAGTGTTGAGTAGGTGTGAGGAGTGGTGGGCAGAGGAGACGTGAGCAGTGTTGAGTAGTGTGGAGGAGTGGTGGGCAGAGGAGACGTGAGCAGTGTTGTGTAGTGTGGAGGAGTGGTGGGCAGAGGAGACGTGAGCAGTGTTGAGTAGTGTGGAGGAGTGGTGGCAGAGGAGACGTGAGCAGTGTTGTGTAGTGTGGAGGAGTGGTGGGCAGAGGAGACGTGAGCAGTGTTGAGTAGTGTGGAGGAGTGGTGGGCAGAGGAGACGTGAGCAGTGTTGAGTAGTGTGGAGGAGTGGTGGGCAGAGGAGACGTGAGCAGTGTTGTGTAGTGTGGAGGAGTGGTGGGCAGAGGAGACGTGAGCAGTGTTGTGTAGTGTGGAGGAGTGGTGGGCTGAGGAGACGTGAGCAGTGTTGAGTAGTGTGGAGGAGTGGTGGGCAGAGGAGACGTGAGCAGTGTTGTGTAGTGTGGAGGAGTGGTGGGCAGAGGAGACGTGAGCAGTGTTGTGTAGTGTGGAGGAGTGGTGGGCAGAGGAGACGTGAGCAGTGTTGTGTAGTGTGGAGGAGTGGTGGGCAGAGGAGACGTGAGCAGTGTTGTGTAGTGTGGAGGAGTGGTGGGGCAGAGGAGACGTGAGCAGTGTTGTGTAGTGTGGAGGAGTGGTGGGCAGAGGAGACGTGAGCAGTGTTGTGTAGTGTGGAGGAGTGGTGGGCAGAGGAGACGTGAGCAGTGTTGAGTAGTGTGGAGGAGTGGTGGGCAGAGGAGACGTGAGCAGTGTTGTGTAGTGTGGAGGAGTGGTGGGCAGAGGAGACGTGAGCAGTGTTGTGTAGTGTGGAGGAGTGGTGGGCAGAGGAGACGTGAGCAGTGTTGAGTAGTGTGGAGGAGTGGTGGGCAGAGGAGACGTGAGCAGTGTTGAGTAGTGTGGAGGAGTGGTGGGCAGAGGAGACGTGAGTAGTGTGGAGGAGTGGTGGGCAGAGGAGACGTGAGCAGTGTTGAGTAGTGTGGAGGAGTGGTGGGCAGAGGAGACGTGAGCAGTGTTGAGTAGTGTGGAGGGAGTGGTGGGCAGAGGAGACGTGAGCAGTGTTGAGTAGTGTGAGGAGTGGTGGGCAGAGGAGACGTGAGCAGTGTTGAGTAGTGTGGAGGAGTGGTGGGCAGAGGAGACGTGAGGCAGTGTTGAGTAGTGTGGAGGAGTGGTGGGGCAGAGGAGACGTGAGCAGTGTTGAGTAGTGTGGAGGAGTGGTGGGCAGAGGAGACGTGAGCAGTGTTGAGTAGTGTGGAGGAGTGGTGGGCAGAGGAGACGTGAGCAGTGTTGTGTAGTGTGGAGGAGTGGTGGGCAGAGGAGACGTGAGCAGTGTTGAGTAGTGTGGAGGAGTGGTGGGCAGAAGGAGACGTGAGCAGTGTTGTGTAGTGTGGAGGAGTGGTGGGCAGAGGAGACGTGAGCAGTGTTGAGTAGTGTGGAGGAGTGGTGGGCAGAGGAGACGTGAGCAGTGTTGAGTAGTGTGGAGGAGTGGTGGGCAGAGGAGACGTGAGCAGTGTTGTGTAGTGTGGAGGAGTGGTGGGCAGAGGAGACGTGAGCAGTGTTGTGTAGTGTGGAGGAGTGGTGGGCAGAGGAGACGTGAGCAGTGTTGAGTAGTGTGGAGGAGTGGTGGGCAGAGGAGACGTGAGCAGTGTTGAGTAGTGTGGAGGAGTGGTGGGCAGAGGAGACGTGAGCAGTGTTGAGTAGTGTGGAGGAGTGGTGGGCAGAGGAGACGTGAGCAGTGTTGAGTAGTGTGGAGGAGTGGTGGGCAGAGGAGACGTGAGCAGTGTTGAGTAGTGTGGAGGAGTGGTGGGCAGAGGAGACGTGAGCAGTGTTGAGTAGTGTGGAGGAGTGGTGGGCAGAGGAGACGTGAGCAGTGTTGTGTAGTGTGGAGGAGTGGTGGGCAGAGGAGACGTGAGCAGTGTTGTGTAGTGTGGAGGAGTGGTGGGCAGAGGAGACGTGAGCAGTGTTGTGTAGTGTGGAGGAGTGGTGGGCAGAGGAGACGTGAGCAGTGTTGAGTAGTGTGTGGAGGAGTGGTGGGCAGAGGAGACGTGAGCAGTATTGAGTAGTGTGGAGGAGTGGTGGGCAGAGGAGACGTGAGCAGTGTTGTGTAGTGTGGAGGAGTGGTGGGCAGAGGAGACGTGAGCAGTGTTGAGTAGTGTGGAGGAGTGGTGGGCAGAGGAGACGTGAGCAGTGTTGAGTAGTGTGGAGGAGTGGTGGGCAGAGGAGACGTGAGCAGTGTTGAGTAGTGTGGAGGAGTGGTGGGCAGAGGAGACGTGAGCAGTGTTGAGTAGTGTGGAGGAGTGGTGGGCAGAGGAGACGTGAGCAGTGTTGTGTAGTGTGGAGGAGTGGTGGGCTGAGGAGACGTGAGCAGTGTTGAGTAGTGTGGAGGAGTGGTGGGCAGAGGAGACGTGAGCAGTGTTGTGTAGTGGTGGAGGAGTGGTGGGCAGAGGAGACGTGAGCAGTGTTGTGTAGTGTGGAGGAGTGGTGGGCAGAGGAGACGTGAGCAGTGTTGTGTAGTGTGGAGGAGTGGTGGGCAGAGAGACGTGAGCAGTGTTGTGTAGTGTGGAGGAGTGGTGGGCAGAGGAGACGTGAGCAGTGTTGTGTAGTGTGGAGGAGTGGTGGGCAGAGGAGACGTGAGCAGTGTTGTGTAGTGTGGAGGAGTGGTGGGCAGAGGAGACGTGAGCAGTGTTGTGTAGTGTGGAGGAGTGGTGGGCAGAGGAGACGTGAGCAGTGTTGTGTAGTGTGGAGGAGTGGTGGGCAGAGGAGACGTGAGCAGTGTTGTGTAGTGTGGAGGAGTGGTGGGCAGAGGAGACGTGAGCAGTGTTGAGTAGTGTGGAGGAGTGGTGGGCAGAGGAGACGTGAGCAGTGTTGAGTAGTGTGGAGGAGTGGTGGGCAGAGGAGACGTGAGCAGTGTTGTGTAGTGTGGAGGAGTGGTGGGCAGAGGAGACGTGAGCAGTGTTGAGTAGTGTGGAGGAGTGGTGGGCAGAGGAGACGTGAGCAGTGTTGAGTAGTGTGGAGGAGTGGTGGGCAGAGGAGACGTGAGCAGTGTTGAGTAGTGTGGAGGAGTGGTGGGCAGAGGAGACGTGAGCAGTGTTGTGTAGTGTGGAGGAGTGGTGGGCAGAGGAGACGTGAGCAGTGTTGAGTAGTGTGGAGGAGTGGTGGGCAGAGGAGACGTGAGCAGTGTTGTGTAGTGTGGAGGAGTGGTGGGCAGAGGAGACGTGAGCAGTGTTGTGTAGTGTGGAGGAGTGGTGGGCAGAGGAGACGTGAGCAGTGTTGAGCAGTGTTGAGTAGTGTGGAGGAGTGGTGGGCAGAGGAGACGTGAGCAGTGTTGAGTAGTGTGGAGGAGTGGTGGGCAGAGGAGACGTAAGCAGTGTTGTGTAGTGTGGAGGAGTGGTGGGCAGAGGAGACGTGAGCAGTGTTGAGTAGTGTGGAGGAGTGGTGGGCAGAGGAGACGTGAGCAGTGTTGAGTAGTGTGGAGGAGTGGTGGGCAGAGGAGACGTGAGCAGTGTTGTGTAGTGTGGAGGAGTGGTGGGCAGAGGAGACGTGAGCAGTGTTGAGCAGTGTTGAGTAGTGTGGAGGAGTGGTGGGCAGAGGAGACGTGAGCAGTGTTGAGTAGTGTGGAGGAGTGGTGGGCAGAGGAGACGTAAGCAGTGTTGTGTAGTGTGGAGGAGTGGTGGGCAGAGGAGACGTGAGCAGTGTTGAGTAGTGTGGAGGAGTGGTGGGCAGAGGAGACGTGAGCAGTGTTGAGTAGTGTGGAGGAGTGGTGGGCAGAGGAGACGTGAGCAGTGTTGTGTAGTGTGGAGGAGTGGTGGGCAGAGGAGACGTGAGCAGTGTCAAATGCAATGGTAAATATATTATTGCATAGATCACTGGGAAGAGAAGAGGACAGAAAGGGTTAATGTTGAAGAACAGCAAGAAAAACATCGTCAACTTGTAAGGAGGTGGCATGAAAAAGTTCTTGAAGAAGAAGAAGAAGGCGGGCATGTTCAGGAAAAGGAGATCCCGAAGTGTTGCACCGGAGAAAGTGAGATAAAGAAAGGGGGAGAACTTGCTCAGCAAGACATCTCTTGTAAGATGCTTAGTCTTGATGTCGACCCTCTGTTCACTTATGTTCCGCTCGATGACGCTCTATTTCCTTAGACAGAAGACGCCAGAGGGCCTTCTTTCTCTCCCGCTTCCAACTGACGTTTTCCTCGAACTCATTAGTCTCTGCGTTGACTCTAACTCTTTCTCTTTCAACGGTAAATATTACACTCAAACTTTCTGTGTCGCTATGGGTTCCTCTCTCTCCCCTGTTCTTGCTAATTTCTACATGGAATACTTCGAAACTGTTCTTCTTCCTTCTGTTGATACTCGTCCCTCTCTCTGGCTTCGCTATGTTGATGACATTTTTTTGCTTTATGGCCTCATGATCTTAGTCTTTTCCAGCCTTTCCTCGCCTCTCTTAACAATCTGGTT
Source organism: Procambarus clarkii (assembly GCF_040958095.1). Taxonomy (NCBI): domain Eukaryota; kingdom Metazoa; phylum Arthropoda; class Malacostraca; order Decapoda; family Cambaridae; genus Procambarus; species Procambarus clarkii. The sequence continues at coordinate 39,065,645 of NC_091168.1, read as the reverse complement.
CCTTCTATCCATTTCAAAGGTGAATGGGAATCTAATTCCCTCCTTCTTTTACTTGACGTTCAAGTTCACAGCTCTGTGTCCGGGTTCTCTTTCTCTGTCTACCGTAAACCCATGCATAGTGGCATGTACATTCACTTCTTTTCCTACCATCCTCCTTCTGTTAAGAAAAGTGTCCTCGTCTCTCTCTTCCTCCGCGCTCTACGCATCAGCGACCCTCAGTTTCTTGATTCTGAAATTGCCTTTATCTACAAATCATTTTCTCGCCTTGGTTATCCTTTGCATTTCATCAACTGTGCCTACTCTCAAGCTAAACGAAATTTCTTTCATCCTAGACCTGCTTCCAACACTAGTAGCACTGTACTATGCCTTCCCTTCATATCTGAGCTCACAACTTTTACCAATACCTTTCGTCCTCTTGACATTAAACTCGCCTTTCGTCAAACTAACACACCTCGTAGCAATCTAGTTCACACTGCTCCTCCTGCTTCTAATGCTGCTGGTGTCTACTCTATTTCCTGTTCGTCTTGCCCTCTCCAATACTTTGGTGAAACTGGCCGTACACTTAATGACAGACTTAAAAAACACAAGAGAAGTGTTAAGTCTGCAGACACTAACAATGCTCTCTTCTGCCATGTGAGGGATTCTAGTCATCCTATTGACTGGTCTTCCTCCAAAATAATCTTTCCTGCCTCTACTCTACACAGACGCCGTCTTGTTGAATCGGCTCTAATACACAATGTACCCAACATGAACTTGAGTCCTGGCTTTGTTGCTGGTGACTCTTCCCGGAGATAGGAGCCGGTCGGCCGAGCGGACAGCACGCTGGACTTGGGATCCTGTGGTCCTGGGTTCGATCCCAGGCGCCGGCGAGAAACAATGGGCAGAGTTTCTTTCACCCTATGCCCCTGTTACCTAGCAGTAAAATAGGTACCTGGGTGTTAGTCAGCTGTCACAGGCTGCTTCCTGGGGGTGGAGGCCTGGTCGAGGACCGGGCCGCGGGGACACTAAAAAGCCCCGAAATCATCTCAAGATAACCTCAAGATAACCTCCCTTTCGCAATATATAATCAAATGCTCTAATCTTTCTAACAAACGTGACCTAACAATAGCTTACCCTTCCATTTATCGTTCTTTCTTTTTCCTTTTTCTTTTTTCTGTTCATTGTTTTCTCTTACGTTCCCTTGCTATCCTCTTCTTATTCCTATGTACCACGTACCCTTCTCATTCGGTGGTAATAATAGGAGCTGCCTCGTAAGGGCAAATGGGCCTTCTGGAGTTCTTATTCCTAACACTATCCCCTCTACTACACCTTACCGTTCGTACTTTTTTGCCTTGCTCCTCACCTTTCTCTTGCCTATTTATTGCTTTCATCACCTCTTCACAATCGACTTGAGAATGGTGGAGGACGGACCGAAACGTCGTCGTCCCTTCACCTTCTAGTGTGTGGTCTGGTCAACATACTTCAGCCACGTTATTGTGACTCATCGCCTGCATTCGGATATAACGCTTACTCATATAGCCGGTCAGATAGTGAGGGAGGGATTTGACATCAATTTCAAACGTTAATTGAATTAAAGTTCAACCTTGTTGGTCAGACCCAAGATGGACCCTTTTAGTCCTGAAACCGGAACGGTGAAGACAATTCCGGACTTTCGCCCGGACGTTGGATAGCCCCGCCTTAACCCCCCCCCCCCCAAGACGGAAAATAGTACGCGTGCCTGTTGCCCAGATTTAAGAAAGACCCCTAAAAAGACCTCAATCCAAATCCGGACTTTGCATAAAATTTAAAAGTTCAAATTTGGCTCTATTACTTCTGACTGGGCGACCACGTCCAAACATGGAGGAAGAAACAAAACTACACGAGGCGACCACGTCCAAACATGGAGGAAGAAACAAAACTACACGAGGCGACTACGTCCAAACTATGCGAGGCGACTACGTCCAAACTATACGAGGCGACCACGTCCAAACTATACGAGGCGACCACGTCCAAACTATACGAGGCGACCACGTCCAAACTATACGAGGCGACCACGTCCAAACTATACGAGGCGACCACGTCCAAACTATACGAGGCGATCAAGTCCAAACTTCACGAGGCGACCACGTCCAAATACGAGGCGACCACGTCCAAACTATACGAGGCGACCAAGTCCAAACTACACGAGGCGACCACGTCCAAACATGGAGGAACAAAACTAGACAACTCGCGAAAAAGTCAGATTCTATTTATAGAAAAATAACTCTAAGAAAAGAGTAATATTCAGACTAATCGCTGAATATAATTATGTCCTAATTACACCAGAGTGGCAGTTATTAAACGACAGCTTAGTGTCATAACTAATATGGCGCCTGTACCATGCCCAGTACCGCACCTACTATGGCACCTGTACCATGCCCAGTACCGCACCTACTATGGCACCTGTACCATGCCCAGTACCGCACCTACTATGGCACCTGTATCATGCCCAGTACCGCACCTACCATGGCGCCTGTACCATGCCCAGTACCGCACTTAACATGGCGCCTGTACCATGCCCAGTACCGCACCTACTATGGCGCCTGTACCATGCACAGTACCGCACCTACCATGGCGCCTGTACCATGCCCAGTACCGCACCTACTATGGCGCCTGTACCATGCCCAGTACCGCACTTAACATGGCGCCTGTACCATGCCCAGTACCGCACCTACTATGACGCCTGTACCATGCCCAGTACCGCACCTACCATGGCGCCTGTACCATGCCCAGTACCGCACCTACTATGGCGCCTGTACCATGCCCAGTACCGCACCTACTATGGCGCTTGTACCATGCCCAGTACCGCACCTACCATGGCGCCTGTACCATGCCCAGTACCGCACCTACCATGGCGCCTGTACCATGCCCAGTACCGCACCTACTATGGCAACTGTACCATGCCCTGTACCGCACCTACTATGGGGCCTGTACCATGCCCAGTACCGCACCTACCATGGCGCCTGTACCATGCCCAGTACCGCACCTACCATGGCGCCTGTACTATGCCCAGTACCGCACCTACTATGGCAACTGTACCATGCCCAGTACCACACCTACTATGGCGCCTGTACCATGCCCAGTACCGCACCTACCATGGCGCCTGTACCATGCCCAGTACCGCACCTACTATGGCAACTGTACCATGCCCAGTGCCGGACCTACTATGGCGCCTGTACCATGCCCAGTACCGCACCTACTATGGCAATTGTACCACGCCCAGTACTGCACCTACTATGGCAACTGTACCACGCCCAGTACCACACCTACTATGGCAATTGTACCTCGCCCAGTATCGCACCTACTATGGCAACTGTACCACGACCAATACCGCACGTACTATGGCAACTGTACCATGCCCAGTACCGCACCTACTATGGCAACTGTACCACGCCCAGTACCGCACCTACTATGGCAACTGTACCACGCCCACTACCGCACCTACTATGGCAACTGTACCACGCCCAGTCCCGCATCTACTATGGCAACTGTACCACGCCCAGTACCGCACCTACTATGGCAACTGTACCACGCCCAGTCCCGCACCTACTATGGCAACTGTACCACGCCCAGTCCCGCACCTACTATGGCAACTGTACCACGCTCAGTACCGCACCTACTATGGCAACTGTACCACGCCCAGTACCGCACCTATTATGGCAACTGTACCACGCCCAGTACCGCACCTACTATGGCAACTGTACCAAGCCCAGTACCGCACCTACTATGGACACTGCACCACGCCCAGTACCGCACCTATTATGGCAACTGTACCAAGCCCAGTACCGCACCTACTATGGCAACTGTACCATGCCCAGTACCGCACCTTTTATGGCAATTGTAACATGTCCAGTACCGCACCTACTATGCAACTGTACCCAGTCTAGTACCGTACCTACTATGGCAACTGTACCACGCCCAGTAACGCACCTACAATGGCAACTGTACCACGTCCAGTACCGTACCTACTCTGGTAACTGTACCACGCTCAGTACCACATCTACTATGGCAACTGTACCACGCCCATTGCCGCACCTTTTATGGCAACTGTACCACGCCCAGTGCCGCACCTACTATGGCAACTGTACCACGCACAGTCCCGCATCTACTATGGCAACTGTACCACGCCCAGTACAGCACCTACTATGGCAACTGTACCACGCCCAGTCCCGCACCTACTATGGCAACTGTACCACGCCCAGTCCCGCACCTACTATGGCAACTGTACCATGCCCAGTACCGTACCTTTTATGGCAACTGTACCATGCCCCGTACCACACCTATGGCAACTGTACCATGCCCAGTACCGCACCTTTTATGACAATTGTAACATGTCCAGTACCGCACCTACTATGCAACTGTACCCAGTCTAGTACCGTACCTACTATGGCAACTGTACCCAGACTAGGACCGTACCAACTACAGCAACTGTACCCAGTCTTGTACCGTACCTACTATGGCAACTGTACCCAGACAAGTACCGTACCTACTATGGCAACTGTACCCAGACTAGTACCGTACCTACTACGGCAACCGTACCCAGACTAGTACCATACCTACTATGCAACTGTACCCAGTCTAGTACCGTACCTACTATGGCAACTGTACCTACTCTAGTACCGTACCTACAATGGCAACTGTACCCAGACTAGTACAGTACCTACTATGGCAACTGTACCCAGTCTAGTACCGTACCTACTATGGCAACTGTACCCAGTCTAGTACCGTACCTACTATGGCAACTGTACCTAGTCTAGTACCGTACCTACTATGGCAACTGTACCCAGTCTAGTACCGTACGTACTATGGCAACTGTACCCAGTCTAGTACCGTACCTACTATGGCAACTGTACCCAGTCTAGTACCGTACCTACTATGGCAACTGTACCTAGTCTAGTACCGTACCTACTATGGCAACTGTACCCAGTCTAGTACCGTACCTACTATGGCAACTGTACCCAGTCTAGTACCGTACCTACTATGGCAACTGTACCCAGTCTAGTACCGTACCTACTATGGCAACTGTACCTAGTCTAGTACCGTACCTACTATGGCAACTGTACCCAGTCTAGTACCGTACCTACAATGGCAACTGTACCCAGTCTAGTACCGTACCTACTATGGCAACTGTACCCAGTCTAGTACCGTACCTACTATGGCAACTGTACCCAGTCTAGTACCGTACCTACTATGGCAACTGTACGCAGTCTAGTACCGTACCTACTATGGCAACTGTACCCAGTCTAGTACCGTACCTACTATGGCAACTGTACCCAGTCTAGTACCGTACCTACTATGGCAACTGTACCCAGTCTAGTACCGTACCTACAATGGCAACTGTACCCAGTCTAGTACCGTACCTACTATGGCAACTGTACCTAGTCTAGTACCGTACCTACTATGGCAACTGTACCCAGTCTAGTACCGTACCTACAATGGCAACTGTACCCAGTCTAGTACCGTACCTACTATGGCAACTGTACCCAGTCTAGTACCGTACCTACTATGGCAACTGTACCTAGTCTAGTACCGTACCTACTATGGCAACTGTACCCAGTCTAGTACCGTACCTACAATGGCAACTGTACCCAGTCTAGTACCGTACCTACTATGGCAACTGTACCCAGTCTAGTACCGTACCTACTATGGCAACTGTACCCAGTCTAGTACCGTACCTACTATGGCAACTGTACCCAGTCTAGTACCGTACCTACTATGGCAACTGTACCCAGCTAAGTATGTTGACAGTCATGGCACCGTAATGCACAAGGTACACTGTGGCACCCGCCACAGTGTACCTTGTTCAGCGGCTGTACCATCCCATACAGTAACCCTTAACTTTACTTGGTCACAAACTTATACAGCAGGTAAGTCCTTAATTAGATTTTTCTCGTTTTTTTTGTTTGTATATTGTCTCGTTATTGTTGGGTGAATGTATATGTGTAACGGCTGTATATATGCACTACCAAGTGTTGGTAACGACCAGGTGTTGGTAACGACCAGGTGTTGGTAACGACCAGGTTTTGGTAACTGCCAGGTGTTGGTAACTACCAGGTGTAGGTAACTACCAGGTGTTGGTAACTACCAGGTGTTGGTAACTACCAGGTGTAGGTAACGACCAGGTGTTGGTAACGACCAGGTGTTGGTAACGACCAGGTGTTGGTAACGACCAGGTGTTGGTAACTACCAGGTGTTGGTAACTACCAGGTGTTGGTAACGACCAGGTGTTGGTAACTACCAGGTGTTGGTAACTACCAGGTGTTGGTAACTACCAGGTGTTGGTAACGACCAGGTGTTGGTAACTACCAGGTGTTGGTAACGACCAGGTGTTGGTAACGACCAGGTGATGGTAACGACCAGGTTTTGGTAACTACCAGGTGTTGGTAACTACCAGGTGTTGGTAACTACCAGGTGTTGGTAACGACCAGGTGTTGGTAACGACCAGGTGTTGGTAACTACCAGGTGTTGGTAACTACCAGGTGTTGGTAACTACGGGTTGTCTTGTAATTACCTATCGATTCGGGTTTATTTTTTTCGAACACACAAAAAAAGAACAACTTCAGGATCAAGAGAATGAACAACTTCAGGATCAAGAGAATGAACAACATCAGGATCAAGAGAATGAACAACATCAGGATCAAGAGAATGAACAACATCAGGATCAAGAGAATGAACAACATCAGGATCAAGAGAATGAACAACATCAGGATCAAGAGAATGAACAACATCAGGATCAAGAGAATGAACAAAATCAGGATCAAGAGAAAGAACAAAATCAGGATCAAGAGAAAGAACAAAATCAGGATCAAGAGAAAGAACAAAATCAGGATCAAGAGAAAGAACAAAATCAGGATCAAGAGAAAGAACAAAATCAGGATCAAGAGAAAAATAGTCAATAAACAGACATAACAAAAAACAACAAAGCTCTTCGACGTGGTCATATTCTGGTGGAAAAATCAGATGGTGATGTTCAATATATTACAGCCTGACGTCCTATGAGCAGCCCCAGCTCCCGACTGTGATGGTGAAGCTCCTGTTTACCCTTTGTAGTCAGTAAATGAACAAATATCAATGAACAAACAAATGCATAATTATGCCTTTGTCTATCTTAGACGTTATATTCGGTTATGTATGAACGTATTAAGATCAATTTCGATTAGCTTAAAAGGTAAGTTATTTTACAAATGAATGGTAATCATGTATCATCTCATTCATGTACCATAAATAAATCATAGAACCAAAAATATAACCAAATTATCACATCACTGATATGAAGTAAACATAATATTTCGCCAACACATATTTTCCAATACTTCTATATATTATTTCTCTACCATATTATTTGCAATACTTATCATAGTTAATTTATAAATAATTTTAAATAATACTTAAGCACTCAAATATTTACAGATATATATTATATATTTATATCTTGTATAAACCAGCAATAACGAATTTCACTCAACAACAACAACTGGTGACTAACATGTATCTTATGCCATAAGAAACCCTAAATCTTTGTTATCTAATCCCGGGCTCCACCATCGCTGCCTCAAGCAAGCCAGGAAGAGCACACGGGAATTCCTCCTATGTCTACCAGGGCTCCAGAGCACTAAACTGTCGCCTGCTCAGGACGTGTCTAGTTGCATGTCTCTGAGCGCCCGCTCTATGTGGTCGCTGAGGGGCGCTCTGGGCCTGACGTCCGGGTTGGTGTACTGGTCCAGGAAGTAGGGGCACCCGGGCTCGTCTGGCGGGAAGGTCTTGGGGAGGCAGCTGCGGTCCCGCCGGGTGAAGGACCAGCCCGGGGTAGTCGCCAGAAATCTGTGGGACAGATGGGATGGGGAAATTTGTGTTACTCATGCGAGGAGTCAGTCACAACAAGCATGAAAGCCTGGAATGTTTCTGAAAACTGCAAACGAAATATTGCGACAAATGTTTTAGGCTAATAACTGCAAAGATCAGAAAAAGACTGTTAGTTTTCACAATGTACTTTGTGAAAACTAATGGAAAATAATGTTCACACCGTCGATGAAACTAATACATGCAATACGATATATGAAACAAGGGAAGGAACATCCATTATTTGCTTTATTATTATGTATGAAACAAAGGGGAATTAACATAGCCTCACTTTAATACATAACAATACTTACTTGGATAATTGCTACACTCGTTTTGCAAAATATTTAGTATTTTGAGAAATGAGTTTTATTGTATTGGATTTTGCATATATTGACTTACACTCATATAGAATCTATGTATACATTCAATGTTTTCTATCCTTTTGTCTCCATTTTATCTATATTATTATGTAATCATTACAGAGCCGAGAAGTATTACTGCTCACACATAAACAATCCACGTATAGTTTCAGGTGAATACAAGGACGTATGGATCAACCATCACATATCGTCGCATTACAATAGGGATGGTTTTAACATATATCTGAATTTAATTGAGCACTTCCTCTCCGCCTTTGAAGACATTGAGTCGAACATAGTGCAACATGTCGGGCCCAGTAGTGGTGTAAAGTTACTTTTTGGGACATTATATTCTTCCTTATTAGAGGAAGAACCTAAGAAATCTGGAGCAGCGCCGCATAAGAAAATACAACAGCATATGTCTACATAAGCGACGGCTGGATGGGATACCCGGCGGTGCCCGGGTTGATCCAATCTATGTCTCTGTCAACATTTCTCTCTATCTTTTTGCTTCTCTGTTTTCGTTTCTCTCTGTCTCTCTGTATGTCTGTCTCAATGAACATCTATCTCTCAATGTCTGTTGCTGGCTCACTCCTCGTCTTTCTTCCTCACTATTTGTCTATTGCTCTCTATGAGTGTATTTTTTTGTCTTTGTGTCTTTGTCTCTCTGTCTGCTATTTATGTGCTCTCCCACTCACGACACAATGCTGGTGTAGTAAACTGCCAATCAGGAGGCAGAGGGTGGTAAGGCCTGGCATTTGTGAAACATTATTTAGACTTGGCATCGATGGTAGACTGAGACTTTGGAGGCAATAGGTGGTCGGATATTGGGGGATTGAGAGCAGAATAACATCATGAATACATATTTCAGTATTTACAGGCAAAGAGTGATAATTAGACTTTGTTTTAATTTGGGTACATCTCTGTTTAATGTTTTATACTTATTAAAAACAAAAATTAAATAACCGTTGGTCCAGTTCACGTGATATACCGAGAATAATCTTGGGGTTGTCATTGGCACTGTGTCAAGTGGCACTAGTTTCACATGTGCCAAACTCATCCCAACAATGTTGGGGAAGTACCCCTCACCTCCAACCTCAAAAACATAGCCAGCCAGACAGACCAACATTCTAATATATGAAAATCATTTTGAGGCAATGGAGGGACTTGAACTCGCGACCTGGTGATTCCCAGACACATGCCTTAACCGCTCGGACACAGTGGTACAAAAATTTACCAACCCAGAACTACTGAGTCCCTGTTTACCGTTTTCCATTACCGTAGGCCCGAGTTTGGTCGGGTTGGCTAGAAAACGCTGGTTGGGCCTCGGTTTAGGGCCCTCCAGAACTTCCCAGAGGACTCAGTAGAGTTCTGGGTTAGTCTACTTTTGTCCCATCGTGGCCGAGCGGTTAAGGCAGGCGTCTGTGAATCACCAGGTCGAGGGTTCAAGTCCCTCCATTTCCTCAAAATGATTTTAATTGATATATCATGCCAATGTGATTTCATTGCATTCTAATATATATTTATTTATTACTTGTGGGTGCATGCTTGTGCTTCCTGGTTGTGCTCACCTGTGTGTAGTTGGGCTGATGTTGATCCTGAGAGGTTCGGATGTGGATTCGAACTGGTTGGCGATGGTTACGTTGGAGCCGAACATGCAGTATCGAGGCATCACGGTGCCCACAACGCCAGCCAACACTGGTCCCGTGTGGAGCCCGATCCGCATCTGTAGATGTAGTACTGTTAGCATTGGTACTGTTACCTGTGGTACTGTTACCTGTGGTACTGTTACCTGTGGTACTGTTACCTGTGGTACTGTTAGCTCTGGTTAAGGGAGATCTGGTACTGTTAGCTATGGTGCTATTAACAGAGGTACTGTTAGGTGTGGCACTGTTAGTTTTGGTACTGTTAGCTCTGGTACTTTTAGCTGTGTCACTGTTAGCTTTGGTACTGTTAGCT